>NW_028274818.1:62462121-62765151 GCF_037043125.1 Eumetopias jubatus | reverse complement strand
ATATCTGAGAGAGACCAGATATTTTGCCAACGACTTTGAGAAAAAGATTTGCTCGAAGTTCTCATGGTGCTATAGAGGGAGTAGCACAAATGGACATTAAATTTCATGTAAATTTAAAGCCAGAGATATACAGTTACTTCTTCAGAATGAGCTGGGAGCATCCATGATTCAGGGTAAATGTAGTTGCTAACAACGAGTAGTGCAGATGGGGTGGGGGGGCATTTAGAACCCAACTCGATTTAAATGTATGACATGGAATTGTATGTATTTATCTTCAAGACAACAAAGAAGAGATGTAAAAGACCTCATTTCCTGGGCTCTGTCAATATTGTCGTTAGATCTTAAGACAAATGAATGAGTCCAAGGTTAGCATGTGTTTGCACATTTACTCTGCAGGTAAAAATAGGAGCACACAGTTATAGTTCGCTTAGCCCTCGGACAAAATTCTACCGCTTCTAACAGATTGTGAAACTAAGTCTTCAAATGCCTAGGCATTTTGTAAAAATAAAAAGTTTTAGTAGCCCTTCTAAAACTGCGTGCATCCCTCATATTTTATTTGTTAATAAATTTATTAATAATTATTTTATTTATTAATAAATTTGTTAATAATTCATGTAACACTCATCCTCTTAAGGCCTTTTTGAAAACCTTTATCCTCCTGAATGGCTCCAAAAAGGAGGATCCATCAGTATTAAGGAGGAAATTAAGTGAAGGAGCACAGTGATTAGTTTGGGTAGAGGTTGTCCACTCATGTATAAGGAGACTTCAGGGCCTGTAACTGTCATGAGTTGGCTTGCTATTTATACTGTTTCTGGGTAATAGTAAAAATCATCCCACTTTCTCCCCAAATTGGATATTACTTAAATATGAATGAAAATAATATTTCTAGTTCAATCTTCACTGTCTCTGGGCGTCGCTAAATTGCGGCTCCTACTGCCTTAGAGGCCTGTCCGTTCCTGCAGCAGCTAGTTCTCACCTAAAGTTCTTTTCAGTGTTGTGTGGTCTTTTGGCTTTAACAGCAGGAATAGTTGCGTTCCGTGCTTTGGAACAATTCTAGGTTAAGCCCAGAATTTAATTTGAAATTCTCTGAAGTATGAGAACAGAGACAAAACTCAGTGCCCGGTGGGCGCGCGCTACTGATTACCTGTAGTATTTCACGATGGCTGTCACCTTTTGGGTGAGAAAGGCCCAGTTTTCTGAAACCCCTCGATGGCCGGAGGGAAGTAGGGAACTCCCTGGGCAGATGTGCGTAAGTGCGTTGCACCCGTGTAGCACTTCTCTCGCTCAGGCATGCTGCCTGCTGCAGCCAGGGGCTGCTTTCGAGAGGACGCTGTGAGCTGTCCTTGTGTGGACATGCGAGCAAGTAACCGTAAAGCCTACAGCCCTGCTCCTTCAGAGCAAATGGCCTTTACCCTCAGTCTCTTAAGAATTAACGGAGCGCTTGACAACCGGGTATAAAATAAACATCCGTGAAGAAAATACCAAGAAACCGTGGAATTTGTAATTCCCATGAAATACAGACTTCTAAAGCTACAATATATTTTAGAATCTGGATTGGAAGACTTAACAGGTCTTTTTTTTTTTTTAAGCAGATTCCTAGGATGTGGAGAATATGTAAAGGATTTCCATAAATGATAAAGTATAGAAACGTATGTTTACATAGAAAACACACACATATCCGTTACCTGAAATACAAGGTTACCAGGAAAAAAAATTCTTTTTTGAATTAATGGTAAATTGGTTCATCCAAGTTCGCAGTTTACTTTCACAACATAGGTGTGCAGACAGTTTGTTTGGATGTTTAATTTTTTCCCCCATCTGTTCTGTCTGGATTATTGATTGAGCAGCAAGCCACTCCGGGGCATGCATCCCCTCCTTATAATTGCTTGCCTTGGGTGCATTGTGTGGCCTGGCGGCCAAGCCGAGAGAGGTGTTCCTTCAACCTTCCAGTAAATGCCAGTTGGTAAGAGAACGTTGGAGTGAATATGGTTTTTGAAAGTGCCCATTCGCCAAATAAATATTTACATTGGGAACTTTAACTGATGATACCATTTTAAAATTCATAGTTTATTATTTAATATCATCCTTGAAATTAGTAACCATTCAAGAGCTACTCATGCTGATTTTTATTTAACTCCCCTGGCTCTTTTATAAACAGAAGCATCTACATCAACTATTACCAAATATTAACCAAATGTTACCAGAATATTTAATGGTAATGGATACCTGCTGTGACCTCCTTGAAACCGGTTTTATTATATCAGAAAGTGAAGCACTCTCTGGCTCCTGGTTGAAAAATGGAAACTAAGCCTTGTTTCCCAGTGTTTGTGTTCTGTTTGGATATTGAGCTACTGTGACCTCCTGTCATTGTTGAGTATTTACGTTACTTCTGGTGTTCCAGATCACCTCCTGTCCTTTATGTCTCTCTTTTGCATTCAATGTAGTTACAAAGTAAAGCTACATCTGTGGTGACAGAGACAGTAGGGTGCAAAGGAAATACCAAATGTCTGCATTCATATTGAAACCTTGAGTTCAGTTGTTGTAAACGTTAGTAACCGCGATCTTGTGGAAAAGAGACACTTTCTTTAATCCTTCAGAAGTCTTTTAGTGGATTATTTCCCTAGGAGCAGATTTTGATCTGCATTTATATCCAAATTATATGATGAGGCGGGTGGTAATGGAGTTGAAATGCACTTTGCCATGTTGTGCCTCTGCGTTACCAATGATCGCACCTTTTGGATCAGCCCTCCTGATAACCAGCAAGTAAATTAGCCTTTTTCTAGGGAAAAAAAAAAAGTCACCAGAGGTAGTCAGAAGGAATTGCAACTCTTAGGTTAAGGAATGTAAATTTTGTATGTTACTGTAATTTGGGGGAAAATATGTGCTTTGAGTAAGGGAGGAAAATTATCTTTAGAAAATAATATAAAAGAGGCTGTGGATTTTAATTTCACTCTGGAATTTCTAGAGCCTTTGGAAGTATTGTGTTTTGAAATAATTTAGATTTAGGGAGAGAGAAGGGATATTGTCTGAACAGTGGCAACATGTTTTATATTCTGTATCCACATGTAAAATATTATAATCACTTTTCTTTTTATTTTTTGTATATTTCATCTTCCAGCTGTTTGGAGGTGGGAGTTGAACAGAAATCTTTCTTTTTAATTGAGAACAAAGACTCTTAGATTAAGAGGGCTGGCTGGGTTTTTAGGGTTTTTTTCTCCTCAACATTGCTGGACTTCAGGTGTTGATAAGATACAATATATCAAGTCAGATTCCTTCGGTTCAAAGTAATACAGCAAACAGTTCTAATTGCAGTGTATCTATGTATTCATTAAAGGGCATATGTTCAGAAGCAAAACCACTTATTTTGAGAATCAGTGTTCATTTTACAAAGCGAAATAAAAAATATTTTTTATTTTATCAAACAGATATTTTTACAATGCAGTTTTATTTTTCAGTTGCTTATTTCTTTTCAAAAATAAAACCCTTTTTTTTATGTACTCACTTTCCCTTCTGGCTGCAAACCAGGTATTTAAACAAAAATAAAGGATTGCCAGTTTTACCAGCTGGGGATGAGAACCCGGCTGGTGAAATGTGGGTTCGGGAAGCAGTTAATCCAGCTTTTATGCTTTTTATGGTTTTATGAAAAAAGAGGTTAAAAACCGCATTTGGCTCTTTTTCGCGTGTGCCACTATTTTGTTGGTGTTGTAGGAATTGAGTAAAAGGTTACTTAGATTTTAAAATTGTTTGTCATTAGGTGAAATCCTGGATCTCTCAGATTCAGGCCCACAAACAAGTCCATTCTACTAATTGGACAGGAGTTAGATTCTTGAACAATCAAAAGTCACTGGTATTTAAAAATCATACATACAGCATTTTCTTTCACTGAAGTAATAAGTACACAAGCCGAATTCTTTCTGCTTCTTTAGGTTATTTCTTGTTTTCTGTGTGTTCTTACATTACTCATTTCGAACAAGTAGAAATCTGAAATATTTTTAGCCGAAGACGAAAACTAGAATTTGTTGTTCTTCCCCAAAATATTTTGCTTAGTTTGTTACTCTACAAAAGATGTTTTGGAAAAACATAGGAACTGGACTTGTGTTCATATCTTGCTAATGCAGTTCCTATGTCATCTTGGGACTGGATACAACCGAAGTAAAAATCTTCTCATAACATTTGAAAAAAACTGCTGAGATAATCTTTAAGTAACATAGTTTTTTCTCAAAATTACATTCTCCATGTGTATAAATACCCTGTCTACCAAGTGCCTGTCATAGCACTGATTGGTAATCATAGTCTGTCAGACATACCATGTCAATTCTATGAAGTTATTGGTAAATTTTAAATAAAAGTCACATAGGAGTAATCTTCAACAACTTATTTACTTAACTCAAACTAAGAAAGTTTGGAACATGTGCACTACTTTTTTCTGTATCAAATTCTTATGTAATCAGTTATAAGATTTTTTTAATTGGTTTTCTTTATTTATCCCAAAGCTAAGAGAATCAGATAAAGTAGGCTTTAAGATTATTCAGATACAGTAATTTAAACTACAATACTGAAAGATCCTGGGGCGCCTGGGTGGCTCAGTTAGTTAAGCATCTGCCTTCGCCTCGGGTTGTGATCTCAGGGTCCTGGGATCGAGTCCTGTGTCAGGCTCCACACGCAGCTGGGAGTCTGCTTTTGAGATTCTCTCTCCTTCTCCTTCTGCCCCAACCCCTGCTTGTGCTCTCTTTGTCTCTCTGTCTCTCAAATAGATAAAATCTTTTTTTTTCTTGTAAAAGTCTACCTTTTAAAAAAATTTTATTGTTATGTTAATCACCATTCAAATAAATAAAATCTTTAAAAAAATGCTGGAAGATCCAAATAAGTGAAGAAAATTGCATTGGATGAGGAACATACCTAATAAAAAGGTACACATCAACATTTTCCTGAGACAAATGCTGAATTATTATGCCCCGATTTGAATAGGTGGCTCTAACATAGCTTCACTGATACTGTCCTATCATGTCTTTCAAAATTTATTTTCCACGGAATGTATTTTGGGAAATAAATGTAAGGGCATATACCAGAGAGAGACTGTGCTGTGATTTTTGGTGTTTGTGTTTAACAGAAATTTTATTGTGAGGTACTAAAGCTTTGGACACACCCCAAACAGTAAATCTTTATATTCACTTTGTTGACTATTTCCTTAAAAGAGTTTAAACATGCAGGGGCCTCCAGAAGTTTCCAGCTTGATTGTCATGCTCGCCATGCCTTGAACCCGTCTATATGACTCTGTGTACATGACTCCTGTCCTCACAGTTTGACTCAAGTTCCTTAGTTCCTTCTCCACGGTTCCTGATGCTCAGTCAGCACGACTTCCCTCCAAGTTACTTGAAGTCCACATTAGTGAAACCAGAGTTAAAAATTAAGTAGGCCTATGAGAAAATGTACAGATACACAAACCATTTTCACTTGAGCCTTAGTCATCACTCACTTGGAATGTGCCACGTGGCCCTTTATGGTATACTGGCCACTTTGGGGCATGGATTGAACATTTCACATATCTGGTGTGATTCCTATCTTTTGTGGGATGCTTACTAGTTTAAATGTCAAGATGTGAGAGTAGCCTACCTAGGCTTTGCAAGTTAGGATTCACTTTGATGTAAGAATTGTACATCTGGTAGAGATTGCTCTAAAAGTTCATGTGTAATAACAAATCTTTTCACTGGTTTACCTCTTAGGTGTTAGAAGACAACGACTATGGCCGAGCCGTGGATTGGTGGGGCCTGGGGGTCGTCATGTATGAGATGATGTGTGGGAGGCTACCTTTCTACAACCAGGATCATGAGAAACTTTTTGAACTAATACTAATGGAAGACATTAAATTTCCTCGAACACTTTCTTCAGATGCAAAATCACTGCTTTCAGGGCTCTTGATAAAGGATCCAAATAAACGGTAAGCCACAAATAACACTCGACGGGCTACGGACGAGTGTGGGTAGATTGTGAGTGATATGGAGATTAATTCAAATATAACTAACTCCAAGGAGCAGTGTATTTGGTGTAGACATCTTCCCACTGAAAAACTGACTTATTTTTAACTGCATAATACAGAACATTGTAAAAATTTCTTCAACTCTTTCCTGACTTGGAAATCTTATACAGATTTTACCAAATAAGGATTTTGAGGGTTTTCATATCCATATTGTGAGTGAACAGTTTCTTAATTGCCCTGGTACTTGCTATTGTGGGGATAGAAGTATCCCCCCCCCCTTTTTTTTTCCCTTTCAGTCTCTGGGTCTTTATTATTTATGCTAATTTACATAATAAAAAAGATAGACCGGGCTCTGTACTATCCTCCCATCCCAACTTGTGTTAACAAATACGACTCCTTTTTTTAGTTTGCCGTTTGAAGATAACGCTTTTCCTTGTGTGGCTGAGAGGATTAATGGCAAAATACCTTTACACACTTTGTATTTCTTTTGTAGCTACAACTGTGACCTGAAGAATCCTGCAGTCCTTTGCTTAATTAATCAGTGAGCTGTAGTATTCTTTGTTCATGTTTCTATATTCATGTACACATACAGTTTGTAAGCCATGTAATAAATGACTATTAATGTAAAAATGTCTCCGCATCTCTTGTTTGTGTATACGTGTATATAGCTAACCTTTCCTGTAGATGTATAGGCGAGCCAGCCTTGCTCTAAAAAATCACTTAGATATTAAGTATCTTGAGGATAGATTTCAAGATTTTATTGTCAAGTCTTCCCTAATGTTTTGCAAAGTTCTGTTTTGGGTTGCTGCTCGTTATGTATTTGTTGACAGACTGAATTAATGCAGGAAGGAATAAATGAATCCTAAAATGTGGGTTTTGTTTACCTTAGAGATGGTTTCCACCACACACTTGTAGCTTCTGAATTTATAAGAAGCATGATTTTACCTTCAGCAGAAATAAGCAAACATAATAAAAGAGACACCATCCTTTTGCTTCTTGAAGAACCTTTCAGAAATGTGTTTTATGATCCTGGTAATGGGGAGCTTACCTTGGATTTATAGAGTGATTTCAAGTGTTCTTTTTCAGGGTGTTTGCATATCTCTTTTCCCCTTTGCTGTTTCTGTGGCCTTGTAGAGTTGATAGGTAGATATTATTCTCATTTATATTTGAGTGAGGACAAAAACGAGGCCCGGAGAGGGTTAAGTAATTTATCCTACAGAAAATTCCTGTGGAATAAGAGTAATCAACTTTCTTGGTGCCTACTTGGTATTTCTCCTGTATCTGATTTGCAGTGCACCCACTTCTCAGTTGGTTCAGGTTTTGAAATGTGTTCCATTTTTAGTGTGATTATTTCATAATTAATGTAACAGACAGCACTTGGTGATAGGTGATCTTTAAACAGAAAACTAGGATTTCCATTTTATCTACTTGATTTCGGGATCTAATATTTGGCTTGGATTTCAAGGGCAGTGAATTTTTAGCCCATCCTTTCATGACTCCTCCAGGTAGCTCTGACAGCCCTTTCCCTTATGGCCCCCTCTGTAAGTGGCTGGTAGAACAAACTGGTATTTGTGGTTCTCATGTCTGTGTCTCATTCATTTTCCTATCTGCCCTCCCTGGGGCCGAGGGGGGAATAACACGTAGTAGATACTTAATAATTGTTGAGTAAATGTGAGGTAAATTTCTAGAATGTTAGTGGGCTGATGTGTAGGACAACTCCTGAAGGTTTGTCCGTCCAGAGTTTGGTATTATCTAAAGGGAAGATAGGGTATTTTCAGCGATTTGCTGTTTTCATTTAAGGTAGATGTGTCAAGCCCCTCCACTGTTGCATTAAAATATCAGGAATGTGAGGATGAGCGAGACAAAGATGCTCTGCTGTCGATGTTCATAGAATAATGCGGGACACAGAACGTGTCTTCACAGTTGCTCAGGTCTACCTACAAGTGCCTGTTGAAATTATTAGCTCTGTCTAGAGGGCCAGAAAGGTTGGAGTCCACGGGGGGGGTGGGGGGTTCATGCAGAGAAATTGACATGGAAAGGAATGTAGAATTGCAAATGAACATGGCATTTGAGAAGTTCAGCGACTAGAGTGTGTTGAGTATGAGTTGGGTAATGTTGGGAGCTAAAGCTGAAATGGTAGACCTTATGCTTCTTAGAAAATATTTATCCTTTCTTCAGAAGAGGATGAAAAGCCACTGAATTATGAAAAGTAAAAGATGGTGTAATCGGATTTGTGTTATGAAAGGTAGCTCTGGCAGCTTCATCATGGATGCATTAGAACAGGGAAGGGCTAGGGGCAGGTAGGAGAGCCACTGAGAATGCATATGGGATTGTCCACAGAAGAGATGGGGTCCTTCCAGAGGCAGTGGTAAAGGAGCAGTCAATCGGACTTTGTGAATAATTGAGAAGAAATAGTGAAGAAGTGGAAGGAGTTGGGGGTGCCTCTGTGGTTTCCAGCTTGGTGACTCCTTTGGAGAATGGGGTGTTATTAACAGGACAGGGAGCACAGACAAAGGAGGCTTGTGGGAATGATGCTGATACTCACTTTGACTGAACCGAGTCAGGTCTGTAAGAAAACCTAGATGGAAATGTGAAGCCAGCAGCTGAAAATCGTATCAGTGCTTAGTAGACACACAGTGGCTGAATATATGCTTTGGGGCCCCATCGCTGTCTCGGAGGCTGCTGGAGCCATGAGAATAGTGGAGAGAGTCTAGGACAAAGGGAAGAAGGCCTAGGACAGAATGCTGAGAAACATCAGAATTTAAGAGGTAGAAAGAAAGAGAAAGAGCCACTCAAGGACCCTGAAAAGTCTTTGGAAACATAAGATAACATTACGATAGACCTCGTTATTCTTCCTATTCAACAATTTTAAATACTGATGAATTTTTCTGATACTCTTTACTGAATTTCTGTCAGTTCTACCAAAGGGTCAACTACCATTTTGCCTTTATTTCTTATTCTCCATCACTTTATGCTCATTCTATTAGTATCTCCTCTAGCCTCCTATGCACAGTTTCTAAGAAAAGCATGACCTCACGCTGCATTCAGTGGCACCAGGAAAATACGCATTCCACGATGTTCCTACTAATGAAGAATCCATGTAGCTGAGGATTTAGTTTGGCATTCTGATATCGGAGTTTACTATTCTTAGACATAAATATCCTAGTGCAAATCATATTTTGATATTATTTTGAAGTCTTAAATTGTATATTAGGGAGTCATTGACATTGAAATTTTTGACAGTTTCACACTTGGAGAAAGCGCGTGTTAAAGAATCTCTCCCAGCTTCTAAAATGGCAGTCTAAGATTATATTCTTAGACTTCACATAGTACTCATGGCTGATACTTTAGTTTTTTATGTATTTGACAAATATAGATTAAATGCTGGCAATGTCCAAAGCCAAGCTATTGCTAGAGAACAGAGGGGTGACATAAAATGAATAACTGAAGCTGGATTAAAACCTTCTATTTACAAAATGATGATGGTTTTCTACTCCCAATTCCCACCTCCCCCACCATCTCCTGTGTCATTCAAAATAAAAACAATAGCGTAAGGATAAGAAAGTACAGCAAGCTTCTGAGTTTCCTCGTGCAGACTCCTTTGATGCCTACTTTGAGATGTTAAATTCTCTTCAGAAACACGTATTTTGGTGTGTCTGCTTTTCTGGCTCCCTAAGTATGAGCTCAGAATGCTTTTTGGATCATCCAGTCCTGATCTCTGCCCTCAAAAGACTTTGCAGCCCAGCCAGGGAGGGACATACACCACTTGGAGTAGACGAAGAAAGAGCGTGGCCAGGGGGTGGAGTTCTGGCATTCGCTGAATACAGACCCACCAGTCAGAAAGCCCTGCCTACGAACACCGCTCATACCATCTGGTCTAGTCTAGAAGTTCCCTGTCAGCCTTGTGGTTCATTCCGTACAATCTGGGACAGGAGACCTAGACTGTGGGAACCACGGATCATCACCACAGATACTCAGATGTCGGCTCCATTCTGACCATGTATCAGGGAATCCTGGATTCTTCCCCAGTCGTGTGTTCCTTATATGTAATAATAACCAGCACCGTTAGATTGTATTCTCATTTGTTTATTATGACCTGTTTGTTTCTTCCTACCCAGTGGTGTGTGGGAGTTGGCATGTACCGACTCATAAGAGCCAGTTGTTACGTTTCAAGGATTTTGTGAGCTGGTTGTTTAATACGGTCACAGTTACAAATCAAATTACATGAACTTACAAATCAAATCAGTACATTGAAAACATAGGTAATAAATACTCATAATTCATCACTCCTTAATAATTTTGTTATGTTTTACTCTTCTTGGTGCTTTTGAGGTTGCTTTTATCTGCGGTGTCTGTATAGAAATACTGAAGAACAGTTTGCTTCTGTGCACGTCTTCCCACTTCTGTGTTGATTGACATCAGGTTCCTAACTTGAAATTGGCCATGGGGGGAGTATTTACATCACCAAAATTGGCAAACTTTGTAAGTCAGGGCTTGCTTTATTGTTTTATTGATTGTTTAGATTTAAGAACTAATAGAGAAGATGTTAATAACGCAGATTACATTTTATTTTTATTTCATTTTTTTTAGAGAGAGAGCAATAAGGAGGGGCAGAGAGAGAATCTTAAGCAGTCTCCGTGCTGGGTGTGGAGCCGGACACAGGGCTCGATCTCACAACCCTGAGATCATGACCTGAGCCGAAATCGAGTCAGACACTTAACCGACTGAGCCACCCAGGCGCCCCCTACCGATTACATTTTAACGTTTGTTCTGTCTTTATCCATTACGTTGTGAATAGCAGACAAAAATGAGGAAGTATTCTTCCACCATTCGTCAAGCAAATCACTCAAATAACTGACAAGCAAGCGAAGGTCTGATGTGTGTCTTTGTTGTATCACTTTCAAATTAGTCTTCACCATAAACAAAAAGATCAGCCAGTATTCACGTTGGAGCTACTCCTAACCCAATTAGCGTGGCTTTCGAGTTCAGCAAAAATTAACAAATGTTTTCTGTGAGCATCACTTGGCTATTTTAGAGTAAAGGGCATTCTGTATTTTATTATTCTTTATGAATTTTGTGCCTCGGATCCTTTGTAAAATTCATAACAAATGTGTATGTATAATCTGCATATGTAGTATTACACATGCATCATTTTCCCCTGAGAGCTGGCTGTTAAGTACACCGTTCCTAGCCGTGAACAAGACCAGAGAAAGCTTGCTCTGTCAATCCAGATTTAAACAGATTGCCTTTCCTTTTTTTTTTCCTGCTCTTTCCCCATTCTTTCTTTTTTTCTTCCCTTTCACTCTTTCACTCCCCTCTTGCTTCCATCTGGTGTTTTGTTTTTGTTTTTGTTTTTTTTTGCTTTTGTCATTCCTTCTTCATAGTGACTAGTATGCACTGTACGAGACTGAGAAAGCTGGAAAATACCTGAATTTCATACTGTGCCAGCTCTCTGTTTAAGTAAGAGTACCTGCAAAGATGGGGGGGGCATCTTTAAATTGGTAACATGTATTGGAGCTTGCATAATAAATTAGGTTACAGTGATATTTCGTAGATTAGCAACGTCATTTCTGTGGAAATTAACTTGAGGTATGAAAATAGCCACTGAGTTTCTATCTATTAGCAATACTGTACAAGTTGCTTTTTCTAACTAATTATTTAGTCATTTTAGAATTTATGGTGACAAGGATACAGTTTGACCTGAGTCTTAACCAAAAGAAATTTGGTTTACAGAATTGACTATGGCAGTTGCTACCATTTGTTGTGCTAAGTGCTTACCTCTGTTATTTCTAACCCATGCGGTGATCCACCAGGCTGGTATCATTGTCCCCCGTCTACAGTGGGGACACTGGGACTAAGCAGCTTGTTCCTTGTCACATATCTTTTAAGTTCCAGTGCTCGTTGCCTATTTCGGTTTTGTCCCCAAAGCCTGCACTCTTTTCAGGTATGACATTGTCCTGAGGCTACCTCTTCTTCTTCTTCTTCTTTTTTTTTTTTTTAAGATTTATTTATTTGAGAGAGAGAGTGTGTGAGGGAGTTGCGGGGACAAGGCAGAGGGAGAGGGAGAGAGAATCTCAAGCAGACTCCCAACATGGGGCTCAATCCCTTGGCCCTGAGATCGTGACGTGACCTGAGCCAAAATCAAGAGTTGGGTGCTCAACCGACTTCTTATTAATAGCACGTTAGGGAAATCAGATCTGACAGCAAAAGCTTTTTATTGGTACAGCTCTTGATCTCAAGAACTATGTAAACCACGGAGAATTACATTTCGTGAACACTTTTTGTGTTTCCTGTTGGGCTTATGTAAATGTCTTAATGCTCTCTCACTCTTGTTTCTGTCTCTTAGCCTTGGCGGGGGCCCAGATGATGCAAAAGAAATTATGAGGCACAGTTTCTTCTCTGGAGTCAACTGGCAAGATGTTTATGATAAAAAGGTAGGTTATTTTCTTGGAATAATCTTTATATATTTTGGCTAAAATGAATTTACGGCCAAAAAATATTTTTAAGTTCAATGATGTAATGATAGTTTTCATTTTTACTCTACATATAATTGAATATAATATTGAACTTCTTAGCCCCAAAATTTATTGATTCTGACTCCCCAAATGCATCTTGAAATGTTATTCAGTATGGTAATTGATTTTTCTTTTATCACAGTAATGTTGGTTTGCTTCTCATTGTTTCCTTAATATTAAGAGAAAAAATAAAGACCCCAATGTTACGTTATTCTTTAAGAAAACTAGCAAAACAAAATCAGAATGTTTTTCCTTGTCTTTATGTCTTTAATTTTAAAGTGAACTCTACAAATTTATTCATACAAATCTTATTTGAAACAATTAAAAGCCCTTTAGTTTTCAATATTTAACAAAGGAATAAATATTTTTCTTATTTGGGGCTTCTCTATAATTTGAAACTGAATTTTAATGCCCACAAAATGGATGCTACTAATTTTATAACTTTATTTTTATTGTAATCTGCTTATTATTTTTAATACTGTAATTTTTGCTTAGGACAGGAAATCATTGTGTCTAGTCCTTCTTTTTAATCTTTGTTTATTTTATTTGTACTGTCTCAGGCATTGTTAGTACAGGCACTGATTTTGATTTTTTGATTTTCAAACGCTTATGTAAAATTTTTATAAAAATTTTACTATCAAATTTTTATGTAATTCCGTATTTGCTTAGAATCTTTATCTAGTTCTTTTGTGTAGTTAATCCTTCTGTTTCAATTTACTCCAGTTCCCCCCTGAAAGATATATAATCAACAACACTTAGGAAATGTCTATTTTGTGCCAAATATTCTTTTCTATTAATCCCTAAGGTAAAGATAGAATGATACCAAATGACTTACGAGGAAGAAGACAAGTACTGAATTTCTGCATTATGTTATGGGAATAGGGAGTGTGGTGATTTTCTAAGCATTTGTTGTGAAATAGTTGTGTGGTATCAAACACCTCTACTCAAACTTTAGACCTCCACCATGTACAAAGCACGGGGGTAGATGTTGGATCCTTCCTGACCCTTCTGAGAAGCACATGACCGTTCTTAAATATTTATTAACTGCATGTAGACAGGTAGACATCCACTTTCTAACACTGATGATGTTCTTTATGGGTTGTATTCCTGTTTAGACCCTAACTGTGGCTATGTACTGTTTTTATCAAATCAGTTCACTACAGAAGACCCTTGTCAAAGAGAAGGATCAAAGTCTTCCTATGTCTCCCAGAAATAATACATGGTCAGAGGTTTTCTTTGGCGTACAAAGCTGTAAGCCACAAACAAAGATCCCTTTTCTGTACCCTCACCAAGGAGAACTCAGTAAAAAAAGGGGGGGGGGAGAGAAAGAAGGAAGGAGAGAAAACATTTCTTGAAGAGACAATTGTGAGGCACCGTTGTGTCACTGCTAACTTAAAGAAGAGGCAAAACATGGGCTTTCTTCTGTCCTGTCAGGAGACTAAGATATGCCACAAAGATTTCCTCATCAGGGCTCGGCTCTCCGTGTTAAGTGGGAGTTTGGCATCAACTGGGGAAAGCTCTGAGAGACACACATCCTGTCTCTGCTCCGTGGGGCTAGACATGCCCAGAGCCAAGGTGACAGCAAGACACCCACCAGCTCCCTTGAGGTGAATGGGATTGGAGGGGGGCAGCCAGCAGGAAGGAGGAGCTGCCAAAACATAGCTTTAGGTGATGTATTGTGGAGGCAGGAGTTTAAATTGTTATAATTGATGCCAGTTATTCTGAGCAAGGGTCTTAAGTGTCTTCCATAAAGAAGCACAACCACAAAAATTACAAAGTGTCCATAAACAGAAATCATCGGGACGAAAGGCTGCTGCAGGTTTACTCGGGTGGATGTCAGATGAGGCGTTGGTGTTTCCAGGCATCTTGCGTGCTTGAGGGATACAAGAGCAGCATGATAGCGGCACTCGCACATTCTGAGTCTGTCTCTGAAAGGCTGTGAACACGCAGTTGGGCCTGTCTAGGTTTGTATCACTAAGGAACAGGGAATTAATTATGGGGATGCTGTAATACTCTTGGGGAGCTTTACTATTTTGTAGATCTATTATTACATAATTATTGGCCACTTTTGTATATATTGTGGCAAAACTAGAGATGAATTCATATAGGGACACTAGTATCTTTAAGGGAAATCTGGATCTCTTCCTAGGTTAAGTAAGAAAAGTGAATTAATCTTAATTGTGAATATCCATGAAGAGCTCAAGATTGAAGTGTGGAAATCCATGTCCTAAATTTGCTTCTTCCTTCCTGTGGGGAAATGGACAAGCCATTTTACTCACACAAAATTAGGATCTCTGAAATGCCTTCAAGCTTTAAGATTCTCCGGAGGATGTTTTATAAGAGGAATTTATCTAGATAAATTTCTGTATAGACTTTACGCTCAGTTTGTCATTTCCTACAAAAATCTGGGATTTTGTGTAATATTGTGTTGAATCTGTGGATAATTTTGGGACAGAATAGACCTTTGAACAGGATCGAAGCTTCAGATCCATGAACATCATATACCTCTCCATTTATTTAGGTCTTCTTTAATGTCTCTCCGTAATGTTTCATAATTTTCCATGTTCACGTCCTATCCGTGTTTTGTTAGTTTTGTTCTTAAGTATTCATGTCTTCTGATATAAATGGTATTTAACATTTTACTTTCAGTTTGTTTGCTACCAATATATAGAAATACAGTTGATATTGTATATTTACCTTATGTCCTGCAAACTTGCAAAACTCAGTGTTAGTAGCTTTTCTTTGTAGATTAGTCCATATTCTCTGCATAGGTGATTATATCTTATGTAAATAAAAAGTTTTACTTCATTTTTAATTGGTATGTATTCTTTCTCTTTTTGTTTTTTGCCTCAGTATATTGGCTAGGACCTCGTTGTAATGTTGAATAGAAATGAAGGCATGAACATCCTGGTTTTGTTCTTGATCTTATGGAGGAAACATCTTTTATCATTAAACATGATGTTCATTATCACAGATAGTACTGAGATCTTAGTTTTTAAATATCATTCTTCAATAAAAAGAACCAAAGTTACTTGGAAAAGTAGGTGATTTCAGAGCTGAGATGAGGAAAATAAAAGATAAGCCCAAGGAATTTTGTGATGCCAAAAAGTAAAAAAGATAGATAGATAGATAGATAGATAGATAGATAGATAGATAGAGGGAACATTAATAGGATGCAGGGGCTAACCTTAAATAAGTCCCTGTGGTGAAAGCTGGAACAATTTCAATAACAAAATAAATATCTGTAAGTCCACACTACAAAAATAAATGATTGAACAAATAAATAAAATGTTGAGAGGGGACATGTCCTCCTTATAGATGAATTACAATTAATAAATGTAGAATGAAGTTTCATAAAGGAAAAAATATGTGTGTGTATATACTTCTTATGCATTATATTGCTGGAAACATATCCAGATACTGGTAACATTGGTTGCCTTAGGAGAGGGAACTAAGTGAATGAGACCTGTGGTGTGTGTTCAGCTTTTCATTACGTGTACTTTTGCAACTTTTGAATTTTCAACTAAGTGGATATATTATATAGTCATAAGTAGCATTAAAACTTTAAGAAGACAATAAAATTAAAAATATGTAAATATTTAAGTAAAGAATCCCCTGAATGTCAGAATAAAATGAAACAAAACAAATAAAACAAAATAAATGTAGAAGGAATGAGGGAACTAGAAAATCGCCATCAGACCCCCAGAGGGGAACTTACTGCATGTAGGATCTACCAATGAATGTTAAAATCATTGGGCAAAAGTTTAAGAAAGAGAATATTTGCATAGTCTCAATGTATCTCTCCTCAAACATTTATTATTTACAAAGTTTTAAAGAGTAACTTTTCAGTAGAAAAGCCTGGCAGACTGTGTCTTAAGCCAGCTGATCAAGATGAGCATCACCAGTGATAGGACAGACTGCTGTCGTGTAGCCCATGATACGAGGCTGTGGGAAGACTAGATCACTTTTGTGGTATTCTTTCTCAGAATGCATAATCTCAACATAATCGTGAGAAAACCTGAGGCACCCAAATGGAGGGGGCATTCCTCGAAATAACTGGCCAGGTAGCCCCAAAAGTGTCAACTTCACGAAAGGCAAGTCTTGACCGTGGAACTGGGCAGGCTGGAGGGGACAGAGGGCATGCTGACTGAAGGCAGCACGGGGTCCCGGACGGGGTCCTGGGACAGCAGAGGGTATAGTGGGAAGGTGGTGAAGTCCAGATAAGGTTGTAGGTAACAGTTTTATACCAGCGTTAATTTCTTAGTTTTGAGCATTGTGCTTTGGCTATATAAGATATTAGCCTTAGGGGCAGGTGTGTAAACAGGATAGGGGAACTTTTTGTACTATTTTTGTAAGTCTTCTCTAAGCCTAAAATTATTTCAGGATAACAAGTTATAAAACTGTGATGTTAGTGTAAGCTTTCTATACCTCCTTTATTAGGTTGAGGAAGTTCCTGTCTGTTCCTAGTATGCTGATAGTTTTTATCCCGAAGAGGTGTTGAATTTCATTAAAAGTTTTTCTGCATTTGTTGTAATGACCCTATGGTTTTTCTCCTTTATATTCTATTAAGATGGTGAATTACACTGATTGGCTTTCTAATGTTCAATGAACCTTACATTCCTGGGGGAAAACCCACCTATTCCTGATGTTCTTATTATGTATTGCTAGATTTGATACAATGGATTTTTAAAAGATTTTTGCATCTTTAAGTCACGAGTGGCACTGGGGCGTCATCTTCTTTTCCTAAAATGTTTTTGTATGATTTTCATTTCAGAAATATGTTTGATCTTTTAAAATGAAGAGACAAGTTTTTCCTCTTCTTTAATTATATGGGATTGTTCATGTAGAATTTGTATTATCTGTTCCTAAAATCTTTGCTAGAATTTACCAGTGAAGCTACTTGAGCCTGGGGTTTTGTATTTGTTGGGAGGTTTTTAGCTCTGAGCTCATTTTCTTTCATGCTTGTGGGGGCTGTTCTGCTTCTCTGTTGCTTCTTGAATGTTTCGGGGATCTTTTGTCTTCTAAGCTTTCTAATTTATTGGCTTAAAGATATTTGTAATATTCCCTTATTGTCTTTACAGTGTTTGTTGTAACGTATGTAATGATGACCTCTCTTTTAATCCTGATATTGGTAATTTATGTGTTCTGTCTTCTTTTTCTTGATCAATCCAGTGAGAGGCCCATCAGTGCTATTGAATTTTTTCAAAGAACCAGCTTTGGTTTCATTGATTTTCTGTATTGTATTTCTGCTCATTATTCATTGGTTAATTCTGCACCTTGTTATTTCTTTATTCTGCTTCTTTTGAATTTACTTTGCTCTTCTTTCCGTATTTTCTTTGGAGGGAAGCTAAGGTTATTGTTGGGGGATTGTTCTCTTTTCATAGCATAGCACTCAGTGAATGCTATGAGTTTCCATAGAAGGACTGTTAGCTTTGTTTTGCAAGTTTTGATTTGTTGTGTTTTCATTTCAAAATAGTTTAAATTCCTCTTGTGATTCCTTCTTAACTCAGATTATTTAGAAATGTGTTGCTTGATTTCCAAATATATGGATTTTTCAGAGTTTTCTGTTACTGATTCCCAACTAAACTCTCTTGTATTTGGAAAATGTACTTTATATGATATTAATCCTTTTAAATTTATTGAGACTTGTTTTATGGCCCAGAAAATGGTTTCTTTTCGTGTATGTTCTATGTACACTTGAAAAGAGTGTATATTCTGCTTTTATTGCACAAGGTGTTCTGTCAGTAGCCATACATGAAGATGGTTGATGGTGCTTATCTTTCCTGTATTCTTACTCATTTTCTGGCTATTTGTTCTGTCAGTTACTGGGAAAAGATTGTTGAAATCTAGAGCCATAATTGTGGATTTGTTTCTCTTTTTTTTGTCTTGTTTCATGTATTTTGAAGCTTCATTGTTAGCTGTATACACATTTAGGTTTGTGATAGCTTCTTGGTGAATTTACTCATTTATCATCATGAGTGTTCCCCTATACCCATAGCAGTAATCTTTGTTTTAAAATCTGCTTTGTCTGGTATTAATATAAGTCCTCCAGCTTTTTTTTTTAAATTGTATTTATCATTTCCATTGTGTTACTTTTAACCTATGTCATTACATTTAAGTGGGTTTTCTTTTAGGCATCATGTAGTTGATTTGTGTGTGTGTGTGTGTATTTTCATGTGTATAACAGTCTTTATTTACAACTTCGTGGCAAAAAAAGAAGAGGGAAAAGTTTAAAACAGAGCATTCCAGCTGATCTTGTCAGATTAGAGAAGTTCCATTTTAAATGTCCATCTCATCGCCCAAAGGTAAACAATACCGAATTGCATGTGCAGTTCTTTTATGAAGTATAGCGTTCATATTTTAGACATGTGTTAAACATAAAAATTCTAAGGAAGTGAAATCATTCCTTAAAAATGGCATAAATTCAGGGTGTTTTAAATTTATATTGTCCTTGTAATCACACATGCCCAATGAAAATAAAAAACTGGAAAAGCAGTTGTACTTCCTAACTTCCTATGTGAGTGGACAGTTACAACAATCATTTTATGCGATGACCATTGTATTTTCAATTTACCATCAACTACTCTGAACTTACCATGAGATGTAGACAAAGTCAGGAGACAAGACTTAGGGAATGTGCTCCTTTTTGGAGGGAGGTTAAGCCTTTCAGAACAAGCATGGGGAAGAAGCACCCTGTTGAAGAATTCTGCGTGGGAAAAATGTAGTCAATTTCAACTCCTGCTGAACTGGCTTACTGTTTTCATTGACATGTTTCGTGTCGTTCTTCTGACTCCACTGTGTTTAACTCTTCTAGTTTATCTGAATCTTCAGCAGTACAGAGATTTTCATCAATGGGAACAGCACCCCTAGCTCCATTTTCCTGTCCCTCCCCTTCGTTGTGCTGTTTCCAGATAACTTCCTTCACCACTTCAGCCCCCTACCTCTGGAAGCTTCGCTTTATTGTTTTCTTGAAATACGTGTGCTGAAGCTTTCAGGACTGGCTACAGTACCGCCTCTCTCATCTACACCTCTTGGGATGTACGGACTTAAATCTGCTTGGTTTGTGTGCACTGAATCATCCCCTCTTCACCTGTTGCCTGGGTGTCACAGGTACCATCTGCTTCCTCATGCTCATCAACCAGAGTAGGACGAAATTCCAACACCTCATGACCACTGATCACCAGTGCTTTCTCTGCTTTAAAGGCTGCTTTCCTTCCTTCCTTATCTTGCTCAAGTTTGTTCAGTGTTTTCTTGTCTTTTCCTTTCCTCTCATGCACACAAAGATTCTAGGGTGATTTTGGTATCATTTGAACCTAGGGCAGAACGCTCTCTTGCAATTAGACCTTATGAAATTTCGTTTTCTTTCTCTTCCTTCTTTATATCTTTCTTCAACACAAATCCAGGAGGAAATGCACAATGATGCATACAAGTATCATCCCCTCCAGGGCATACCCAAAACCAGCCATATTTGTTGTTTGCAAAAGCTTTAAGAAAATGTTTGCACACTGTTTGAGGGTTTCTCTTTTCTACAGCACCATGCTTTATGTTCACTGTTTCCAGTTTCCTCTCATCTCAATTATCCACAGTATCTTTTTCAAGTTCTTTACCTCTTGCATCACATTTTCTCCCCAGAGTCAAGTCATGAGACAACTTAACAATTACCTCCCCTAGTTCACTGCCCTTTCTTGAAGAGCACACATACCATGGATTCAGGTCTGCACCTTTACTTACTTTTGGAGCAAAAGTACAGGTTTGAATAGCTCATTTAGCTCTTGCAATTCTTTCTTCTTGTCATCTTCCTTCAGTTTCTTTTCAGCTTCACTTTATGCTATGTGACATAGATTTTGTTGACTAAATTGAACTTGATGACTGACAGCTTTGATAAACTTATGTTGTTTTGCCCCTTTATTATTCTTTAGATCAAAAATTTTAGGGGCGCCCGGGTCGCTCAGTTGGTTAAGTGTCGGACTCTTGATTTTGACTCAGGTCATGATCTCATGGTCATGAGATTGAGCCCCACATTGGGCTCCACGCTGAGCATGGAGTCTGCCTGAGATTCTCATTCCCTCTCTCTCTGCCCCCTCCCCCACTGCTTGCACACTCTCTCTCAAAAAAATAATTTATGTTCAATAATTTTCTCTTTCTTTTTCTGCTTCATCTTTTTGCTGCCCACACCCTGACTCTGGTTTCTTGGAGGGCGTTGTAGAGACAGGTGGCACCAGGCAGACTTAATCCCAGCTGGACAGTGTCAGGTGATCTAGCCCCACAGCAGGAGCAGGAGCAGGAAGACATGGGCTGCCCTGGCCACCATACTGTGCCTCCTTTTTTCTTATTCATTAGATAATATATGATTTTTAAATGGACTCCGAAGCCCAGTTTCATTTAATGCAAGTATTGACATAGTTGGGTTTAAATCTACCATCTTGGGATTTGTTTTGGCTCGATTTTTTTTTTATCTGTTACTTTCTTTAACTTTGTCTACCTGCTTTGGGGTTTATTGAATATTTTATGATTCTGTTTTATTTTGTCTCTTGTTTTATTAGCTATACATCTTTTTATCGTTTTGAAGTTTCTAGAGTTTGCCATATACATGTTTAACTTCTCACAGATTGCCTTTAATTAATATTAGATCCACGCCACATTCACAGCCCAGTTGTTTCCTCTTCCGCTCTTTATGCTGTCATTTTACTTTCACATGGTATCAGCGTCCTAGCACGTGAGAACTATATTTTGCTCTTGGCAGTTATATTTTAATGTGACTAAAATTATGTATTTACACTTTTAGCATTCTCCATTCCTTTATGTAGATCCTTGCTTCCATCTGGTATCTAGTTTTTTGGTTTGTTGCTTCTCTTCAGCCTTTATTCTAAGACTTGTTTACTTAGCTCCACTTCTCAGACATGATTCCTGGGCTTGGAAAGATTCACGGAAAAAGAATGGGTTTGAAGGAAACACAAGATAAGGAAATGATGGGAATGTGACATTTCAGAAGCGGAGGCCAATGTGAGAATAAATCAAATAGGGATAAATTAATGAAGATCTGCTGAATGGGAAGGACCCACAGCTCAGGGTGGATTGAAACTGGATGCGAAAAATGGAGCAGGGCACCTGTTGATTTGGTGTAGTTTCCCGCAAGGTTAGTTCCTGTTTGCTTGATGTACCTCCTTACCAGAACAAGAGCTCCTCAAGTAGGGAACTGACATAACACGATCGGACCCTTTCAGCTTTTGTTGGTATAAAGTTTTAGGCAGGAGCTCGGAAAAGAACCTCATGGAGAGACTGTGTGGTGATGATAATATTTAATTCCAAATGCAGTTACCCGTGCACTAGAAATACAGGACTAGCACTGGAAGTGAGAACAGAAATGGATATGGCTATCTGGGAACTCAGTTAAACGAGGGTTGTGGGAGTGGATTTCCCCTGTGAGCAGGGGAAGGATGAGAAAATCAATGAGAAAGAAAAAGAGAGTTGGGACAGGGCGCCTGGGTGGCTCTGTCAGTTAAGTGTCTGCCTTCGGCTCAGGTCGTGATCCCGGGGTCCTGGGATTGGGCCCCGTGTCGGGCTCCCTGCTCAGCAGGGAGTCTGCTTCTCCCTCTCCCTCTGCCTACCACTCTGACTATTTGTGCTCTCTCTCTCTACCTCTCTCTCTCTGTCAAAAAAAAAAAAAAAAAAATATATATATATATATATATATATATGTATATATATCCAGGACAGAGGGGGGTGTGAGGACACTGAGAGCCAGGCCTGAGTGTTGGAAAATACCCACAGTCAGGAATGGAAGTTGGTTTGAGGACACATTTTTATAAGGTGTATCAGAGTCCCTTGTGAAGAATCATGTAAAAGTTACAGGGACACTTTTCTGACTGAATCTGACTCTTATTTTCTGCCTGAAAAATTCCTCTTGATGAGTTTGGTGACTGTGGCAGTTACGCAGATGTTAGTGATCTCTGTGATGTTCGTCAGTGAAGCAAGGTCAAGTATAACATGGACGCTAACAGAGAAGACAGATCGTTGGCAACAGTATGCCTCTTGGAGTTTCACAGTGATAATGCTCCTTCCCTGCTCAAAAGATGGCCCATTTTTAAAGTTGGGATCAAAGAAAGATGAGCTCCAAATATCTACCAAACACTCTTATGGTTTTACATTAAAATTACTGTCTTCCATTGATCATGAGGCTTTGTACTGAGGATATAAAAGAAGACAGCTGTCCAGATGTTAGTTATGGCATGGAATGCAAATGGCCAGTTTTAAAATCCCTCAAATTGGCTTAAGAACAAAATATAACGAGATGTTCCTTACAAGAATCTCACCTGAAAATTGTACAGAAAAGTGGAAAAAATGAGTATGAACAGAGATTTAGCAGTCAAATGTTATAAAAAGTAAACAGACAACAATAATAACAATAATTTTGGGCTAAGTTGATTTCAGTACATAAATATGAAATGTGAAAGGTCATTTTTGGCATAATGAACAACCTGCACCAAATAGCAGCATCCACAAGCACAAAACGCTATGAGAAATGCCAGGGGACTTCTTAGAAATACAATTTCTTGCTCAGTGTGGCAGAGGTTTACTGGCAGGAGGCAGCTTGTGGTTTTGTTGATTTTTCTTCTTCAATTTTGTTTTCAGTTTCATTGATTTCTGCTCTGATTTTTATTTCTTTCCCTTATCACAGATTTTATTTGCTCTTCTATTTCTAGTTTTCTAAGCTGGAAGCTTAGATTATAACTTCAGATCTTTCCTTTCTAATGAATGCAATCAGTGCAATAAATTTTCCCTTAATTTTCTGTTTTCACTGCATCCCACAAATCTTTGATAAGTTGTATTTTCATTTTCATTTAGTTCAAAATATTTAAAATTTTTTCCTGAGACTTCCTTTTTGACTTGTGTTATTTATATGTATTATTATTTAAATAATAAGTATTTGGGGGTTTTGAGCTATCTTTCTCTTACTGATTTCCAATTTAATTCCACTGTGGTCTGAGAACGTTCCCTTGAATGTCTGTTCTTTTAAATTTGTTAAGGTGTGTTTTAAGGCATAGAATGTGGTCTGTCTTGGTGAATGGCCTGTGAGCTTGAGAAGAATGTGTATTCTGCTGTCTTGGGATAAAGTAGTCTGTAAATGTCAGTTGGATCCAGTTGACGAATGGTGCTTTTCAGTTCATTGATGTCCTTACTAATTTTCTGCCTACCAGATGTATCAGTTACTGACAGAGGGATGTTGAAGTCTCCAAGTGGAATAGGAAGTTAATCTGCTTCTCCTTGCAGCTCTATCAGTTTTTGTCTATTGTATTTTGATACTCTGTTGTTAGGATGCATACACATTAATGATTCTTATATCTTATTGGAGATTTTGCTACCTTATCATTATGTAATGTCCCTCTTTATCTGTGATAATTTTCCTTACTCTGAAATCTGCTCTGTTTGAAATTAGTATAACTACTCCAGCTTTCTTTTGCTAAGTGTTAGCATGGTATGTCTTCCTCCATCCCCTTTCTTTTAATCTCTCGGTGTCTTTACATTTAAAGTGGATTTCTTCTAAGTAATTCATGGTTGGTTCTTGTTTTTTTACACACTCTGCCAGTCATTGTCTTTTCGTTGGTATTTTTAGGCCGTTGAAATTTAAAGTGATTATTGCCATAGTTGGAGTAATATCTGCCATATCTGTTACTGCTGTCTATTAATTGTCCTGTTCTTTGTATATTTTTGTGCGTTCCACTCTTTTTCTGACATCCCTGGTTTTAACTGAGCATTTTCTAAGGCTGCATTTTTTCCTCCTCTCTTAGCATATCATTTATACTTTTTAAACTGTCTTGGTGCTTTCCTTTAAGTTTGCAGTATATATTTACAACTAAGTCAAGTCCTTTTTCAGATAATACTCCACCATTTCACAGATGGTACAAGTACCTTAAAGCAGTATTCCTAATTCCTCCTTCCTGTCCCAAGTAATATTGCTCATTAATTTCACTCATCCGTAAGCTATAATTATTGTACATATTGTTGCATTATTATTTTGAACAAACTGTTCCATCTTAGATCAGTTAAGGATGAGAAAAAAAAAGATTTTATTTTACCTTTGTTGGTTCCTTTTCTAGCGTTCCTCCTTTCTTTCCTGTAGAACTAAGTTTTTATCATTTTCTTTCTGATGAACTTTTTTTTAAAAGATTTTATTTATTTGAGGGAGAGACTGGGAGAGCATGAGCAGGGGGAGGGGCAGTGGGAGAGGGACAGGCTGACTCCCTGCTGAGCGTGGAGTGGATGCGGGGCTCTATCCCAGGATCCTGAGATCATGACCTGAGCTGAAGTCAGGTGCTTAACTAACTGGGCCACCAGGCGCCCCTGAACTTTTTTTTTTTTTACACTTTTTGCAAGGTGGGCTTACTGGTGACAGATTGCCTCAATTTTTGTTTGTCTAGGAAAGTCTTTATTATTCCTTATTTTTGAAAGATAACCTTGCTGGATACAGAATTCTAGGTCAGTGGTTTGTCTTTCAACACTAAGTATTTTATTCCATTTTTTTTTCCTTATTTGCATGGTTACTGAAGAGAAATCCATATGTAATTCTTGTCTTTGAACGTCTATAGATAAGGTTTTTGATTGTGTGTGTGTGTGTGTGTGTGTGTGTGTGTCTTCTTAAAATTTTATTCTTGTCTTTGATTTTCTGCAATTTGAATATGATATGGTTAGGTGTAGATTTTGGACTCTTTATGTTGAGTCATATTCTCTGAAATTAGGAGCTATGTTTTGGTGGCTAGCACTAATTTTGGAAAATGGCTCAGTCATTATTGCTTCACATATTTCTTCTGCTTTCTCTGTCTTCCTTCTTATATTCCCATTACATATACCTTTTATCATTGTTTCACAATTCTTATTTCTCTTTCCATCTCAGTTCTGGCAGTTCCTGTTAACATTTCTTCAAGCTTACTGATTCTTTCCTTGGCCATGCCCTGATGATTAATGAGCTCATCAAAGGCATTCTTAATTTCTGTGATGGTGTTTTTTCATTTCTAGCATTTCCTTTCTATTCTTTCTTACAGAATTCCATTTCTTTACTTATACTGCCCATATGTTCTTGCATGTAGTGCAGTTTTTCCATTAAAAACCCCTTACTATATTTTCATAGATGAATTAAATTCCCGGTCTGATAATTTCTGCCATATCTGAGGCTGGTTCTGGTGCTTGCTCTTTATTGTGAAACTATGTTTTTGATCTTTTAGTATGCCTTGTAATTTTCTGTTGAAAGTCAGACATTATGTACTGGGTAAAAGAAACTGAAGAAATGGAGGTAAATAGATTTTTAGTAGAGATTTTATGTGTTTATCAGGCTAAACTTACTTGCTAATGCTAATACCGTTTTTTTAGGAGATATTTCAATTTGTATGCCTTTTATTTATTTTTCTTACATTATTGCACTTGATTAGGATCACCAGAACAATGTCATATAGAAATGGTGAGAGCAGACATTTAATTATTATAGCATTCACATATCCCCCAGTTACTATGATATTAAGCTGTAGGTTTTTTCATGTACACCATCTCTTAGATTGACAACACTTTCCAGTATTCCTGTTTTCTGAACATTTTTTATTATGAATGGATGCTGGATTTTGTCAGAATTTCTGCATTCATTGACACAGTCATGGTATTTCTGTTTTAGTTTGTAAATATGGTGAATCACATTGATTTTTTAATATTACATCTATGCTGCATACCTCAAATTAACTCCAATCGTGGTATATATTTTTTATATACTGCTTAATTTCTTTTGTTAGTATTTTGTCAAGAATTTTGCATATAATAAGAAATAGTAGGCTATACTTTTTTTTAACATATTAGCCATCTGGTTTTAGAATCAGGATAATGCTAGACACCAAAAATGAGTGGTATTTCCTTCTCTTTTATTTTATGAAAGTTTTTGCATAGAATTGATATGTTTCTCCTTTAAATGTTTGATAGAATGTCCTGTAAATCCATCTGAACCCAGAGTAAAGAAATTCTATCTCTAATGGATATAGGACACTTGTAGTTATCTCTTTCTTTTGACTGAAATTTGGTAGCTTGTATGTGTTTTTAGGAATCTAAAATTTTTATCTAACTTGAATTAGTTGACATTCAGTTGATCATTTATTGTCTTGATTTTTTTTCTATTTCTTTTAGCTTACTTTTTAAATTAGTTCTTCTTTTTCTGGTTTATTAAGTTGAAAACTTAGATTTGAATCTTTTCTTCTTTTCTAATATGTCCTTGTAGTGCTATATGTTTACTTCTAAGCAACTCTAGCTCTGAGCACAGCCTATAAGTTTTGTCATGTCATATTGTGACTTACTATTTGTTTCAAAATGCTTTCTAATTTTCCCTCTGATTTC
The DNA here is from genome assembly GCF_037043125.1 of Eumetopias jubatus. Classification (NCBI taxonomy): domain Eukaryota; kingdom Metazoa; phylum Chordata; class Mammalia; order Carnivora; family Otariidae; genus Eumetopias; species Eumetopias jubatus. The sequence goes on along the minus strand of NW_028274818.1, from coordinate 62,738,292 downwards.
TTCTTTGACCACATGGGTTATTGAAGTGTATTGTTTGACAATATTTGGAGATTTTTCACCTATCTTTCTGTTTTAATCTCTAGTTTAATTCTGTTGTTCTTAAAGAACATACTTTTTATATTTTAATCTTCTAAATTTTTTGAGATTTGTTTTATGAAATATGGGTTATATTGATGAATGTTTCATGTACATTTGCAAAGAATATGTATTCTCTTGTTATATACAGTGTTCTGTAAATGTCAGTTAAGTCAGGTGAATCAATAGTGTTAAGCCTACTACATCCTTACTGAATGTTTAAGGGCTCACTTTTTATCAGTTACTAAGAAAGAAAGAAGAAAATCCTCAATGGTAATTGTGGCTTTGACTATTGCTCTTTTAGTTCTATCACCTTTGCTTTATTTTAATCTTAAAGTTCTGCTTGTAGGTGCTCCAAAATTTAAGATTTTATATCTTCTTAATGAATTTACCTCCTCATCATTTCATCTAGGTTAGCCAATTTTTGGCATAAAGATTAGAGATGAATGAAAAAGAGACTAGAAAAACAATAGGGAAAATTTTTTAAAAAGATTGTTTACAAATATCTACAAAATTAACAAACTTTCAGTAAGAGTCACTAAGGAAAAAATCAACTACTAAAATCACAAATGAAATAGGGACATTACTACTGACTTTATAGAAATAAAAAAGGATTATAAAAGAATACTCTGAACAGATGTACATGTAAAAATGGATAACCTATATGAAATGGAAAAATTCCTAAAAATGTACAAACTACCAAAATGACTCAAGAAGAAATTGGCTTTAACTAATAAGGCAATTAAATCAGTAATCAAAAAAGTCCCAGATGGCTTCACTGGAGAATTCTATCAAATATTTAGAGAAGAAATACCACCACTTCTTCCCAAACTCTTGCAAGAAATCAAGGGAGTAAATACTCTTTAACTCTTTCTATGAGGCCAGCATTACCCCAATTCCAAAGCCACACAAAGACATTACAAGAAAAGAAGACTACAGACCAACATCTGTAACTAACGTAGATACAAAATTCCTCAATAAGCTCTTAACAGACCAATTAGTAGCATATTAAAAGGATTGTATACCATGATCAAGTGAGTTTTATCCCAGGAATGCAAAGACAGTTCAACAGACTAAAATTAATCAATGAAATACCCCACATTAATAAAGAAAAGAAACCCACATAATCATCTCAATTGCTGCAGAAAAAGCATTTGACAAAATTCCACACCCTTTGCTGATTTATAAAAACAAACAAAAAAACTCAGAAAACTAGGAATAGAAGGAAACTTGTTCAACATGATAAAGGCCATAGATAAACCCACAGCTGATACCACACTTGGTGTGGAAGGACTGAAAGCTTTTCACCTGAGGTAAGAAAGAGAACAAGGATGTCTACTTGTGACACTTCTGTTCAACATTAACACTGGAAGTTGTAGTCAGGGCAATTAGAACAGAAATTAAAAGCAATCAAATTGGAAGGAAGTAGTACAACTCCCTCTCTTCACAGATACAGAAAACCCCAAGGAGCACACACGCGCACACACGCGCGTGCACACACACACACACACAACCTCTAAAGCTAATAAACATATTCAGCAAAGTTGCAGGATATGAAATCAACACAAAAAATACTTTATATTTGTATATATTATGCTATGAACAATCTGGAAAGCAAATTAAGAAAATTCCATTCACAGTAGCATCAAAAAGAATAAAATACTTAAGAATAAGTAGAATCACAGGGGTGCAAGTTACATGCTGCCAAGTATACAACATTGCTGAAATAGATGAAAGAAGACATGAGTAAAGGGAGAGACACCCCATGTTTGTGGCTTGGTGACTTACTATTAAGACGACAGTCCCCATCACAGTGATACAGAGTCCATGCAATCCTTATGAACACGGTCATGTGTGCAACCTGTGTAATATGCTCCCAGGTTCATCTTGCTTATATTTCGTTAAGAATTTTTGCACCAGTGCTCATGGGGATATTGGTCTGTAGCTTAGAACATGCATGTCTTTTAAGGCATCAAGTCAAACCTCAATAGAAAACAAAGGAGCCATATAACTCAGACCATTTTCTGTGATCAATAAAATTGCAATAAAACTAGGAGTAATCAACAAAGAAAGACTTCTCTAAACCACAAATGTTTGACATCTTTAAGATAAACTTGAATATAAGTCACGGATTACGAAGTAGCTGCATTGGAAATCAGAAAATATTGGAGTTGAATGGCAGTGAAATTTGTGAGACGCAGTCAAGGCAGTTCCTAAATATTTGTATGGGGTTGGGGGCGGGCAAACAAAACGGAAAGATCCAACATTAGCCAAGTTTCCAAATCAAATTAGGGGAGGAAATTCAACAACAGAATAATTATGGTGAGAGAGAGTAGAAGCACCAAGTAAATGTAAAAGTACAAATGAATGAAATAGAAAGCAAACGTTTGAAAGGATCAAGAAAATGCAGTTATATAAGAAAGAGACTAGTGAAGTAGACAAATCTCAAAATTAATCAAGAAAAATATTAGGAATTAAAATGAGATGCAGAATATAGAAATGAAAATGTAATGCAACTACCACAAATAATTTTTATACTGTTTATTAAAAAAGAGAGGTAATGGATAATTTTAAGCAAACTATAAATTATTAGCTGACTCAAGAAAAATGTGAAAACATTTCATTGTTAAATTAGTATAAAATCTGTCACCTCTCCAGTTCCAGTGTTTTCACCCCAATACAAAAACACCAGTACAAGTCCAGATGAGTTTTTCAGGTAATCTCCATCAAACACCCAAAGAGAAGATAATCCCTATCATTAAAAAGATATTATACAAGCTGCTCCTAAGAAAGAAAGAGGGTTATGTACTTCTCAAACTTACTTTATAATCTTTGGTAACCTTGAGAAGACTCTTACAAGAAAAAAAATTATAGGCCACTTGTGAACATAGATTTAAATATTCTAAGTAAAATATTGAGCAGTTATTTCTAACAATGCATAACAATATTTATGTTCTTATATCCATGTTAGATTTGTTCTAGAAATATGATTAGATTAGAAAAATTTAATGTCATTCATCACATTTAGAGATTAAGGAAGAAATCCACATGACCATCTCAATCTTTGTAGAGAATTAAAAAAAAAAATGAAAATCTTTTCATGAAAATGAAAGTAGAAACCATTCGTGATTTCTTTTTAAAGATTTTATTTATTTATTAGAGAGAGAGAGTGATAGTGAGAGAAGGAACACAAGCAGGGGGAGAGGGAGAGGGAGAAGCAGGCTTCCCACTGAGCAGGGAGCCCGATGCGGGGCTCGAACCCAGGACCCCGGGATCATGACCTGAGCTGAAGGCAGATGCTTAACGACTGAGTCAACCAGGCGCCCCCATTTGTGATTTTTAAAGATATATTTTTAAAGATATATATTCAGTAACCTCGAAGTAAAATGACCTTCTTTAAATAAGTTTTTATCAAAATTTTTTCTACAAACATTATACTTAATGGTTGGATATTACAAATATTTTCTTTAAATGTAAGGAAAATGATACCTATCAATATCACATTTGTGGCAGTTTTTTGAAATTGTTTTTTAAAGATTTTATTTACTTTATTTGAGAGAGAGAGAGAGAAGGGGCAGAAGGAGAGGGAGAATCTTCAAGCAGATTCCCAACTGAGCAGGTGACCCGATGCTGGGCTCGATCCCACAACCCTGAGCCGAAACCAAGTCAGACGCTTAACCAACTGAGCCACCCAGGTGCTAGTAAGATAAGGTAATAAAAATAAGATAAGAAAAAGAAATAAGTCGTGTGTGATTTTTAAAGGAAAAAAAACTTAACAGATCTTTGATGATGGAATATGTAGTAATTACATTTTGTCTTATTCTTACAGTGGACTACTATACTGAATAAAAAATGAATATGGATTTATAAATATCAATTGGTAAATTTATTTATAAGTATTTATTGGTAAATCTCAAAAATACATGAACATAAAAAATCAAGTTACATAAGATACTTAGGGAATGATACCATTATTACAGCTGAAAATGAACTAAAGAAAATTATGTCTGTAATAGCCTATCTATGGGCAAGAAGTAAAAGCACTTGTATGCAAATGATACAGAGGAACAGCACCACAATATTTGCTTGAATCATATATAATTCTAATTTGGGGGATTAAAAATGGGTGAGTATTAGTGAGGAGAAAGCAATAGGTATTAGCTGCATCTCCATGTTTTATATCTTAAAAAAAAAACAAAAGTTTCAAAGTACATATGACAAAATGTTAACATCTGTTAGGTAGATCTGGTTGTCATTTATCTTATTTTCCACTCTTTCCTTTATGCTCAAAATAGTTCTTTTTTAAATTTTGTAAGTGAAGTGGGAGGGGAAAGAAATGGAAGCACCAAGCGTAGGCTCCTCGAGAAAATGGAAGGAGGGAGTGAGAGCAAAATGGGAAACAGCCCACAGAATGGATTAGATGTGTGTTTGCTTTCATGTTGCTCATGTACCTGGGGAAAAATCCAATCAGGGCTCTGGAAGTGGAGATACATAGCCAAAAAGTAAGTTTATATACAGATAGTAAGATGTACAATATAGAGATTGTGAGATGTGAGATGATGATAAATACAGGGAAAAGTAAGACATAAGCAAAAAGCAAGATCTGTGAAGGCTAGCCGAAGGGATTAGTCTTTACAGAAGAGGAAGCCGTGGGACACCGTTGTAGTGTCACTGATGGGAGAGAAATGAGAATGCCCACTGAAGCAAATGTTTTTGTAAATATTTGGTCCAGAAAGCTGAGGTAGTTCCTGCCTGAAGGCCCCAGTTTTATCGCAGGAGTCCTGCCTTCTTAGAGGGGACAGGGCAGGAGTGCCAGCCAGTGGGTAGGGGCCCTGCTGAGGCAGAAGATTCCAGAAGTTTATGCAGACTGATGAAGCTTTATTCTTTGTAAGGAAAAAATAATACTACAAAACAGCGAAGACCAAGAAAGAGGCTTTTAGGGAAGATTGATTTGGAATCTGTAGCTCATTTTGATCTTATTAAGATTTTACCCCATTTTGATCTACCTTCTACTTATCACATTCGTACTTATTTTCCAGAGGTTTCCTTCAGAAAAGAAGAGAAAACTTGCTTTTAGAGAGTAATTTAGGTACTTCATAGTTTACTTTGGCCACTGGTTTGGTATTTGTTTCAGTGAAATGGCAAATGTTTAAATGAGTAATTTTATTTTAGTACGAGTGGGAGGAGCAGAGAGAGGCCTAAATGAGATGTTGCCTCAGGGGAAAGGGCCCATGGGGATCTTCCACACCTTGCTGTCTTAATTTTAAGTCTTTGGTTCCTTCCTTAAACTTCTGTGTTCCTATTTGAATATCAGCCTTCACCTCTGTCCACATGCTAAGTTAGAACTTTTAGTACTTATTATTTTTTTTCCATGTTTACCCTTTCAACTCTTCATTCTTTTTTTTTATAATTAAAAAAAAAATTGTTTTGGGGCCCCTGGGTGGCTCGGTCAGTGAAACATCTGCCTTCAGCTCAGGTCATGATCCCAGAGTCCTGGGATCTAGCCCCTCATCGGGCTCCCTGCTCAGCGGGAAGCCTGCTTTTCCCTTTGCCTGCCGCTCCATCTGCTTGTACTCTCTGTCAAATAAATAAATAAATCTTTTAAAAAAATAAAAATAAAATTGTTTTGCTGAGTTCCAGTTCACCCTATCAAGTGTACATGGGGGTGGGTGTTCATAAGGTCACCAGGTCACTGTCGCCGCTGTCTGAAGCAGAGCGAGCACTCCCATCTCTTCACTCGTTGGAGACCCAGTTCCTTTCTGGTACATTCCCCTTCAGCCCCAGGAACTTCCCTCATTTTGTGTAGTGCACGTCGGCTGGCAAGGAACTTGTTTTCTTCTATCTGATGGCGTCTTTATTTTGCTTTCATTCTTGAAGGAGATTTTCACTGAATGTAAAATTGTAAGCTGATAGTTTAGTGAGTGCTTACTCAGTCATGTGTTCCCTTGTAAATTATGTGTCCTGTTTCACCGGCTGCTTCCAAGATATTTTCGTCTGTGTGATGGCTTTAGAATAAATCACTCTGACTAGGCTAAGCTACATTTTCCAGAATTCTCCTGTGAGATTCTCGCAAGATACCTCATGGGCCTGAGGCAGTGGTCAGGCCTGTCTGCTCCCGGCCCCCCTGCCAGCCTGGGTAGCTGTCCCCACTGCGGGCTGGCATGTGTATTCAGCTACATGATGCAGGTCCCCAGTTTGTGCAGCAGAGTCACACCATCGAGGTCAGAGGCAGTAAGAAATGACATGGGCTTCAGTCTGTCCCGTGGGCTCCTGTTCATGCTTCTGGGTTTCACATTGTTCTTCTCCCTGCTTGACACGCATCCTCCCCTCCCACCTCCTGCCCTGTGGACGCCAGGCTGCACATGTCCTTACTCATGGGTGACAGCCTTACACATGCTGCACGGCCAGCCACCTCCTTCAGCTGAGTGAGTTCAGATCACCTAATCCCTTCCCTCTCCCTCCCTACCCCCCTCCATCCCTCCCTCACTCCTTCCTTCTTTTCTGCCCTCCTCTTCCTCTCTCCCTCAGTCTTTCTCTCTTCCTCTCTCTCTCTCTCTCTCTCTCTCTCTCTCTCTCTCACACACACACACACACACACACACACAGTGTTTCTGCTTTTCTGCTTGAACCCAGACTGATAGACTTTGATTTTCAGACTATACTGTGTGTAGGTGAGATTTTCTTTGTATTTATCCTACTTGGAGTTCTCTGAGCTTTTTGAATCTCTTACCTTTCACTAACTTCAGAAGGATTCTAACCATTATTTCTGGAAATACATTTTTTGTCTTACTGTCTTTGTAATTCCAATTCCATATACCTTCGACCTTTCGACACTGTCCCACAGGTCTTTGAAGTTCTGTTCATTTTTTCTAATTTTTTGCCTGTGCTCTTCAGTTCAGTAATTTCTATTGACAAATCTCCCAGTTAACTGACTCTGCTGTAATCTTTAAACTGCTGTAAGCCCATACAGTGAATTTATTTCAAATGTTGTGTTTTTCTTAAAATTTTAGATTTTATGTTTCTCTTTTTTTAAGTTTCTATTTCTCCACTTCTTTGATCATTAGGAACATATTTTACTTCACAGCATTGAGCATAGTTATAAAATCTGCTTTAAAATTCTTGTCTGCTAATCCCAAAGTCCAGGCTTGTTCACATCAGTCTCCCTGACCGTCTCTTTGTGGTGTGTGGTCCATCTTCTCCTCTTTCTTTTTATGTTGAGTCATTCTGGAATATGTCCTGGGCATTGTGACTGATACACAGTAGGGCCTCTGAATTCTATTAGATTATAACAAAGAATATTGATTTTTTTTTTTTTTTTGTATTTGTAAGCAATTTATCATGGCTGAACTCAAACAGCAACCCCTGTGCCTCCCCAGTGAGAATCAGTTAAAATTTTAGGTCAGTTTATTTAGACTTCCCTAGGTAGCTTGGAGTCTGCCCTGTGCATGCATAGTTCAGGAGTCGGCCGGAGATTTGGGCAAGACTATATTCAGAATGTGGGGTCCCCCCTCTTCTGCTCTCCCTACTTTAAGCTGCTGTGCTTATCCCAAGATAAGACTATAAGAATGTAAGACTATAGATTTCTCATCCAAGTTTTAACCCTGCATGGTATAGACTGGAGCTAAGAGCCACAAACATGGGGAATTCACCCAGTCCTGTTTCCTTCTTCATAGTGTCCAACTCCCCTCTGGTACATACCTGTTTCTAGTTGCTTCCCAGAACCTTTGGATTTTCTCCAGAGTTTATAATTATCTACAGGAGGGTTGATCCAACAGGAGCTGCTTGGCCATTAACAGAAGCAAAACTTAGTATTTATTTTTAATTATGCATCATAGCATGTCAAACACAGCCTTGCTTCTGGTGACACAGGAACATTTTGTATTCATGCAAAGAAGTATCCCACAAATTCACATTTGTGCAGCATTCCGAAGAGTCTGTGTAGGTGAAAGAGCTTATTTCAATGTTGTGAATTAGCAGTGAATGTGTGGTTAGTTCCGTGCACCTCCAGGAGATAACTCTAGGCTCTTCCCTTCCCTGCTTGTCCCAGCTCTTACTGACAAACTCAACTCTCCTAGAAAATGTGCAATTTGCATCACCTTTTGTCCTGAGTAGGCCTCAAACACTGCAAGACCAAAGTACCTCATATCAATATTTTATAGTGTTTACTCACCATTTACTGCTCATCTACTTTGTACCAACGGTTAGGAATGCACTGAGCGTCTAAAGGGAAGATCCCTGTCCTCAAGTTGCTCACAGTTTAGTGGAGGAGACACAAATAAGCAAACTATTTGCATTTCTGTGTGACCTCCCGGTTGAATTAAAAGTAATTGGAATTAGGGGCGCCTGGGTGGCTCAGTTGGTTAAGTGTCTGCCTGCGGCTCAGGTCATGATCCCAGAGTTCTGGGATCAAGCCCCACATGAGCCCCACATCCAGCTCCCTGCTCAGCGGGGAGCCTGCCTCTCCCTCTCCCTCTGCCCCCCTACCCCCCATGCTGTCTCTTTTTCACTCAAATAAATAAAAATCTGTTTTAAAAAACTAATTGGAATTTTATTTATATTATGCTTTTGGATAACTTCAACTAGTATGAAAATTTGGGGCCTCAGTTTTTTCATTTTAAAATGAGGGGATTGGATTAGATCTACAAGATTCCTTTCAATGCACATATTTTATAATTCGGTTGAAAATGCATTGAAAAGAAGAGATACTCAAACACCCACTTCTTTGTTCTTCCTAAGGACTTGAGTACATTGGATCACTTAGGCCCTGTTGAACTTCGAGGTGCCCGGCTAAAGGTAGTGCTGCTTGTTCTAGCTTCCCATCTTATGATTCTGTGTCTGGCTGGTCCGTGTGCGCCTGCAGGGGTCCTTGGATGCATAGTCAAATTAGGAAAAATACTTGTGCGTTTAGAACCTCTTGTTGCTCCTCTCCCTCCTTTGGGGGCCTGCACAACTGAGCTCCCGCCTTTGGGATTCTTCACCTGATTCTGGTTAGTTTCTGCAGATCCGTGAACTAACACAGTGCCGGGCCACAGGGGCTCCCCACAAACCCAGATTCTCTCTGCCAGTAGCTCCCTCACCTCTCACAGAAACTCTCTGCCTCTCTGCCCTCAAATTGAACCTCCACATTCTTCTACTCTGCTTTTAAGTCCTCTACTTTTCCTTCTTCCCTTCCCACAAAATCTTATCCCCAAACCCAGAGGGTCTTGGATCACTAGGTCCTCTGTAGGGGTTGGTCTGGTGTGATAATGAGAGAGTGGCTGTCTTGGTGGAAAGGTGGGCATGGGGATAGGATCTTGGTCATCTTCACAGAAATATAATATGGATTTCCTTGTAAAAATATTACTAAATCTTGGTTGGGAGCTTTATTATTAATATCCATCTTTTTCTGTATTATAGGTTTAATAGACTTTAATGTGACTACCTGGGAGCCTACCCACATTTTATAGGGTTTTTGTTTGGTTGGTTTGGTTTTTGTCTGTTGAAATAGGTCCTAAGTTTTCTTCATCTTATACCATTTCTCCCCAGTTTACATACTCATTTAACTTTTGCCCATGTTCATGAACATTTCTAATCAGAGATAGTGATTTGTGGCTGCCATGATCCTGGTGGGGGGCTGTGCCTGTGCGGTCAGCTGGAGGGGGATGAAGAGTAGACTGTTGCAGGAAGTTCTTGAGGTCTGTAATGGACTCCGCTTGCCTATCCTCACCTGCGTAGCAGCAAAGTCTTTTTACTACTGACCCTCGCCTTTCAGAGAGGGCTCTGTTTCACTAACAAGAGTTGTTTTACCTCCATAAGCAACTCTTCTCCAAGTATACCTGAGGTCCTCCAATGATGTAATGTGCCCATTGATGTTCGTGAGCAGCACCACCTGTCCACAGACTCACAACCAGCGGAATGTTTGTGAAGCTCTTTTTATTTTTTTTAATTTTTATTATTATGTTAATCACCATACATTACATCATTAGTTTTTGATGTAGTGTTCCATGATTCATTGTTTGTGCCTAACACCCAGTGCTCCATGCAGAACGTGCCCTCTTTAATACCCATCACCAGGCTAACCCATCCCCCCACCCCCCTCTAGAACCCTCAGTTTCTTTTTCAGAGTCCATTGTCTCTCATGGTTCGTCTCGCCCTCCAATTTCCCCCCCTTCATTCTTCCCCTCCTGCTATCTTCTTTTTTTTTTCTTAACATATATTGCATTCTTTGTTTGAAGGTACAGATCTGATTCAACAGCCTTGCACAATTCACAGCGCTCACCATAGCACATACCCTCCCCAATGTCTATCACACAACCACCCCATCTCTCCCACCTCCCCCTCCAGCAACCCTCAGTTTGTTTCCTGAGATTAAGAATTCCTCATATCAGTGAGGTCATATGATACATGTCTTTCTCTGATTGACTTATTTCACTCAGCATAACACCTCCAGTTCCATCCACATCGTTGCAAATGGCAAGATCTCATTCCTTTTGATGGCTGCATAATATTCCATTGTGTGTGTGTGTGTGTGTGTGTGTGTGTGTGTGTGTGTGTATACACATACACCACATCTTCTTTATCCATTCATCTGTTGATGGACATCTTGGCTCTTTCCACAGTTTGGCTATTGTGGACATTGCTGCTATAAACATTGGGGTGCACATACCCCTTCGGGTCCCTACATTTGTATCTTTGGGGTAAATACCTAGTAGTGCAATTGCTGGATCGTTTGGCAGCTCCATTTTCAACTTTCTGAGGAACCTCCATACTGTTTTTCAGAGTGGCTGCACCAGCTTGCATTCCCACCAAGAGTGTAGGAGGGTTCCCCTTTCTCCGCATCCCTGCCAACATCTGTCGTTTCCTGACTTGTTAATTTTAGCCAGTCTGACTGGTGTGAGGTGGTATCTCATTGAGGTTTTGATTTGGATTTCCCTGATGCCCAGTGATGTTGAGCACTTTTTCATGTGTCTATTGGCCATTTGGATGTCTTCTTTGGAAAAATGGCAGTTCATGTTTTCTGTCCATTTCTTGATTGGATTATTTGTTCTTTGGGTGTTGGGTTTGATAAGTTCTTTATAGATTTTGGATACTAGCACTTTATCTGATACGTCATTTGCAAATATCTTCTCCCATTCTGTCGGTTGTCTTTTGGTCTTGTTGACTGTTTCTTTTGCTGTGCAAAAGCTTTTTATCTTGATGAAATCCAATAGTTTATTTTTGCCCTTGCTTCCCTTGCCTTTGGCGATGTTTCTAGGAAGAAGTTGCTGCAGCTGAGGTCAAAGAGGTTGCTGCCTGTGTTCTCCTTTAGGATTTTGATGGACTCCCATCTCACTTTTAGGTCTTTCAACCATTTTGAGTCTATTTTTGTGTGTGGTGTAAGGAAATGGTCCAGTTTCTTTCTTCTGCATGTGGCTGTCCAATTTTCCCAACACCATTTGTTAAAGAGACGGTCTTTTTTCCATTGGACATTCTTTCCTGCTTTGTCAAAGATGAGTTGACCATAGAGTTGAGGGTCCATTTCTGGGCTCTCTATTCTGTTCCATTGATCTATGTGTCTGTTTTTGTGCCAGTACCATACTCTCTTGATGACAGCTTTGTAATAGAGCTGGAAGTCCGGAATTGTGATGCTGCCAGCTTTGCTTTTCTTTTTCAACATTCCTCTGGCTATTCAGGGTCTTTTCTGGTTCCATACAAATTGTAGGATTATTTGTTCCATTTCTTTGAAAAAAGTGGATGGTATTTTGATGGGGATTGCATTGAATGTGTAGATTGCTCTACGTAGCATTGACATCTTCACAATATTTGTTCTTCCAGTCCATGAGCATGGAATATTTTTCCATTTCTTTGTGTCTTCCTCAATTTCTTCCATGAGTATTTTATAGTTTTCTGAGTACAGATTCTTTGCCTCTTTGCTTAGATTTATTCCTAGGTATCTTACAGTTTTGGGTGCAATTGTAAATGGGATCGACTCCTTAATTTCTCTTTCTTTTGTCTTCTTGTTGGTGTATAGGAATGCCACTGATTTTTTTTTTTTCCCCCGGGAGAGGAGCTCATCAGCTGGGTCCCCTAGACCGCTGATACTTGAGGGCTCCAAACACACATGGGGGCACCTGGGTGGCTCAGTCGGTTAAGCATCTGATTTTAGGAATGCCACTGATTTCTGTGCATTGATTTTTTTATCCTGCCACTTGACTAAATTCCTGTATGAGTTCTAGCAGTTTTGTGGTGCTGTCTTTTGGGTTTTCCACATAAAGTATCATATCATCTGCAAACAGTGAGAGTTTGACTTTTTCTTTGCCAATTTGGATGCCTTTGATTTCATTTTGTTGTCTGATTGCTGTGGCTAGGACTTCTAATATTATGTTGAATAGCAGTGGTGATAGTGGACATCCCTGCCGCGTTCCTGACCTTAGGGGAAAAGCTCTCAGTTTTTCCCCATTGAGAATGATATTCGCTGTAGGTTTTTCATAGATGGCTTTTATGATATTGAGGTATGCCCTCTATCCCTATACTCTGAAGAGTTTTGATCAAGAAAGGATGCTGTACTTTGTCAGATGGTTTTTCTGCGTCCATTGAGAGGATCCTATGATTCTTTTTCTTTCTTTTGTTAATGTATTGTATCACGTTGATTGATTTGCAGATGTTGAACCAGCCTTGCAGCCTAGGGATAAATCCCACTCGGTCGTGGTGAATAATCCTTTTAATGTACTGTTGGATCCTATTGGCTAGTATTTTGGTGAGAATTTTTGCATCCATGTTCATCAAGGATATTGGTCTGTAATTCTCCTTTTTGATGGGGTCTTTGTCTGGTTTTGGGATCAAGATAATGCTGGCCTCATAAAACAAGTCTGGAAGTTTTCCTTCCATTTCCATTTTTTGAAACAGTTTCAGGAGAATGGGTATTAATTCTTCTTTAAATGTTTGGTAGAATTCCCCTGGGAAGCCATCTGGCCCTGGGCTTTTGTTTGTTGGGAGATTTTTGATGACTGCTTCAATTTCCTTAGTTGTTATAGGTCTGTTCAGGTTTTCTATTTCTTCCTGGTTCAGTTTTGGTAGTTGATACATCCCTAGGAATGCATCCATTTTTCCAGATCATATGATTTGCTGGCATATAGTTGCTCAGAATATGTTCTTATAATTGTTCGTATTTCTTTGGTGTTGGTGTTATCTCTTCTCTTTCATTCATGATTTTGTTGATTTGGGTCCTTTCTCTTTTCTTTTTGATGGGTCTGGCCAGGGGTTTATCAATCTTGTTATTTCTTTCAAAGAATCAGCTTCTTGTTTCGTTGATCTGTTCAACTGTTCTTTTGGTTTTTATTTCATTGATTTCTGCTCAGATCTTTATTATTTCTCTTCTCCTCCTGGGTTTAGGCTTTATTTGCTCTTTTTTCTCTACCTCCTTTAGGTGTAGGGTTAAGTTGTGTATTTGAGACCTTTCTTGTTTCTTGAGAAAGGCTTGTATTGCTATATACTTTCCTCTTAGGACAGCCTTTGCTGCATCCCAAAGATTTTGAACCGTTGTGTTTTCATTTTCATTGGTTTCCAGGAATTTTTTTAAATTCTTCTTTAATTTCCTGGTGGACCCATTCATTCTTTAGTAGGATGCTCTTCAGCCTCCATGTATTTGAGCTCTTTCCAACTTTCCTCTTCTGATTGAGTTCTAGGTTCAAAGCATTGTGGTCTGAAAATATGCAGGGAATGATCCCAGTCTTTTGGTACTGATTGAGACCTGATTGGTGACCTAGGATGTGATCTCTTCTGGAGAATGTTCCATGGGCACTTAAGAAGAATGATTCCCTTGCTTTTGGATGGAATGTTCTGAATATGTCTGTGAAGTCCATTTGGTCCAGTGTGTCATTTAAAGTCTTTATTTCCTTGTTGATCTTTTGCTTAGATGATCTGTCCATTTCAGGGAGGGGGGTGTTAAAGTCCCCCACTATTATTGTATTGTTGTCAATGTGTTTCTTTGCTTTTGTTATTAATTGCCTTATATCATTGGCTGCTCCCATGTTAGAGGCATAGATATTTACAATTGTTAGATCTTCTTGTTGGATAGACCCTTTAAGTAGTATACAGTGTCCTTCCTCATCTCTTATTACAGTCTTTGGTTTAAAATCTAATTTGTCTGATGTAGGGATTGCCACCCCAGCTTTCTTTTGGTGTCCATTAGCATGGTAAATGGTTTTCCACCCCCTCACTTTCAATCTGGAGGTGTCTTTGGGTCTAAAATGAGTCTCTTGCAGACAGCATATTGATGGGTCTTGTTTTTTTATCCAATCTGATAGCCTGTGTCTTTTGATTGGGGCATTTAGCCGATTTACATTCAGCGTAACTATTGAAAGATATGTTTAGTGCCAAGTATTGCCTGTAAGGTGACTGTTACTGTATATTGTCTGTGTTCCTTTCTGGTCTATGCTGCTCTTAGGCTCTCTTTGCTTAGAGGACCCCTTTCAATATTTCTTGTAGGGCTGGTTTCGTGTTTGCAAATTCCTTTAGTGTTTGTTTGTCCTGGAAGCTTTTTATCTCTCCTTCTATTTTCAATGACAGCCTAGCTGGATATAGTATTCTTGGCTGCATATTTTTCTCGTTTAGTGCTCTGAAGATATCATGCCAGTCCTTTCTGGCCTGCCAGGTCTCTGTGGATAGGTCTGTTGCCAATCTAATGTTTCTACCATTGTAGGTTACATATCTCTTCTCCCGAGCTGCTTTCAAGATTTTCTCTTTGTCTCTGAGACTCGTAAGTTTTACTATTAGATGTTGGGGTGTTGACCTATTTTTATTGATTTTGAGAGGGATTCTCTGTGCCTCCTGGATTTTGATGCCTGTTTCCTTCCCCAAATTAGGGAAGTTCTGTGCTATAATTTGCTCCAATATACCTTCTGCCCCCTCTTTCTTCTTCTTCTGGGATCCCAATTATTCTAATGTTTCATCTTATGGTATCGCTTATCTCTCGAATTCTGCCCTTGTGATACAGTAATTTTTTATCTCTCTTTTTCTCAGCTTCTTTATTTTCCATCATTTTGTCTTGTATGTCACTGATTCTCTCTTCTGCCTCATTTATCCTAGCAGTTAGTGCCCCTATTTTTGAATGCACCTCATTAATAGCCTTTTTGATTTCGACTTGGTTAGATTTTAGTTCTTTTATTTGTCCAGAAAGGGTTTCTCTAATAACTTCCATGCTTTTTTCAAGCCCACCTAGTATCTTTAAAATCATGATTCTGAACTCTAGGTCCGAAATCATACTAATGTTTGTATTGAGTAGGTCCCTGGCAGTCTGTACTAACTCTTATTCTTTTTGTTGAGGTGATTTTTTTCTGTCTTGTCATTTTGTCCAGAGAATAGATGAATGAGAGAACAAAATGCTAACAGGGTAACAACGTCCCCAGAAAATATACTCGAAACAAATCAGAAAAGACCTGAAGCCGGGGGATAAGAAAGGGTAAGAAAGAAAAAAGAAAAAGAAAAAAAAGAAAAGAAAAAGATAAAAGCAAACAAAAACAGAACAAAACAAAAAAAACAATATGATCAAATATGATCAGGTGGTGCATAGATCAGTGCCACACACTAGATTTTGGGTGTATTTTGGTCTGTTAGAAGAAAGTGCCTCCCAAAATTTAAAGAAAGAAAAATGTATATATGTAGAAAAATAAGGGTTGATATGATGAAGGGATGGAATATGACTGTAAAGATGAAAATTATAAAAAATTTTATAAAAGGAATTGATAAGAAGTTGTTTGAAAAAAGAAAAAAGAGGATTTAAAAAGAAAAAAGAAAAAAAAAGGGAGAGAATGCTATCAGGCAGGAGACTAGAACGAAGCCATACACTAGAGATTTAGGGTATATTTTGATGTTAGAAGAAACTGGATCTCAAAATTTTAAGGAGAGAATAACATATATATATGCCAAAAAAAAAAGGGTAACTACTATGAAGGGATAGAATATGACTCTAAAAATGAAAAATAAAAACGTTTTTAAAAAAAGGATTGATAAGATGTTGGTTGAAAAAGGGAAAAAGAAAAATTTTTTTAAAAAGTTAAAAAAATTAACTTTGAAAGAATAAAGAATCATGGTAAAAAAGCCATGGATTCTATGTGCAGTATTCCCCTAGCGCTGGAGTTCTGCTGTTCTCATTGATCAGTATACTTAGTCTTGGCTGGCTGTTCGTGCTGATCTTCTGGGGGAGGGGCCTGTTGCCGTGGTTCCCAAATGTTTTTGTGGGAGGCGGAATTGCCCCGCCCTTGTCGGTCTGGGCTAAGTAATCTGCTCGGATTTGCTCTCGGGAGCTTTTGTTCCCTGCAAGCTCTCGGTACATCTTTGGAGCACGAGAGTGAAAATGGCAGCCTCCCAATCTCCCCGGGGAGGCGCTGAGAACTCAGGGCCCCGCTCCTCAGTGCGCCCCCAGAGAAAAGCAGTCAATCACTCCCGTCTCCCTGGTCTCCGGCCGCACTCCGTGCTCACCCGGCTTGTGACCGAGCGTTTCTATGTCTGGCACCTGACTCAGTGTGGAGTCTCCAAACCCAGCAGATCCCACGCCGCTCCTCCCGGGGGAGGCAGGGGAGTCTCCCTGAATCTGCCGTTTGTTGGGTCCTTGCTGGAGGAGCAGTGGCCCGACTGCGCCACGGATCACAGTTTATGGCAACCCCGAGCTGAGAGCCTGCGCCTCGGTTGCATCTCTGCAGCTGGCTTCCCCACTCCGATACCCTGGAGCTCTGCCGCACTCAGGCACCCCTGGTCTTCTTGTGACCCCGAGGGTCCTGAGACCATACTGTCCTGTGAGGGTTCCACCCCCCACTTAGCCACTGGAGCGACGTCCGTCAGTGGAGCCAACTTCTACAAGTTCTGGTTTTGTGCTCCGCAGCTCTATCACTTGCCAGAAGCGGCCGACAGAGGCCCTCCCCCCGCCCCCACTGTCTCTCCTCCCGAATATCGCCTTGGATTCACTTCTCTCTGCACGTCCTCCCTTCCAGAAAGTGGTCGCTTTTCTGTTCAGAGAGTTGTTGCTATTCTTTTCTTCGATCTCCTGTTGAGGTCGTAGGTGTTTAGAATGGTTTGAGCCCTATCCAGTTGAATTCCTGAGACCGGACAAAATCCAGGTTTCCTACTCCTCTGCCATCTTGCCTCATTGTGAAGCTCTTTTTAAATGAGGACATTGATCAAGGAAAAGAAAGTAGAAGTTCAAATTTCTGGGGGTTACTTTCAAAGCAGTGCAAACCATGCATACTGTGTGTTAAAAAGCCCTTCTAAATTCCAGCAGGGAAAACAGATGTATTAATTAAACATTTAATGTTTGTTATAGCTAAAATATTGACTTTGCTGGGCTCAAGTTAGGATATAATATTTGCATATTATTGTGATACATACCTTGGGAACCTTGGTGCATTTTTTTTTATAGGATCAAGTGAACATTGTGGACATGAATTACTACTGTGTGGTTTTGTGAAAATGAAGGATAGGTATTGGAGTTTCTGGTAATCTGTCCAAAAATGTTAACTGGTATTATAAGTCTTAGCAGATAATATAATTAAGCAATGTTTGCCATAGATTTATTAGTTTTGTTAGAAATAAATCCTCTTTCCGTATTCCCACTTTCCCTGTGTGTGTGTGTGTGTGTGTGTGTGTGTGTGTGTGTGTGCATATACATATACACACACACACAAAGCATAAAACCAGTTTTTGAGGAGGGGCGCCTGCGTGGCTCAGTCATTTGAGCATCTGACTCTTGATTTCGGCTCAGGTCATGGTCTCGGAGTCATGAGATTGAGCCCCGCATGTCAGTCTCCATGCTGGGCATGGAGCCTGCTTGAGGTTCTCTCTCCCTCTCCCTCTGTAACCCCACCTCCCACTTACATGCTGTCTCCCTCAAAAAAACACAAAAAACAAGAACAGTTTTTCAGGAGAACAGAGATTAATTAAACCAGAATCCTCATGTAAGCTTACTTTCTTGATGTTTTAAAGAGGTAGAATTACAGCATTAGATTATTGTCTGTTGCAAATCTAAGCCTTCAGTGGTTTTGGCAATTTTTATTGCCAGTGTCTGTGTTCCTGGGCTTTTTGATCTATATCAGAGT
Organism: Eumetopias jubatus; assembly: GCF_037043125.1. Lineage (NCBI taxonomy): Eukaryota > Metazoa > Chordata > Mammalia > Carnivora > Otariidae > Eumetopias > Eumetopias jubatus. The sequence goes on along the minus strand of NW_028274818.1, from coordinate 62,720,170 downwards.
CGTGGACATAAACATAATATTCAAATAGGGTGACAGTTGCGGTTCCATAGAAACCGTCTGTATGAGCTTTCCCTGCAAGTTTCAAGCCCTGCTGTCTATTTCTAGGGCGCCAACACTAAAAACAGAAGAAAGAACATAGAGACCGGGAGGTAGCAATTGATTTGTTGCTGAGGAAGGTCAGGGGAGACTGACCCTCAGCAACCTTGGCATCTGTATTCCCCTGCTGTACCTCCAGCTACACCAGGACTACGACTTACTCTAACAAGTTCAGGGGCATGTTTTCTCGCTATTCTTTCACTTACACTGGAAAGAAACACAGTGCTTTAGAATGATAGCAAATGACAGAGTGACTTGATACCATGTAAAATCTGGGAGAGGGTCAGCATGGAAGGATTTGGGGGGCTGCCGTCTTGCCGCCACACTGTGGTCTTGAGACTGCAAGGACACGCAGCTCTGAGAACGCCTTGTTGGTAAACGGGAAGCACAGCCCTCAGCCCAGCACTGTGGTCTTCCTATTTACATCATCTGGAGCGACATTTCCCAAAAACCAATGAGCTTTCAAAGACAGATACATTCGAGGTTTAATGCATCTGTTGGGAAAATATGTCAGGTTTGCAGTTAATGCCATCCATTGAGTTAACATCTAAAGGTAGCTGAGATTTACAGTTGAGTGTTTCTGCCTCTGCCAGCACCTCTGCATTCCTCAGTGAGAGTCTGCAGTGTGTCAGTTGATAGAGGAGTGTTTTGAGAGCTGTGTCCAGAACTGGGGAGGGAAAATTAAGATGATATTGGTTTAGGGGCAAAATAGAAAATTAATGTGTTAGTCTGCTGGGGCTGCCATAACCAAGTACCACAGCCTGGGTGACTTAACAGAAATTTGTTTTCCTACGGTTCTGGGAACTGGATGTTCCAGATCAAGATACTGGCAGGGTTGGTTTCTTCTGAAGCCTCTTTCCTTGGCTTGTAGATAGATGCCTTACCTGTTCCTCCTCACATGGTCTTTCCTCCGTGTGCGTGCCTCTGGAGTCCCTTTGTGTGTCCCCATTTCCTCTTCTTACAAGGACACCTGTCAGGTTGGACTAAGGCCCACTCTAACACCTCATTTTAATGTAACCACCTCTTAAAAGGCCCTCTCTCCCAATACAGTCCCTGGGAGTTAGGACTCCCAACATACGGTTTTGGGGGGAGGGGGCCCAATGCAGCCTATAAGAATGAAATATTTGAAATGTGTTCAGTTGTTCAAAGTGAATGTATGCACTGGGAGTCGGAGGAAACCCACAGCTGGGCGTACCCAGAATGTGTGTGGTGGTGCCTCTGTTGGGGTCTTTGGCGGTTCTTTGCACATTCTCTCTCACACCTTTCCCCATGTACAGAAATTAGGTTCTCGCTTCCCTGTGTGGATGTTCATACTTTACTGTGTCATCTTCTCCTTCTGTGTGTGAGCTGAGGGGAGGAAATATGCCCCCAGTAGGCTTGGCTTGACTTTGACTAACGTCCAGAGAAGCAGTCAAAAGCAAAAGCATTTTCATGGCATGTCTTTGCAGGCGCCATAGTAGAGAGAGCTTGGGATCCAGAGATGGAGGGTTTGCTGCTCTAGGTGCTACTTGTCGTTTTACCAAGTTTAGCTTCAGTCTCCTCATTTCTAAAAGGGCAGACTACATGCTCTCTGACATCTCACTTGAGCTCCAAGATTGAATAATGATTCATTTATTTTGCCCCTAAGTGGCAAGCACCGAATCAGGGCTGTAGCATTGCTGCAAAACAAAGTCTCAGGTGAGACAAGTATGAAACAACTAGCAAGTGGTAGACTTATTTCATCTCAACTATAACACATAAAAATCTTCATTATTTTTACATCTAATAACAAATCTTAAAGTACATAAAAACTAATAGGACCATAAGACAAAATAGACAAATACACATTATAATTTGACATGTCAATACTATCTCTAAATAATTGATAGAAGCAGAAAGTCATTAAAGTTATAGAAGACACTAGCAATACCATCAACCAGTTTAATCTAATTGACATTTATGGAACACCACCTGACAACAGAAGAACATTCCTTCTTCTCAAGATCACACAGAACATTTGCCATGATATACCATATTTTGAGCAAAACAATTCTATAGATTTTAAAGGATGCGGGTAACTTAAATCATGGTCTCTTTGAATGAAAAGAATAAAATTAGAAATCAAAACAAAGATATGTAGAAAATCCTCAATTACTTGGAAACTAAGTGTAATTTTAAATAATCCCTGGGTGGAAGTAGAAACCAAAAGGGAAAGTATGAAGTATTTTGAACTGACTAAAAATGAAAAAACATGTTTTGCTGTGGGCTACCACTAATGTAATGCCTCAAGAGAGTAGTACCAGAGGGCAAGACTCAGAAAGAAGAAAGGTCTGAGATCAGTGGCCTTATCTTCCATCTTGAGAAACTAGAAAAAGAACAAATTAAACTCAACAATGTAAGCAGAAGAAAGGAATTAATAAAGATTGGGGCAGCATTCGGTGAAATAAAAATGAAAAAATAATAGAGAAAATTGATGAAAGGTGGTTGAGAAGATTAACAAAATTGATAAATTTCTAACCAAAGTGAACAGAAAAGCAAGAAGACAAGCTATTAATACCACAAATGAGAGGGGTGACATCACTACAGATTTTATGGGTATTAAATGGGATAATAGGAAATAGCATGAAAATCTTCATGTCCATAAAATCAACAGTTTTGCTGAAATGGACAAATCCCTTGAAAGATGCAAATTACCATGAAGAAATAGATATCATGAATAACTTGGTATGTGTTAAAGAAATTTTATTTGTAGTTAAAATGCTTCTCACAAAAAAGACTCCCAACCCATATGGCTTCACTAGTGAATTCCCAAACTTTTAAGTGAGTAATAGTATCAGTTCTACAAAGATTCCTCCAGAGAACTGAAGAAAAAGGCAGTATTTCCCAGTTCATTCTGTGAGGCTAGCTTAACCTGGTACCAAAAGCAGGCAAAGATAATACAAGAAAAGAAAACTATAGACCAATTTCCTTAATTAACATATGTGTAAAAATACTTCACATTATTTTAGCAAATCAGATCCAACAATAAATACAAGAATAGCACATCATTACCAAGTGGGGTTTATTCTAGAAATACAAGTTGGTTTAATATTTAAAAGTCAGTCATTATGAGGGTTGCTGGAGTGGTGGGGGGTGGGAGGGATGGGGTGCCTGGGTGATAGACATTGGGGAGGGTATGTGCTATGGTGAGCACTGTGAATTGTGTAAGACTGTTGAATCACAGACATGTACCTCTGCAACAAATAATACATTATATGTTAAAAAAAAAAAAGGGAAGAAGATAGCAGGAGGGGAAGAATGAAAGGGGGGAAGTCGGAGGGGGAGACGAACCATGAGAGACGATGGACTCTGAAAAACAAACTGAGGGCTCTAGGGGGAGGGGCGTGGGGGGATGGGTTAGCCTGGTGATACATATTAATTAAGGAGGGCACGTTCTGCATGGAGCACTGGGTGTTATACGCAAACAATGAATCATGGAACACTACATCAAAAACTAATGATGTAATGTATGGTGATTAACATAACATAATAAAAAAATTTTTTTTTTAAATTTTTTAAAAAGTCATTATAATTTACCATATTAATAATAACTAAGAAAGAAATACACATGGTTATCTCATTGGATGCAAAAAAAACCCCAAGAAAATCCAACGTCCATCTGATTTAAACAAAAAGCAAACAAAAAAAAATAACCCCCAGTAAACTATGAATGAGAAACTTCCCCACCCTGATAAAGGACATCTAGGAAAAACTTATCACTAATATCCTACCGGGGGAAGTCTGAGTGATTTTACAAGGTGAAGATGTCTGCTCTGTTAGCATTGTACTGGAGGTTCTGGCCAGTGCAGTAAGGCAAGAAAAAGAAATTAAATGCATTCAGATTGGAAAGAAGTAAATCTGTCTTATTTATGGACAACATGATTATCTATATAGAAAATCAGCTGGAATCTACAAAAAAAGCTATGAAAGTTTAACCCATTAGTTACTTGATACAAAGTAAATATATAAAAGATTGTACAATACAAAAATAACTAAATGTATACAGTAGCAACAGACAATCCAAAATGGAGACTAACAAGAATATCACTTATGATAGCAACAGAAATATGAAGTACTTAGGAATACTTTTGACAAAAGATGTGAAAACCCTTCATACTGTAAACTAAAAAATATTGTAGAGAAAGACAGCCTAAAGCAATGGAGAGGTCTAATGTGTTCATGATTTAGAAGGCTCAATATTTTTAAGATGATAGTTCTCTCAAAATGGATAGATAAATTCAACACAATCCTAATCAAGGTTAGCTTAGTAGACTATTTTGTAAAAATTGTTAGGTTGATTATAGAATTCATACGGAATGCCAAGGACGGACATAAGGGTAGCCAAAACAGCTTTGACAGAAAACAAAGTTGGAGAGCCTACAACTACCCAACTTCAAGACTTACTCAGTTACAGTAATCAGGACAGTTGTTATAGACAGATAACATATATTTTTTTTAAGATTTATTTGAGAGAGAGTGCATGTGTCCGTGGGGGGAGGGGCAAAGGCAGAGTGAGAGAATCTTAAGCAGACTCCCCGCTGAGTGTGGAGCCCGATTCAGGGCTCAATCTCATGACCCCTGAGATCATGACCTGAGCCAAAATCGAGTGGGACACTTAACCGACTGAGTCACCCAGGCGTCCCTGGACAGATAACATTTTTTATTTGCCCACAGAGAACCTAGAAATCTAGACCCACACATAATATGGTTAAGTGACTTAAAATAGTAGTGCAGGGTGCCTGGGTGGCTCAGATGGTTAAGCGTCTGCCTTCTGCTTGGGTCATGATCCCAGGCTCCTGGGATCGAGTACTGCGTCAGGCTCCCTGCTCCCTGGGAGCCTGCTTCTCCCTCTGCCTCTCTCTCTCTGTCTTTCATGAATAAATAAAATCTTAAAAAAAAAATAGAAGTGCAAAGATAGTTCAGTTCAACAAATTGTGATGAAACAATTAGACATCCATATTTTTTTTTTTAATTTGCAGCATATACAAAACTCAAAACATAGTCCTAAGTGTAGAGCCTTCTAGAAGAAGACATAGGAGAAAACCTTTGTGGTGGTAGGTTATGCAGAGATTCAGTAGATGAGGGCAGTGCGTGACCCATAAAGAAAAACTGATAAACCAGACGATAGCGTAATTAAGAATGTGTGTTCTTCAGAAGGCGCTGTTAAGAGAATTAAAGGAAAAGTCACAAACGGGAAAAAGTTACAAATCACAAATTGATTAAAAGACCTGCATGCAGATTATGTGAAGAACTCTTGAAACTTATTGTCCAAAAAGGGGCGGGGCAAAGAAGTAAATTCACCAAAGTAAATTCACAAAAAAGGTGATTGTTCATTAGGGAAATGTAAATTAAGCCCGTAGTGAAACACCACCACACGCTGGAATGTCTGCTGTTGAAAAAACCCACCAAACCAGTGCTGGCAAGAACGGGGAGCGACTGGAACTTTCGTACATGGGGGATAGTCACGTAAAATGAAGCGACTGCCTTGGGAAACAGTCTGGCAGGTTCTTAATGTCTAGCATGTGACCCAGCCATTCCACTCTTTGGTATTTGTCCAAAATAAATGAACGCTCATCTCTATACAAAGACTTGGACACCTAGGAGTCCTCGCAGCTTTATTTGCAGTAGCCCCAAACTAGAAGCAATGCCGTGTCCAATGACAGGTCATGGAGAGATGGATGCGGGCACACCTGTGTGGAGTGGTGTTACCCAGCACTCGGGGGTGGGTGGGAGGGGGAGCTGGTGACACTCGAAGTGATGGGGATGGACGTCGAAATAACCGTGCTAAGTGCCAAAAATCAGACAAAGGATACATGCTATGCGGTTCCATTTACATAGAAGTCCGGAAAGTACAGACAAGGCCATGGTGGCAGAAAGCACGAGGGAGGACGGCTCACAACAGGCTCATGAGGAAACAGACACTGCGGCACATCTTGATTGGGGTGAGGGCTTCATGGTTTTGTACGTATGGCAAAACCGCTCAAATTGTAACACGTATGGTTTATTGTAGGTCACTCATACCTCAATAAAACTGTTCTTGAACGTCCTCACTGTCACCGAGCTTACGTTTTGTTAGGAGGAGGTATAATGGTGGCGGCAGGAGACGAATGCACGTATATTTTGTGCGCATGCGTAAGGGCGTTGAGTTGGCTGTTGAAAAGCCTGTGAAGGACAAGGAAGCCACGTGAGGAGAGGCGGCGGTCGGTGCGAGGAGGTCAGAAGGCTTGTGAACAGAGGCTGGCTCGAGGCCCCCGTCACCTTTGGAAGCTGTTTTAAGATCGTCCCAGTTTCTGTTGAGTTTCAAGGGGCCCCGCGCTCTCTCACCTAAAAGGAGAGCAGCTTTCCCCGGAACGCGAAGGCCGATTGCCGTTTTCGCCTCAGAAGGCAGCAGCTGGGAAGGGTGGGCCGAGGTAAGCACAGCCTACTGCACATGCCCAGAAGCCCACCTCTGTCGAAAGGCGTGTCTTGTGAAGTTTTGATTGGAAGGATGAGGAAGAACCTTTTGGAGGCATTTGTAGAACGGTGACCCCAACCAGAGCCGCAGCCTCCGGTCTCCTGCAGGTAGAGGCCGTGACCCCTCGGTTCCCAACGAGGAAAACGGCAAGTTGTCCGGTCCCCCTCACCTTTGCTGTTCTGGGGGCCGTGAGTGTGGCGCCCGGGAAAGGCAGGCCCTTGTGTCGGAGGGGAGGAGGGGAGATCTCCGGCGGTGGAGCGAATGTTTGCACGGCCCGGCAGCGTCCCCGAGCAGCGCGCACACGGCCGAGGAGCTTGCCCCGGGGAGGTCGGGGCTGGGAGGAGAGCCATACTGTTCTGTCGACGCCGCGGCGGGTCACAAGTGGAACCGGATCTATGTTCATCCCCCAAAAAGTGCCTGCTTGTAGCCGACTTTAGACTGGCTGTGTCCTGGGACAGAGAGAAAGAATGATGAGGCAAAGGGATTAAAAATGCTCTGTTACTGGGGTGCCTGGGTGGCTCCAGCAGTGAAGCAGCTGCCTTCAGCTCAGGTCATGATCCCGGGGTCCTGGGATCGAGCCCCGCATCGGGCTCCCTGCCCCGCGGGGAGCCTGCTTCTCTCTCTGCCCCTCCCCCTGCTTGTGCGCTCTCTCTGTCAAATAAATAAGATTTTAAAAAATGCTCTGTTACATGTGGCATAAACGGAGATGTGTGGTCCTTTATTCCGAAAACATGCTTTTCATTCTGCTTACCCTCGGGTTTTTGGAAACATAGTCTGCTTAGAGAGTAATGTAAAGATTTTTGCCTTATTATTTAACATAAATTTGGTGACAAGAGTGGGAAAATGCATTGAGCTAAAGCCAGTTGTGTGTTTCTGTTGGTTTCTGTAAACTCTTTATAAAACGTACTGATTTCTGTCCCTCGCTTCTCCATATTTCTGTCCACTTGGGAATTTTGTCCTAAAAGCAGCATCTCCTGTTGTGCAGGGAACTCATGAGAGCGGATGCTGGGACTCCAGGCCCTGGGACAGGGCTCCCAGTGTTCTCCTGTGAGGCTGGAGCCCTGAGGAGCAGGAGTCCCACCCCAGCTCCGGCTCCTCCCTCCCCAGCGGAGGTCCCAGAGGCTTTCAGCAGCCCCAGACTTGGCCCGCACCGAGCCTGCTGCAGCTGTGAGGCAGAGGCGTCCAGCCCTGTCAGTCCTAGAGCAGTCCCTGTACTGTCTTTTGGGTCCCCATCCCTTTTGGGGATCGGCTGCAACCAAGGGATGAAACATTGGCATGTAACTTCAGGGGCTCCCCAGGCCCCTGTCTTGGAGCAGGGTCAGGTGTTCATGCTTATCTCAAGTAAGTGGGTATAGTTCTTTGTCAAGGACAGGGGAGCACTCTGTGACCTGGGGGGTAACCACATCGTTAAGTTGTGTTCGGGATTACTAATAAGCTGTTGGACCAGGCGCCAGGAAGAGACTAGGGGACGAGTCATGCTTTCGCTGCTTGGGGGAGAGCATGCATTTTGGTGGCAGGGTTTGCATCCATATGGTTTGTGTGTATGTTTGTGATTGGCGGGGAAATGAGGACTTTTCAGTATCCTCTTTCCACCCTATTCTCTGGTTCTCATTTGTTCTGTTTCACATAATCTGTCAAATTTTATACAGAACAACCAAGTACCTCCTGTTCTGTGCTCAGACTGTTGACTGGGAAGCCAAATGCCACATCTCCTGCACACAGTGACTCAGCGATCTGGTCTCTGGCACTGTTCCGTTAATTATTTGCTCTCTAATTTTATCCTAGAAATGAATTTTTCTAAACCGAAATCCGTTAATAGTACCCTTCTTCTTTCTTGCAGCTTGTACCTCCTTTTAAGCCTCAAGTAACATCTGAGACAGATACCAGATATTTTGATGAAGAATTTACAGCTCAGACTATTACAATAACCCCACCTGAAAAATGTAAGTACATCTGACAGGCACTTGATAACATTCTAATATAATGGAAGACAACAGCCACTCTCTTGATTGGATATTTATTTTCAAGATCAGATTCCACGGTGACTTATTTCATCCTGCTTAAGAATATGGAGTTCCATGTGGAAGTTTCAAAGACAGGTAGCTGAGAGAAAAGTTTTGGGAAGTAGGAAAAATTACATAAAGAAAAATTGTAGCCTGAGAATTACAGACTAACTTGTAAACAACTTTGCCTTTCCTTACTGTTCTAATTCTTTCGCCATCAGCTGGAAGGACTCTGAAAGGGACCCTTCCCATGTTTGCCTTACCCTTTATGGCTCACTCATGTCCCCGTGTTCAGTCTCACCTGAACACGCCATGCCTCACCGTGCCTGGGGACTTGGGTGCTCACAGTTGTCGCTGCCTGCCATGCTCTTTTCCGCGACATTTCCATCAACAGCTCCTACTCCCTCAGATCTCAGCTTAAATGTCACTTCCCCAGAGAGCTTGCTTTCACCTCCCAATCCAAGGAGCAGTGCAGCCCCTTGGGCACCACCTACCCCACCCCTTGATTCTTACATTGGCAACTTGCTGATACTCTTCTGGTTAATTTGTTCATTTCTCTGTTTACTGTCTTTCCAACTAGAATCCAGTAACCCTGAGAAAAAGGGCTTGGTTCCTATTCACAGCTAGCCCCAGCTCCGGGCTGGGTATCTGGCCCGGTGTCGGCATTCAGTAAATATGTATGAAGTGAAGGCATAAACACGTTATGGCGAGGGCCCGGTCGTTTCGCAGCCGGAAGGAGGCCCAGCTCTTTACAGATGGTGCTGTTGGCCATCCGTGCCCAGGACTGTGTGCTTCAGCCTCCCTCCCCGCGTGACACCCACAGCGAGCACTGAGAGGGCAAGGTCCCAACCTGTCTCTGTCTCAGCCTCAGCCTCTTGGAGACAGTTCTCTTTTGTAAATGGAGCTTTGGCATTTATGGACTCTTTTAAGACAACTAAATACGTGGTCGTGGATGTCACAGAAACAGGCAGGCTCTGCGAATTCAAAGCTGTGAGCACAGAGCTTGCTTCGGATGGGAGAGACCTGTGAGGCTGAGTCTCAAAGAAACGGCTGAGGAGGATGAGGAGAGCCTGGTGGGGTGACCGTGTCACCCTTGGCTCTGCCACTCCCTCCCCGGAAAGGTGCAGGTCACTTCGTCCTCCAGGAAAGGGGACGCCAGGCTGGGTAGTGCCCCCGAGCCTTGGTATTCCCCTGTCGTGCCTGAGAAGCTGTCCTGGTGGGAAAAGCACCCGGAGTTGGACAGCTTTGAAGAGCCCTAGCTTTGATTCTGTTTAAGTCTGTCATGTTCTTTGTTCTGGGACGCACCGCCTAAAGCGTGAGGCTGGGCCCAGTACAACGAACACCCTGCAGAGGAGAGTGGGCACCAATCTGGGGTGGGGGGACCCACCTAAGGAGGCAGCCAGGGAGCAGGAGCCTGGAAGGACACAGCTGAGCAGCTCTCATGTCCATGACTGTGAATCAGTGAAATCTAAATCTCTGTAGTAGGCGCTGCTCCGGCCAGTGGTCCTTCTTTACCACGGACTTGATTTCAAAGCCCAGGGGTGCCTGGGTGGCTCAGTCGGTTGGGCATCTGCCTTTGGCTTGGGTCGTGATCCCCAGGTCCTGGGATCGAGCCCCACGTCAGGCTCCCTGCTTAGCAGGGAGTCTGCTTCTCCCTCTGCCTGCCGCTCCCTCTGCTTGTGCACGCTCTCTCTCTGACAAATAAATATTTAAAAAAAAACCCAGAAACATAAACAAAAACAAAGCCCTGGCTGACGAGGTCCAGATCTCTTCAAGATTCACCTTGCCTGCCTTACCCCTAACTCCAGACTCACTGGGCACTTGCCACCCTGAGAATATGTCATTAACAGGCACCCTGTGGCTTCATTTCTAGAACTTTATAAAATGAGACGGAAATGTTCAAAGACGTTTTAAATCACCCAGCGTGGTTTCTAGAATATCATCTGAACCTGGTGTCTCTGCTTCTCGATCAGTAATACAAAATGTTTCCGCACTCACAGCAACCCCATTCTTGAAAGAATCTATGTCATTTTAGATGCGAGGAGTGCTGTCCATGCCCAGTGACTTGGGGTCTTGAAAGGATAAGGAGTCTGTTTCTAGATTGAGACAGGGATCAGCAGGAAGCTCACACATTGTAGTCCTTTCCAAGGTGGGTTCCAGAATCCACCTACCATGGAGGCCTGGGAATGTGTGGCTCTGCGGGCATCCAAACCCAGAAACCTGAGTCCAGCAGCAGCATCCTGTGTCTGTCAGGGCCTCGGCAGAGGAAGCAGATGATGGCATTCAGCAGGCTGGGCTGAGGCCTGAGGCCCCCGCTGGAGGGAGGGCTGGGGAGCACAGGGCCGGGTCTTTAAAGGGATGGTCTCTGGAAACATCCTAGATCCCCTTAAGAGGTGGATCGAAGGAGATTCAGTGAAACCTTGGACTGTGATTACATGTAACATGATTGTCTTGCAGCTTTGAGGGGTGTTGCTGGTGAGCGGCCCTGCAGCCGCTAAAGCACGGAGCTTTTGTTCACGGAAGCCCTCCGTGGTACCCTCAGTTAGCGACGGCCTCCTTCCCACTCGCCACCTGGCTTTTAGGACACAGAATGGAGTTACTTTTTAGAACAAATCAGCAGTTCGACAGGCAGAGTGTTCCTTGCCGACAAACAGCTGCGGTCACATGCCAGATTGTTCTCATTGGTGTTAATTAACTGAACAGATTTTGGAATGTGTCGTCTTGCATTCTATCCGTTAATGGTCCTCTGCCTTCCTCTTACAGGAAGAGAGGATTTCTTTGAGATCGAGTAGCTTTTAATGCCATGTAATTACATTTGTTGAATGCTGTAAGGAAATGAGCCTCCTTGGGCCATGGATTCTGATGTGGGATAGGGAGTTGATCCCTGCTTTCTTGTTCCAGATGTGTCTCGTGTTTGCAGGATGGTTCATGTGTGTCACCAGCAACTGTCACTATGACGCTCCGTTCAGAGCAGGAACAGGGTTACAGACGTTGGTTGGTGTGCTGGACTCTGGCTTGGGCAGGCTGCTGCCCCCTCCCTCCCCAGCCCCCCACCTGTGGGCCCAGGGCTCCTCCTTCCTCTGTCCTGGGGCAGGATCAGATACCGGCCCCTCACTGTGACCGAGCAGGAGGGAGCCGCAGTGAGGGAGTGGTGTAATGGGCTTTAAAGAATCTCAAGGTGTGGGGCTCTTGCTTGCCCATCTGTGAGGTTGAGATTTCTTTATCTGAAGTGGCAGAATGAAGACTCTCTTAATTCTCAACTGACCTGCAGCCTCCCATATGGGCTCTCTGCACATTCACTGCACAGAAACACTCAGCCAAACAAAGCTGTTAGTGGGGAACACTGTTTCCTTGAAATGTGATTGGCACGTGTCCGAATCTGAACACTAAGCTTGCAGCTGCTTTTTCTCTAGTTTTTGTATTTTGTGACTCAACAACAGATAGGCCATCATTCCCAGCGCCTTTCCTGAAGCCAGAAGTACTGTGGAAGGTGTTTGATCTGAACGATGCGTGTGGTTTGCTTGCTGCCTAACCAGTATTTGATAAGGAGGCAGAGATTTCCCCAAGTCACAGTCCTCTCTAGAAAAGCTGATGTAGTAGAAAGGCCTCTCTGTAGAAGGACAGAAGCCCGTGGAGGTCCATGGTCTACATGGAGCAGGGAGCCCCAAATCCTCTTCATGGATTGATTGCTACCTCATCCAGTGATTTTTTTTCTGGTACATCCGAGGTCACAAATTTTGGTTAGCCGCTTGCTCCCATTTCTAGAATCTTTCGTATTCAGAATAGTATACCCAACGGAAGCACAGTGAGAAAAGAAAAGAAATGTTTGCTCGCCAGAGGAATGTGTGTCATGGAGGAGGACGGAGCATCATCCTTGTTGTGTGACAGGGTCAGTGCCCACCACAGAGAGGCCTGTGTGTTTTCTCTTGGTGCTCCTGGGGAGTCTGGAAAATGTAAAGAATTGACGCTGTACTCCCTGTGGGTATTGGAGAAAAGTGGAATTATTTTGCTTGAAGAAAAGAAGCTTGGGTGTTGGAAAGCCGCCTCTGTGGGACAGCATCTGACCCTGTGCACTTGGGGAGAGCAGGAGAGGCTTTGTGGGCACCTCCTGCATAGACAGGGAGCCCCAAGGGCGGCTGGACTTGGCCCAGAGCCCGGAGCAGGTGCACAGGGGATGGTGTGGCCAGGGAGACTGAACATGTGACCACACAGAAGGAAGAGCTTCCTGGCCATGTGGGACTTTAATCACCAGGACAGTTAGGAGAAGGGCTTGAGGGATCATTCGAGATCTTTTGAATACAAGAAGGCGGGGAAGGTGAAAGGGGGCAGCCCAAGTGAAAGCGCCTTGCTCCATGCCTTCGTGTCTCTGCTTGCTGCTGGTTTCCAGCGGGGCTAGCGTTAGATGCTGACATCTCTCTCTCTTCCTTTGTCTTCCTTTCTTCACTCTCGTTTAAAGGTGCCTCTTAGGGAAACCGGGAATGGTGACGGAAGGCAGATATGAGATGGAGAGTAAATAACGTAAACAATGTCAAATCAAGGACTCCTACAAAGCTTTATTTTGCAGTCACACCTAAAGCACCAAGAAGAAAAAATACACGCATTTGAAGGCGTTGGTACCAGACACTTCTGGTGCCTTAGGCCTGACTGCCCGCCGCAATTTGGACAGGCGTAGTTTCGTGGAATTGGAGGTTCCTGAAGATCGTTTGCACCTTCTTATTTTAAAAAATCTGGTTTTGTTCAATAATATTTTTTCACAGCATGTTGGGTCTTGAGTTGTTCATGGCTCGAGGGAGTCGACGTGAGGGTGTTCTTTCTTCATAGATCGTGCGTGTGAAAGGGAGATTGTTTGGGGAGTGAGTGTCGTTATTCTGTGTTTTGTTGACGGTCACAAGTGTCTCGGAGCTTGTTGCCGCTGACCTTCCCCGTGCTAGACGTTCGAACCGCGTAGACCAGAGATACCGTTGCCAACAGTAACCGTGACGTTAAGTGGCCGCTTTGTGCCCGCAGATGACGAGGACGGCATGGACTGCGTGGACAACGAGCGGCGGCCGCACTTCCCTCAGTTCTCCTACTCCGCCAGCGGCCGCGAGTAAGGCCCCCATCCTGCCCCTTCACTGTCGTCCCAGATTTCCTCCTCAAGACGATTCCCGGACATCACACCAGTCGTAGCTCTTACAAAGCAGGAGCGCCTCCAGACACCCAGCCCACTCTCACCCCCACGAGAACACACATGGACGCAAACACACTTGTTTGTTTTTGCATGAAATTGTATCTCCGTCTACGGTCTCATGCCGCTGCTGCTACTGTCTTACTATTCTAGCAACTTTAAGAGGTAATTTTACAATCTTTGGAAGTCATGAGCCCACCATTGTTCATTTGTGCACCAGTTGTCATCTTTTGGTCTTTTCGTTTTTGTTTTTCCCTAACAGTGAAGGCTAAATGAGATACACTGATTCTAGGTACATTTTTTAACTTTCTAGAAGATACATCGAAAACTAATTAGACTAAGAAGATTTAGTTTATAATTCAGAACAAGCAATTGTGGCAGGGTGGTGATGTGCATATGCAGAATTGTAGGAAGGCGTAAGAGGTCAGTGCGTACAGTGGGGATCGCGCACCCAGACCTGGCCGGAATCCGTAGGGAAGCATCTGAGAGAAGGACCGAACGACCGTTGAGGTAGAGCGCTAGATGCACACGTAGTCCCTGATGGACACTGCACAGGAAGCCCGCTGTGCCACCCGGACGTCCACATTTCACGGGCGGTCGTTGGCAAGACGGACACTGCTCTTCCAAGGAAGGAGGCATATGCACAGCAGAGGCAAGGTCGCTTACAGGCTCGATGACACGATTTGCACCAGAGAGCTTTTTTTTTTTCCCCCCTGTGCTTGGAAACCTTTTTCCCTTCTTGATATTTATCACCTCTGATGGCTGAAGAATGTAGACAGGTATAATGATCCTGCTTTTCACCAAAATTTGTACACCAAGGTAAACAGGTGTTTGCCTTATTTGTTTTAAGTTTTGACTTTCAGTTCTATGTGAATTAGCTTTTTCTCGGATGTTAAAACTTTGAATGTCCTTTTATGATTTTGTTTATATTGCAGTAGTATTTATTTCTTAGTGAAGAAAATTGTGTGTCATGTTAGCAAATGCAGCTCCAACTTACATGAACTAGACTCACTGCAGTTTATTTTGACCCATGTGCAAGGAATGTACACGGCAATGAGAATCATGCACTTTTTCTCCTTTGTAACAAAATTTGATGAGGCTCTGAAATTGTACACATTGGTTAGAATTGGGCTTTGGGAGAAGAGATGCTGGCACTGAACCCCTTGGTGCTCAAAGGGAGAAAATCCCCAGCTCTCCATGCCGAGGGGTTGAGACAGAAGGATGTTGCTGTCGACCGTTTGAGAAAGGAAACGCTCTGACGGCCCAGCGACGTCTCACCATGAAAGGAACTGCGACCGGCATGACCGTGACAAATGCACCGTACTTGGCAAAATGCACACATCTCGAGTGTTCACAAAGTAGGCAGTAAGGGGTAAGAACCTGGTGTGTTTATTCCGATCATGGTACATTTATCACTGAATTAAGCCATCAGGGAGAAAACAAAACAACACACACACAAAAAAAACACCTCCAACTTTTCTTTTTCTGTATATATTCATGTCCCCAAATTCCAACATTTCTCACGAAAGGGGACATGTATGCAAACCTCATCTTTCTCCTTCATTAATGATGATCTTCAGATTAAACCCTTTGGTGCTAGGAGCTGACATTTTCCAAAGCAGCCTATGAAGTCCAGGGGCTGGGGGTGCTCGCCGCGGCCGCGGGAGGCCAGCCGGCCCCATGGAGCGATCGTGGAGATGTGTGTAGTCACACGTTCTGACAGCTCCCCGTGGAACACTGCGGCATGACGTGGTATGACGACTCAGATGCATTGTGTGGAAAAGCAAGTAACTTTCTAAGTAGGATGAATCATTCATACGCAGATGTCTTAGCCTCGTGGCGCTGGAAGTGTGGATCTGTAGATGAGACACCACTGCTGGCGGTGGGCGGGCCACTGGGACTGACGGGGGTCAAAGGGCATTTTACTAAGGCAGCTAAGACATATTCAGACATAGGTTTTATCCTAATTTTTCATGTTCCTACCTGAGTGAAGTTCATCCTTAGCATTGAGTAGGAAGTTACAGGAAATGGTAGTTCATTCTTACTTACACATGTCGCTTCACTTTTTCTCCCTCCTTGGAATTCTGTTGAATGTTTCACTTTGACCAGAAAGTAGACTAGAAGGTATGTCCTGTAAGTTGTCTCACATCCATTTTTATCCAAGAGGAGCAGATAGAGGCAGAGAAGGCGGCTGAGGCTGGCTGATGTTTCTGCGGAGTGGCCCTCTGTCTCGAGGAGGGTGACCCCGTACACTAAGGACTTGGATAGCTTCCCCCTCCTCCCCCCCCGCAACCTTGAGGTGATTTCCTGTAACCTTGGCCAAGGACACTTCCTGAGGATGAATGACCGCGCTGACGGTGTCCCGGGCTGGCCACTCCTCACAGCTGGCTTGGTTCTGCAGCCCACGCGCGTGCAGAGCTCGCTCACGCTGGGCCTCGAGATGCGCCAGGGGCCCGCGGGGCCTTGGCTTGGCTTTCACATCCAGCGCCCCTCGCCCTCACTCCCAGGTGTCCATCAGCTGGTGCGGAGGAACGACAGGAAAACAAGTGTGCGTGCGTGCGTGTGTAGAGGGAGGTGTCCGCACCTGCCCTAGGGGCTGCCCGTGGCTGGGGTGGGGGCTGCCGTGATTGGGGTGAGGGCTGCTGGCAGAAGGCGAGGCCCGGAACCCAGCATCACTCCATCAGAACACGGGTCAGATGCTGCGGACTCCATCCCGCACTAACTTCCGTGAAGTCTGCCCTCTTGTCTTAATGCAGCCATCTGGGAGGAAATTGGCCGTTTCTGCTTGGATTTTTTGGCAGGTTGCTCACAGCTTTGCTTTCTACACTAATGACATAGCATTATTCCAGTATTGTTTTCCATTTCCCTTACCTGATTTCCGGCTTCTTAAAGCTGACTGTTCTTGCAGGGGCCCCTTGCTTCTCCTAGAAGACAAAAGTAAGGGCCTTCCTTACTAACTGCAGGGTCTCTGTATTACACCTCAACGTACACACTTTGCTGCTACTGTTCGTACTGTCTACAGTAGAATTTCCTTATCTTGCTCCTGGTAGTGCATTACAGGCAAGCATGAAATGTAAAGTATTTATTTAAATAAAAAGAAAACCTCTAAATTGGTAATTGAATTACCTCCCTGTAGCTTTATAGTTTGTGACATTTCTTGACCTTGCTAGTTCTTTCATTAGATCCGCGCAAGATCTAGTCATCTGGTTAAGGATTTTAAGCAGACGCAACTATGAACCCAAGAAAAACTGTATTACTATTACTGTCGGTCATACTAAAACTGTTCATTTCCTTAAGTATATGACCCACAAGGATGTGAAATAACTACAAGAAACTGTTTTTGTACACTGTACATCCTTAGTATTTTTACACGTATATGATAGGGATGCACATTATTTTCCTTCGTACAGACGGCTTAAATAAAGCACTATGTCAATCTGCTATTTCTCTGTTTATTGTTGTTGGACGTGGTTCTGTAGTCTCAGAAAATCAATTATTCTTTTCTGGAAAAAAAAAAGATTTTTAATAGCTCCAGCTGGTATTAACCTACCCTGTATAAATGTGAGAGGAGAATAACTATTGTCCGTCTCTTGTAGCCCCAGACACACGCAGGACTGCTTTGTTATTACTTCAGTAAAATGGCAATAGTGCAGTTGTGCGAACTTGGACGAGGGGCCGCATCTGAAGGGGAGTTGCCGACCCCTCAGCGATGGGTCTCAGGCGCATCTCCCATGAAGTCAGAGATGGAAGAAGGGGGCTCCCTGGAGATGCATTAGGGACCTAACAAGCTTCACACCCGACGGTTTGGGCCCAGAACTCTTCAGGAGTGTCACTCCTCAGTAATGTCTTCCTGATAACCTTACACGTGTTGCTCTGCATACTTCCTTTCTTAGGATGTACGTTGGCAAATTAACAAACTTAGTCGTGGGTGAGGGACGGGTAGGGTGGTTGTACTCCAGTCTGATTTATCTAGACTTATTTTGGATGGGGCCTTTTTCTGATTTTACCTCATAAACCTACAGTTGTACAAACTTGGCTTTGCTCCTGACTAAGCTAAGTAGAGGAATGGCTTTGGGACCAGAGTTAGTCAGGCACGTGTGTGTCACACAGCCAGATCTGAGGGCATTCTTCCGTGTGCTTTTCTCTCGAAAACACTGGGATGGACAGATCCATGAGGCTAAAATAAAGTGACCTCTACAATTCTTTAAGGGTGCTATTTGTAGAATATTGTGTAATTTATTTACTGTAGTCCTCAAACAGAATTAGGGACGATTAACATATCTTAGGTGACAACCTTGATGTCTCGCACATTGGATTAAATAAAAAACTGAATCCAAATAGTAGAAGTTCTACTCTTTCAGGCTTGAACCTTTTCCATGCTCGAGAGACTTTTGAAAGGTCTTTGCGCGTGTATCATCCCACCGCCTCCAAAGCCTAATCCCCGTCCATCCGGAGAGGCCCCGGGGGCCCGGTGAGAGCAAGGGTTTGGGATCGCTAGCCAGGAGAAGGGCCTGAGGTCAGGGCCTCCTCCCGCCCGCGGCCTTGCCTTGCCTTTAGCGCTTCATTGTCCTCAAAAGGACAATACAACACTTTCAGTGCCCGGTTTTTATTACTTTCAAGCATCTGAGGGCTTAACTGTGTGTAGTAGAAATATTCTCTTAAACTAAAATAACGATCTGTGTACAGATATCTGATAGACCTTGAAGTCAACTTTGTAATTCCACGAAGTACATTCGTAGGCTCCTCTCAAACTCCGAACATTCGAGAAGAAACCTGACACCACCAAGCCAAAGATGCTTTCTTGTCTTTTTCCTTGTGAGCAGAGCGGACGGGATAAACAGTGCTTCCTGGTGTCTCCCGACTGTGCCCAGAGTAGCAGGATGATAAGTTAGTGGAGTCTTACGAGATGTGGATTAAAAGCATCAGAAGTTAAAGGATGCTCTCTAGCTCACGAAGAGGGAAGGAAACGTGAATGGCAGGAAGAAAGTCTGGTCCTTAATACCCTCTGGCCTAGTTGAAATATGTGCCTTTTTGGTGTGTTTCGTTCATCACTACAAGGTAAAAAGGAAACATTACAATTCAGGTCTTTAAAAAGTTCATTTATTGAAAGTCGTGTGTAACAGCATACAAATGAGCAGATCTTAAAAACATCATCACTTCAAGCCATTTCTGGAAACATAGCAGGAGGGCTCCTCGTCGGGTGCCAGAGCTGAGCCGCGGGCCGCCCGCACACAGGTGCCGCCGAGCAGCAGACGGGGTGTCGAGCGAGCGGCCCGCTGCCATCCCGGGCGCTGGCCACTGTTCCGGAAGGTCGTGGTGTGCTGTGGCATCTCACGAACAAATCAGATGAATGTAAATATCTCTTTGTAAACCATTTATTTCACTCTGTTTCGTCCAGGTCAGCAATCAGATTGTCGCATGCTGGGTAACTGGAAAAAATGATAATAAAAAGTAAGTTTAAATAGATCTTGTTCTTCCCTGTGATTTGTCTTCTCGCTGGCTGAGGTGCCCCTTCTACGTTTACAGAGAAAAATCAACTCTTTTGCTAAAAATGCAGAGACTGTATGTAACCAGACGCATGAAAAGCTTGTGCTCCTACTTGACCACGGAACATGAGGTGAATGACTTTGTTTTAAGGCTTGAACTCTGAAAACCATTTGTACCCCAGAGGTGTGTCTGTCTCTGGAGGAAGGGCAGGCCGATGACAGGGTGTGGCCAGAGAGCCACCACCTCCCTGTCGGGAAGGAGACCCCGATCCGCACCAGGATCTGTTTACTGAAAACTGCTCAGACATTACAGCTGGGGAAGCTAGAACAAAAACAGGATGCAGGCCAAGTGTCCCTGAGACATTCCTAGTGAAATCAAAACGAGCTAAAACCTCCCAAGTTTTAGTGGCAGACATGTTATTATAACATATATAAAGGCATTTTTTTCACATGGAAACCACCTCCCACATGCTGGAAGAGGGATTTGGTGTATCTGGCCTCTTGGCTTTAAACAGGAATAAAGGTTTCAAAACCAGCTCCTGAAAACTGGGTTGAGGGAATCACAGGTAAGTGGAGTTCTGAGTACACCGTTGACGGCCCTGGCGCACCAGGCTGCTCAGATTAGTTTAACCCACGGCCAGAAGTGGTGCCAGAAACCACTGCAGACAGTTTCATTGCACAAAACAGGGCACCTCCTGTGTACCTACCCAGTACCACGTGGGAAGATGAATAAGACACAGTCCTTGACCTTGAGGAGCGGGAGGTCTGGTCTGGTCTGGCTGGCTGGCAACCACCTTCCAGAAAGACAGGTGGGCCTTTGCCCTCCCCAACGCAGATTTCCTGAGCTAGAATCGGCGGAGGGAGGGGGGCTCCTGTGAGAACCCAGTTTCAGCCACGATTACTTGAGGATTTCCAAGACAAAATAGTGAGCAAAAGATCAGAATTCACGCAAGAGAAATAGGAAAATCAATTTGTTGCCTCTCTTGAAAGATGCAAAAAGGAATTGTTTCCATCTCAGGTAGGCTTCTCAGCGTGTGTGACGCTGATCGTGCCTCTTTAGTGTGCAAGTCTTTAAGTAGAAGGGTCATTAGAATGTCACACGTGCAGCCGCCATGCTTGGCACGCAGGCGGGGGCTGTGCACTGAGTGAGTGGGATGTGTGTCTCTGAGCACAAGGATAAGCATAAACCATGACAGGCGTATCGAAAAAGAAAAATGTAACTGAACTTCGGGTAGAAGACACACACCCCCATGACGTGTGCACAGAGTAATGGTAAAGACCTGCAGTAGAAAGAAAATGTCACAGGAATTCTTTTAATCCAAACTCGAAACTGGCATCTCTCCTTATAATGAGTTCATAGTGCCTGTGGGCTCCGGGTCCATCTAGTAACTGATCATCACCCGACCCGTCCCCTGGCGGCCCTCAGACGGCTCCCCAGAACCCTCGACCTCCTGCCCCTATGCGACCCCTTGGGAGCAGGGCAGATGTGAGGTCCCCATTGTGAGCAAGCAGACAGGAGCCAGCCCAAATCTCTCTCCCTGGAGCAAATTCCCTGTCACTGTCTCTTCGCTGGTTTGATATTTTATTTGGTTTTGATGCAAAGCCTGTCCTGACTTTAGGATTACAGCCCCAATATTACCATTCACTGGTCCGGGATCCCCAGTACCTACGGCTGCCCACCCCATCCTGTAGACATCTGAGTAATTCACCCCGTGCCCATGTCACTGGTCAATAAATGCAGCACCCAGTGTTGCCCTCCATTTGCTGGAGCTTTAGTAGAGAACGTTTCTCAGTGCTCCCCCCAATCCCACGGCATGTCCAGAGACAGAGAACCTTTAGTTACTGCCCAAATCTCACTCCTCTGCCATCACTTCTTAGGGCTATTAGCCATGCTTATTTCCAGAAAGTTGGGTCCACCATCCACACCACAGTGATCACGGTCTGGCTGTGAAGGGGGGGTGAGGACGCGTGTGCCAGTGGGACATTAGCTGGTCTGAACTGGAACTGGAGCCCTCGGCCACCGCCTCCCCATCCTCTGCCTTCCAACCTGTCACCATGGCCCTTGCTGCGGCCTGCTTAGCTGGTGTGGCCACATCTGCCGTGGTCTGGGGCTGCCCTCCCAGCGAGGGGAGGGCTGATGGGGCACCCTGGCAGCTGCTCTTCTGAAATACTGTCCACAGATGACAGACGTGCCCCCGTCTGCACGCCTGCTGCTGCAACCCCATTTTCTTTGTTCTGGTTTTAAAACCTAATAGAGCCTTCTCTCCACAAACCCTGACTTTTGTGTTTATTTCTGAAGTTTAACTTGAAATTCAGAGTTTAAAAAATGAGTCTCTCTGGGTGACCTGAATTGTTCCCCAGGCAACCACGCTGTGGGGTCCAGCGGAGCCTTTTCTGCCGCTTTGTTCCCAAGCCCCCGGGCCCCCCACCCCCCACCCCGGGGAATGCCCGGCCTGCCTCACCCCTGCTCACAGACCGCGCATGCTCAGCCCCAGCCTGACCCGTGCTTCCATCGGCGAACCTCCACCCAGTCTCTCACTAGTTACCCTCAAATGCACATCCCCACCCATCTCGCTCATTTGCACATTTTCCTTCTCTGTGCGGCCAGGTCAAAAAATGGCCCGGTTCCTTGTGCCTTGGGCAAGAAAGCATCTATTTTTAACCAGAGAAAAGCGTCCCGCCCCCCACCTCCAGCTGGGGCATTCTCAAGCTTGTCCCCAGTGAACAGAGCTCCAGGGAAGCTACCAGTAGCTACTGCTTGGGGGGCCAGAGCCGGCTGCAGGCCCCGCCCGGGGAGAGAGGCGGATGGATGCCCACCCGTCCCCGCAGCCCGCGGCCCAGGGACTGAACACCTTCTTGAGAAGTTCAGTTCCCTGCCAGTCGCTTCTCAGTTCTGTTCACTTCATCTCTGGGCCTTCTTTCTCCTACCTGTACAGAAAGGACACTGAATGAGTTATCCAGTGGCCCCTTCATGCCTGCCAACCCCAGCTTCATGGTCACCTTCGCCGGAGTCATGCGGGGGCTCCCTCCTAAGGGGAAGCAGGTTTTCTTTTGAAGGGTTTTGTTTGGCTTTTGGTTTCGGTTTTGGTTTTGACCAGGACCTGAGTGATAGGAAAGCTAAACCACTTCCCCAAAGTGGTACAGAGTTGAGATCTGAGCCCCCGGTGGTGTGACCTCGAAGTCCAGGCTCTCTCGTGCTCTTCTGACCCACTCAGCAAGAGCACATAAGCCACCAAGTGTGATCTTTGTGGAGCTGAGCAGGAGTCATGGGGAAGGCTGGCCGGCACACACAGGCCATGTGGACTCCTCCAGGTGGTCACCAGGTCGCTCGGAGGAAGGTGCCCTCACCAGCCCTCTGCAGAACTTTGTGGAATGTGGCCTTCAGGGAGGCACCGCGACGTGGCAGAAGCCGCAGGGCACACGGCGGGCTGCCTCCAGGTCAGCAGAGTCCCGCCTCACGCCCTGCTAAGTGGCCCACACGCTCACTGACCTTCCCAGGAATCCATCCAGCTGTGGGCAGGTGCAAAGCGGGCCCAGAGTTCACGATGAGGTCACCGGCACACCCGGCAGTCCTTCTCCCCTCGGGCCTCTGACGACCACTGGTCTGTGCAGACAGAGGTCAAAGCCCCGGGGTCCCTAGACCACGGGGACCGCAGGCCTGGCTCCCTGCGTCTGGGCTCCCAAAGCGGGAAGAGTCAGGAGAAACCAGAGAAAGGAAAAGGCAGAGGCGGGAAAGCCTTCCTTGCAGAACGAAGGCGGGGCGATGCTTCCTTGGCTTTCTGGAAAACAGCAGCTGGAGCTGGCCTTGGACCCGCGGCCCGGCAGGGGGCGGGGGAAGCCGGGAGCCCTGGGTGCGCACAGCTGGGGTCAGAGTGCCCAGGCACCCCCAGATCTGGCAGCTCCTGCGCCCCGCTCCTCCCCGGAGCTCTGCCGACACCAGGGTCCCACAACTCGTGCGATCCAACGATGTCATCTTCCAGCTTTCTGGAATCCCGCGAGTCCTGCGAACTTCCTCTGCACATGGGCAGGTGTCTGTGTTTTATAGGGACCATGTTTCCATGGTAAATAGATTTTTAAGAATTCCCAAAGGACAGACAGTGTCACCAACAGCACAGAGAGGAGCCTCTGGCTGCCTCATGTTTGAAAGCGTTAAGAATAAAGACAACACTGACATTTGGGGTTGTAATGTGACGGAATCACAGTCTTTTAAAGGCAAGAACCACTTCTCCACACTCCATGCAATATTCAGTGTTTTGTTAACTTGTCTAATTGGATTAAAATATTTAACTCCCTTTAAAATCTTGATTGTGAATTTATATTGCAAAATGTAACGTCTGACTCAGGAAGCAATAACTGGAGCAAGTGTGTCTGAAGCAACAGAAAATTCGATTTATTTTTCTTCCATGAGTCTCATTCTGAAATTATTCACTCTTGGACAAAGTGAACTGTTAAACGGAAGAACAAGTTTGGCTTCAATGAAGCCGTATGTGCTTTTCAATATTAATTACACACAGGGCCTTCCGTGGGAAAAAAAACAAAAAACAAAAAAACAACCAACCCACAAAAGTTAAACTGTGTTATTCGAGTTGCTCGGGAAGTTTCTCTGAGGGTCGCGAGACCCTTATGTTGGCAACACAGCACCAGGGGTCTCGTGTCACTCTTGAGAAACACTCAGGCAGCAGGGAGTTAATGACATTTTAGCTGCATATGTTCAAGTGTATTTAAAAAAATATGCAAGTCACTTTGGTTGACAGTGTCTTGTACACAGTTTTGAAAGAATCAGGGCAAACTTTAACAGAGTCAGTTTTTATTTGAAAAATATTTTCTGGGAATGTATCAGTGTTTATTTTTGAGACTGACAATTCGGGTGAAAATCAGGATAAAAACAAAAAAACAACAATTTGGTTGAAATCAAATTGTTTGTTTTCATCTATTTAGAATTCTTTCCAAAAACTCTTGGTTCAGGAGGAGGCTTTCTAATTTATTTTATTCAGTGTATTTGCTGTTCTATTCAAGCACCATCTGTCCTGCAGGTAGCTAACTTCGGGGAAGCACCCACGTGAGGCCAGCGAGGCCCCCAGGGCTCAGGAAGGACCCCCGCAAACCTGCGTACATCTCCAGGTCCCATCCGGGGTGAGCGGCAGGCACCCCCCACTCCTCAGTCCCTGCCCAGTGACCCTCCCTCGAGCGGCCATTTCTGAAGGTGCCCTGCCCCTGGCTTCAGGTCACAAATGGGCCCTGCCTCCCCTCCTCCCCTGTGCCCGGTTCTTTCCTCCTTTCGGCTCTCTGGCCAGATCCTTCCATGTAATGAGACAATATCCATGATTTTCATTATAATCACATGTGGCTGTTGGATCCAAGCACAAGTTTGAATCAAATTAGAAAGTCAGTTCACTGCCAAGAATGCGCAAAAGTCACAGGGCCAACTGATTAATCACTGGTAAGTCAGTCTCAGGAGAGCGTCCCGACTGTAGAGATGCTTCGTCTGCAGGGACTGGAAGGGCGCCCCTCCCCAGACCGAGCATTGAGGACGGAGCCCTAGGGCCCGGGGGGAAGGCAGCTATCAGAAGACGCAAATCGGAACCCCGAATTGTTGCCCAATGAGTAGTTCCTCCACAAACTCTCGGGGTATAAAACCATCCTCTAAACGGACAACTTCTGTTCTTTCCCATCGCTCAGCTGCCATTCTCCCCAAGAAGAGACTGATCTCCTCACCAGCAGCAGCTGGTGCCACCCTCCTTGGCCAGATGTTAGAGCCCCGGGCGCTGGGTCCCAGACCACTGATCCCCTGCTCCCAGCCACCAGGCCCCACCACCACTCCCCTGAGACCCAGCCAGAGTCTCTGTCCCCACCAAGAGGAGGCCACAGGGCCCGTGCTCAGGGAGGGGCCGTGGGGCCGTGTCTGCAGGCAGGCTGGGTGGAGGTCTTCGGGATGACCAGCATAGCCATTTTAGGACATTTTAAAAGCCATTTTCTAGAAGTTCCCCACCCGCAGCATGAGGCAGGAGAGTAACAAAGCCACCGCTTTTAGTCACACGAAGAACAAGGCGGCCCTGAAGCCCTGAGCCAGGCCCACTGGTGGCCAGCAGTGTTGCAGGGGAAGACTGGAATCGTCAAGGTTAAAACCATCACCGCGGCCTAGTTACGACTACAACTGGCTCGCTCTGCCAGACTGTTGTGCGGGTTTCAGGATGTAAGCAGAAACGATTGAGAATAAGAAAGCCTTCTGAACAGACGTCGCTGTTTCCCGTCAGAGGCGGCAGGCCGACCTGAGGTCCGTCATCTGCTCCAGGGCCCAGGGCTCGGGGCCTAGGAGCAAACCAGAGGCCTGGGACTCAGCTACGGAGCAGCGGCCCAGGCCAGGAGCTCTCCACTCCCTGCTGGGTGTCAGGTGGACCGAGTTTGAGAGTCTGACATAAGCAATTAAGTCCTTATGCTTAATCCATCCAAGCTGAGAAAACGGAAGCCTTTAGTTAAACGGTTCATCCCTAAACGAGAGATGAACCAGTGTCTCTCCAGGAAAACAGGGAGCGGGGTCGGTCACTCAGGAGCTCGCAGCGGGCTGTGTCCTCCGAGATCCCTGCTGGGAGCACACAGCGGCCTTGTTCCCCTCAGCGGTTGGAAGCTAAACTCACAATTCCAGCTTATTCCATGGCCGAAGTAGGTCTAATGCCACACTTGGGTAGAAAGAGCAGGCCTTCGGTTTAGATATTCCGCAGCGAGCTTGCAAAACTGGATCCCTGCCTCTTCTTTGAATGCTAGTATTTGCTACTGAAAGCCAACAGTCCCTCTATGAAATGTCTTTTGTCCTGTTCATATTAAAATAACTCCAAATGTACTATTTGAATCTGAAAGATCCCTTTAGAGATGAGCCAGATGGGCTGGTATCAGATAACTCAGGATGGTCAAAGCATCTCTGTGGCTTCAGGCAAGAGAAAAAAGACCTGCTCATTTTTCTGAGGATTTTTTGAGGTTTTGGGTTTTCTTTTTTTTAAATGCATTTTATGAAAATTTTGCAATCCATTTGGCAATTATCAAGTTTTTTAAAGCCCTGGAAGAGTTGTCTAAGCACCGATGGCCCATGTTAAGATCTGAATGGCTGCGAGGTAGGCAGATGGGGAGTTAAAAGGGAAACCCTACATGACAATGCTCTGGTCCAGAATCAACAGGAAACGGCCATGTGCTCAGAGCTTGTACAGAAGATGCCCCACAAGTCTTTTTTTTTTTTTAAGATTTTATTTATTTATTCATGAGAGACGGGGGGGGTGGGCAGAGGGAGAAGCAGGCTCCCAAGGAGCAGGGAGCCCGATGTGGGACTCGATCCCAGGACTCTGGGATCATGACCTGAGCCGAAGGCAGACGCTTAACCATCTGAGCCACCCAGGCACCCGCCCCACCAGTCTTATTCTGAAGTGGTTCTTGGCTCCTGGAGCCAAAGGATTCACTCATGCTAGGAGCCCCTGTCCCTCCACTGCGTGTGACAGGAGCCTAGTCACCTGCCTGGAGAGCCGGTGGCCCCAACCCTCGGCTGGCTTCACAGCTCGCTCGCCCTGCCTCCTGCAGGACCCACGCAGACAGTTGGGCTGTGGCCCAGGTTGCGCCCAAGCCCTTCGGAGGCTCTAGAGCTCCGAATCCCTCAGAATTACCCAACCAGCTTGTTAAAAATGTCGATTCCTGGCATGTGTGAACAGAGGCCCTGAATCCGTGTTCCTCGCAGTTACCTGTTAGCAAGCCTTCCCGGACGACCATGGTGCATCATATGAGAGGGTCAGTGGCACCAGGGGCATGGTGTACAGGTGGGCCCCCAACCCCAGGCCGTAGTTCAGCGCCTGGCACTGGGAGTGTTCTCTTTCTCTACGTGGAAAAATGAGTAGTTCCTGTTGAGGGTTTTGGTGCGCTGAGTGGGAAAATTCACTCAGAGGAGAGCGGCTCCCTGATACCCATTCAGCACATTTTGAAAGAAGAATGAGAGACAGTTTCCCCCTCTTCTCATTTCCAGAGGCATTCTTTCCGTTAATCATTCCCAGCACTCACTGTGTGGGCACCTGGGGGCCATCCTAATACAAGGTCCTAAGACAAGGAGGAGACCGTGGCCAGCCCCTGGACCGCCTCATTATCCTAACACATTGCTTGATGGGGCAAAAAGTACAGCTCCTCTGACAGGAAGAGAAGCCACTTAGGGGAAAAAGGTCTCACGCCACACTGCAGACTCTCCTGGATATTCTCCTCCCTCCACTGTCCCTTCTGGTGGCCCCAGGTCTACCCTCAACAGAAGGCCAGGGCTGTGGCGTCAGCCTTAGGTGCCATGCATAGTGTCCCTACTTGCTAGCTGTGCAGGCTGTTGGTGCCTCGGTTTCCCTATCTGCAAAGTGGAGACAGGAAGCGATCTTGCAAGCTCGTTCAAGGGTAACAAGAGTTAGTGTGCACTCTAAGGGTAGCGCTGCTGGGCTCAATTATCCGGCAGCTGACTTCGGACAAGACTCCTGCAGTCCACTCACCGTGGCTCCCCCAGTTGGCAGCCCCTCTCTCCTCAACCAATTCAAACTGTACACATCCCCCAGGGGCGGTTCAGAGTCTACCTCCTGCAAGAAGCCTGCTCACCACCGTAGCCTTCCATGTCCTTCCACGGACTGTGCCCCTCAGTGTGGCCTGTTGAATCGAGGGTTGTTGTGCATGAACTTTAGCTCCCTCAAGAGGGCAGGCCCATGGCCCTCACATCCGTGTCCCCCACTGTGCCCAGCATAGTCTTCAGGATCCCCCTGCCAGCTTACCAGCTGCCCAATGGGATCACTGGGGATTTCACCTGTTCCGACGCAGCTCTGAAACAAGGAATGAGAAAAAGCCCCACACACAGACGCTGCTGTGTTCTCTGGTGGGTGAGCCGGCCCAGAGGACTCCCCCCAGCGCCCCACCCCTGTGCTGGGTTTGCACAGTACCTGGGATCTCAGACGTCCCACCTCTTCTGACAGGCTCTGTCTCTCCAGCAGAAGCTGGTTCTGCTTGTTGAGAAGCTGCACCAGCTGCTGGGCCGTGGCCTGGCTGTGCTTGTCCAGCTGCTTTAGCCTGCAGAGAGATCCACCGCAGAGTTAGGGATGGGTCCCGAGACGCGGGGGCAACCAGCTGCAGCGAGCAAGAGGGGCAATGGCCAACTTCAGCCCTTCAGTGTGTCCCGCTGCTGTGCATGTCCGAGGGAAGCCCTGGTTGGTGAGCCCGGAGCTGTAAATCCAGGCGACCCTGAGGGGAGAGGCGCTGGCCAGCAGCAGGCTCTTGGAACGCAGCACTGATTAAGCTGAATGGAATCGTTATCAAATGTGAAAGGGAATCAGGAGCCTTCTCCGGGAGTTGTCAATGAGGAAACACACAGAGAAGTTGGATAAGGAGAAGAAAAACCAAAACCTTAAACTCACAGAGGTCGAGGACGAGGGGCCTAAATGCCTCCATTGTTCAGCTGGAAACGTATCTGGGAGGCTGGAGCAGACGGCCCGCCCTGGCTGGGGAAGTGGGCGAGGGACAGCAGAAACACTGAACTAAGGGTTTTCCATTATTAATCACTCAGTCAATCATGAGCTCCGGCATCGCTGACCAGATGTCTTTAAAGATCCTAAATTTGTCATTCTGCTGATGGGTCCTCCTCTCCAGACTTGCTAATTCACTCAAACTATTATCCTCATTTGTCCACAGACGGCTTCCTACAGCACACTCACCCCTGGAAATGTAGGCTTTGGATTAAATTTAGAGTTGCACAACTACCCAGAACTGTTCTGGAAAGAAGTTGGCTGTGTCCTGCACCCTTCCTGGCCAACCAAAAGCACTAATGGTGAAATTAACTTGTATTTTCACAGGGAAAGGATTTTAAAAGCTCAAGATGCATTTCAAACTCCAGGCTACATGTCCAACACTCACTGAGTCAAAGGCCATGAGGTGATGTGCAGACACTGGCGTCAGGCTGCCCCACAGTTAAGCCTTCCTGCGGCCGGCCAAGCTTCTTGCGCGCTCCCAGCACAATGAAGCATTGACGAGGGCAGAGACCCGGGCCTGGGGGTGGGCGAACTCCTTTCCTAACCCAACAGGGAGGCGGCGGGTAAAACTACATTCTGGGAAACCTAATGACACTCTAGTATTGCTCACGCTTTCCCAGATTCTTGTGCCACCTGCAAGCCTGTCCATTTCCGAGACTGCATCGACCGCGGGCCCTGCCCGCCCTTCTCAACTTCGGAAGGATTTTTGTAGGCATCTTTGTTCAAGCTGTCCCCGAAGGCACACTTGGGTCCCCACCCCGGTCTCCTCCTCCTCCTCTCGCACTGAGGGCTCCCCCTTTTCAAGCACGCCCGGGCCTTTTGCTACTTCCTACAGCTGCAAGTGCGAAGAGCAGGAAACCGAGAGCCGGCGGCAGGCGCCCAGGCGGCAGGACGCATGCTTACACAGCCAGCCCTGCCCCCTGCGCGGGGGGCCGGCATCTGGCCCCGCCCACAGGCGCAAGCCCCGCCTCCTAGCCTCAAGCCTCCTGCGGGTTCTGGAAAAAGAGCAAGGAAGGAGCCAGGGCAGGACTTAGTTCTTCCCACCTGTGTGTGTGGCTGTTCAGGGCAGGGTCAGCTGCTCCGGCCCTGACTGGCTTCCCAGTGTCCCGGATCAGGCTGGGGCAGAACCTAATACCAAGATCTTCCAGCCAAGTGTGAGCGGTTTCCTGCTTTCGACACTGTATACACGGTAGTCATTCCCCCTGGCCCCTGTGACCCTGCCTCCGATCCTGGGGAAGCCAGGGCACTGCAGCTGTGGGAAGCCCCCTCTGTCCCCACGGCCACCCATCACACTGTCACATGGGGACAAGGTTTCCTGAGAGCAGCCTCAAAACCACCCCTGGACGTCAGATCAAACGGGAGTTTTCCTGCACCGTCTCCTGGAGGGGCGAGGACATCCCAGGGCGGCCCAGAAGCCCCGCCAGCGGGCTGCGGGGTTGCGGGGCAGGGGCACTCTGCCCGGGCTGACCCACCGACAGATGCAGGCAGCCACCGCTCATCTGAGCATCTGCTCTGCTGCCCAGCACTGGAGTGGGTCCCGTAGAAGATGCAGAGGTGAGGAGAAGAGGCTTTTTCTTTGAGAAGCAGACAACCTGCTGCTTGGATATTTGAATCAGAGGACAAGCATCATCATTAGCAGCTGAGCTATCTAAACCCTTGGGTGGCTCCCCCCACCTCCCCCCAAGTCCTGGGTGTGGAGACAGCCCCAGGCTAAGCACTAGCCAGGTAGTAGCCCACTGGTTTCATGCTGGCTGGAAACAAATGCAAGAGAAACATGCGATAAATGGATGACACCATTAAGATTTAACAGCAGCAAGGCGCCAGGAGTGGACTTTCTCCATGTGGTCCCTTGCCCTGTGCTTTGATCAAATGGAGTAACAGTCCTATGGACTGATGGCTTGAGTGTGTGTTTCTGGGCTCCTGGAAAGAGGAGGCTGCCTGATCCAGAGCTATGGGCTGAGCCAAACCCTGCTCTCCTCACAGCACAAAATGCCGGCCCTGGGCTGGCCACACTGCTTACAGCCAGAAAGGGGGCCAGTTCCTGCCTGGACCCTCCTCCCTTGGAGCCCCCAGGACTTAGGCCAGGCTCTGTTGGCAACGTTTTGCAAACCGTAGGCTTCAGATGCCTGCGGCGATTACCTGAGAGCACCCAGGCCCCACCCGGAGCGGCTGAATCAAGCTGGGTGTCATCCTGCAGAAGTACCACCGACGACGTGAGGCGTAAGGGCCTCCGGAAAGCCTTCCTTCCCCGAGGCAGAAGCCCCCCCAGCTTCACAGTGGGAGCCAGCTTGCACACCCCAGGGCCATCTTGGGGGACTTTTCCCCCTTTAAAAGACATGCTCCCTCCTTGTTCAAGGTCAGCCTCTATTATGTCACTCACGTGCTGCAACGAAGTCAGTCACAAGCTCAGAAAAGGTAAAAAACAACAACCCAAACCCACATTTGTTAAAGGACAGAAACAAAGAAGAAACCCAGATTTTAGATAAAAGGGACTCGGTTAAGGAAATAAATTTCAGTAGCAGCCCTCTCGAGGTGTTTTATGAATATCGGGAAGACTTTTTTTTTTTTTTAATTAACAAGTTATTTCTTGGAACAGCCGGCCCCAAACACCGCACAACCCTGCCTCTACTCTGTTCTTGGAGGTTTCACTACCATGGGTTAGAAGAGATATCCTGGGGTGTCCTGGGACATAAAAGTCGTCTTTTATTTTCCATGCTGCTTATGGCCCTCACGTTTGTCCTTCTAAGTGCGTGCGCTCAGCCAACCACAGCTGCAGCTCCCACCGCCGGCCACGGCTAACATTTACTGAGCCCTGAGCTTAGTCCCCCCGCACGGATTATTGAATTAAAAGGTAGGTGCTAACGTCCCATTTTACAGATGAGAAACTGATGCTGAGAGGTTCAGTGAACTTGCACAAAACCATACACGAAGCACTCGAACTCGGAGGTGTTCTTAACTACTGTTAAGGAATGGTTCGTTCATTGAGTTAATTCAACAAATCAACCGGTCAACCCTTCCTTGGTAAGCACCTCTCATGGGTCAAGTACTATAGGGTAGATGCTGGAAATACATCAGGAATTACAACTGGTCCCTGGAGGCGGCGGGGCGGGAGGGGGGTTGTTGGAGGTAGGGGTAGGTGGGAGGTGGGGGGGGTGGGGCTCCCAGCCAATTAAGGAGAGACCAGCTGGAAAAGGAAAAGTTTCGGCACTTGAACTAGACCAGGTAAAAGCAGGGAAACCAGTGGGCACTGGGCAAGCGTGGGGTCCAGGGTGCTGGCACCTACCCAGGAAACAGACCATCTCCAGAGTGCTGACCACATGCCAGGCCCCGCACTAAGTTCTCATGACCACCCCACAAGGCAGGAACTAGTCTTATCCCCACTTTAAGGATGAGGAAACCCAGGCACAGACAGGATAAGGGCTGGTTCAGGCCACACGGCCGGTAAGTCAGGATGCGAAAGAGGAATGGGTATTGTCTTTGGGGGGGGTGGGGGCTCCCCACAGGAGAAGGGGTGCTGCAAAGGCCTGCTGTCCAAGAACCGAGAGTGGGTGGTGTGGCTGGACCAGAGTCCACAGGCTGCTCACAGTGTTAGTGATGCTGGCCCCAGCAAGCTCTGCAGCCAAACCAACAGACGTGGACCTGGTCCTCAGGGCAGTAGTGGTCCCTGCACCAGGAAAGAGAGGATGGGAGGAGGGACAGGCCTGGGGTAGAAGTTCTGGAGTCAGGGGGAGGTACCTGTGAGCCGCGCACCCACCGAGCAGGTAGGTGGCCTGGGGCCTGGGACAGGTCTGGCTGGATGTCCAGCTATGTGGGCTACACCTGCTGAGAGGTGTGGCCGTGAATGCGGGGCAAGATTCACCCAGGAAAGCCTGGCAGAGGTTTTCAAGTTTGTTCAAAATACAGGTGTCCTTGGGGTGCCTGGGTGGCTCAGTAGGTTGAGCGTCCAACTCTTTGTTTCTGCTCATGTTGTGATGTTGGGGTCCTGGGATCGAGCCCCCAGTTGGACTCCATGCTCAGCGGGGAGCCTGTCTGTCCCTCTTCCTCTGCTCCTCCCACTGCTTGGGTGCTCTCTCTCTCTCTCTCTCTCAAATAAATAAATAAAATATTTAAAAATCTCTATATAGGCATCCAAGCCCCCTGGAGGCTACCAGCTTTGCACATCTGCTGCAGTGGGCCAGGGCAGGGCCTTGGGGATCGGCCACATTTACAGGCTAGCAGGGGCCCGGGAGCCATCAAGCCACGGAGACCAACGACTGACCGAGAGGAGGGAGGACAGCCAGGAGAGAAGGACCTGGAGCTTAAGGGAGGAGACGCTTTCCAGGAGGAAGAGGGGGCCTTTGCGTGAGATGCCACTTGGTACTGGAACAGATCGTGGGCCGGCTGGCCCCAGCTGCCCGCCCCGTCAGTAGGGAGGTGGGTGGAAGCCCGCTTATAGGGAGGGAAGAGGGGAGACCCTTCTGGAGAGGGGGAGAGAGGCTTGGCTGAGGGCAAGGGAGCCGGAGGGGTGCCGAGGATGGAAGGGGCTTGAGCCGGTGGGCAGGAAGGAGGGAAACTCCTCGAGGCAAAGGCGCCAGGCTCCCCCAAGCCGGGGGGGGGGCACCCGCAGCAGAGACTGGGGCCCTCACCAACCCCCCCCCCCCCGCCCTGAGGCAAGGGGGTAGGCCAGCCGGGCGAGCAAGGGGAAACCCCTGCTCCGCAGCCTTCCCGTTCTGCCCTGGTTCGGAGGGCACAGGTGTTTGCTGAGAAAAGAAGCAAGGTGATGGGGTGGTGGCCATGGAGCTGCTAGGAAGGGTGGGCGCACTGGCCAGGGGCAGGGGCATGAAGGCCAAGCTGAGGGAGAGCCTTCTCACATGGACACAGGCACCCTGAATGACCCTTTGGACGATCTCACCCCATCTTGGCCCTGCAAGGACTCCTGCTCTCCAGCCACCCAGATGCCCCTCTGCTCTCCCGCGTATGTTCTCGGCACTGGGGGGGTCCCTCCACCTGGAGTGGGACCCCTCCTATTTTCAAGGTTCAGCTCTCAGTGTAAGTGTCATTCTGAGAGCTTGCAATTTCTTGTTCTGTTTGGGTCCCTTGTTTTGAGCCATTTCTTCCCCATGGCACGGAGGAATTAGAGGAGAGACTGGGGCCGCCCTCCCTGGGCCTACTTTGGAGTCTGTCTGGGCAGCAGGCCCTCCTGCGAAAAGGAGCCCCTGACAGCCTGCGAACCACACACGGCAGGGGAGAGAGGGGGTAAGCGTCCGATTCCAGAGCTCAATCTCTAACTCGGACCTTCTTACCCAAGGCCTGCGCGCAGCTCATCTCTGGACCGGGCAGCTATTCCGTCCCTCCCAGATGCCCCCGGGACATACTTGGCATCTGCCCTGTGCACTCGCGGCACCCAGCAGAGCCACGGCCAGGCCGGCCCGGGGCAGGCAGCCAGCCCTCCCCAGGAGGCAGCTGGTGCGCCCTTGCCCTTGAGGGCACCGAGGGCTCAGCCAGTCTGTGAGGAAGGGCCCCTGCGGGCCACTGTCTACCCCGGGCTGGGCTTGCCACCCTGACTGCAGGGGCAGGGCCCATTTCCTTAAGGACCTGTGGGTGTGTAACCGCCACCACCGGGCAGGAGTCGGGGGCCTGGGGTGAGGGAGAGCAGCTGCAGCTAGGCTGGGGCAGAGCAGAGGGGTCAGCATGGGCTGGCCGGGGCAAAGGCTCCGGGCAGGGGGGCCGGGTGGGGGGCCACGGTTACCATGGGAACAAGCGTGGGTTTCCGAAGCCCCCAGATCAGATGTGAGGGGGCTGCTCTGTGCGCTGGGCCTGGACACTGCTCTATTGATCCAACAGCGATCCTCCCCGCCGCACCCTGCCGGCATGATCACAACCAACTTTTTTTTTTTTTTAAATATGCAAGACTTCAGGATAAGATGGAGCAAGTGGTGCAATAGAAAACAACTTTGTAGAGCTGAGTGTGCTGGGTAAAATATCTTATGCAAAACAGAAGCCCTGTGAGCTGCCGGCTCTGGTCCTATGCTTCAGACACTCATTTGCTGTGAATACTGTGAAAGCAAGTGAGTACATATATTTAAATTTTTTATGTTGTATGTGATACATACAAAATATATGCAGTGTGTAAATAAGTTATGGCTATACTAATCAAATGAACACTCGTGAGGCTGGTACCAGCACCCAGGGGCCACCGCCCATGTGATCATCCCCAGGCCCTCCCCCTTCTTCCTCCAGAGGTGGCCAGTATCCCCATAAATACAGGTTTTTTAGATAAGAGGTTTACGTTTCCCTCAATAATTTCACCCGGCAGCTTCCTACCGACTACTGTGGGGTCTTTTTTTCTCTTTCTTCCTTTTTTTGTGTTGTTTTGGTTTGGGTTCGGGTGGTGGTCAAATGTCCTTCCTCCTAAAATGTTTTCAGACCAGCGCCCCTTCCTTTGGTCACTCTGGCTATAGTAAAGATTTGCCCTCCCCTTCTTAGATAAGTGTTCTCAAATGATCCGACCCACGATTTCACTGGAACAGGGGGCCTCCTCATGGAAATGAAGAATGGTTTTCAAACAACATACGGATTTAAAGGGTGCAAATATCTGACCATAAAAGATGCACTCACTTCTCTACTATTCCCAGCGAGTAGTAAACATTTTACATTCGCTAACTCATTTAACCCTCCTAACAATAGCAAAAGGTAGGTATCCCTTCTTGCTTGAGAAAAGCCAGGCACAGAACTAGGCTCAGACAACTCCAGGATGACCATGGCACGGAGGACATGCTCCTCACTCTGTGTCTCTCTGTCATGGGTGGGACCACCTCCAGTCACCTCCTCCCTCGCCCTTCCGATCCACAGGGCTCAGACTCCTGGCTCTGAAGACTGGCCCCTCAACTCTCCCGATCTTTCCGCAGCCCACCATCCCAGCCAACCCACTGTGCTCCCATCCACTTACTATCGTCGTGGTTTGTCTGCCAGTCCCACCGAACTCACTCGGGTTCCCCAAGGACAGGAATGGGGTTTCGTTCAGCTCTCCATCCGCAGCACTTAGCGAGGTGCTGGATAAACGCATCAGAATGAATGAACTACTTACCAATGGATACTGTTTATACAAAAGAGAAGACCTGTGATTTCATCTATAGTATCACTATGCTTTCATATGTGATAACTTCGAAAGAGCATAACATACACATTAATAAACTTGAAATATGCTACTGAAATTCACCACTAACTTAAAAGAATCCTCCAACAGACGAGTGACCACTGCACTTGGATGTGGAGACATGACTTCAAACTCCCACCACGAACTACCTATTCTCCTCAGGCAGGAGGCTAGATCTTCGTCAACCTCACATTCTCCATTTCTGGAACTGAGAAGAGAATACCTCCAGACCTCCTGAATCAGCAGCTCTGGGGTGGGGCCCAGCAGTAAAAGTTTTCAGAGGACCCCTGGGTGATTCTCGTACCTTCTCACGTGCAGGAACTACTGGCAGGCGGTAATTCCCAGTATTATTCCCACATGCAAAGTGAGTTCTCATGGAGAATAATTGTTTTTTCTGTGGCTCCAACTTTGATCCTTGAACGGCCAACTGTGCAAATGAAAACTGTCACAGTCTACTCCCAAGCTTGGATGTGAGTCATGAGAAGTTAAGCAAAGCACGTGATCATGTTGAGTTTCCTCCCACGTGAAATGAGAGAATAAGCTAGAACAGGGGTCAGCAAACATCACACCCCAGGGCCCATCCGCTGCCTGTTTTTGTACAGTCTGCCAGTTAAGGTTGGTTTTTACATTTTTAAATGACTAATTTAAAGAATTGCAGGAAAAATAATGTTTTGCGATGCGAACATTCCATGGAATGTTGACGACTTGACCCTTTAAAGAGAAAGTTTGCCAGCCGCTGGGCTCGGGGATGACAGAGTCATGATCCCACAGTGCCGGGACTCTACACAGCCTTGCTGTGTCCCCATCTTCAAACCCTGCAGCCAGCTCTGGTCCTAACAACACCCATTGCCCAAGTTCAAGTTTGAAAATCCAATCACCCTCCTAAGTGCTCTAGGTAATGAACTGTGGTGAATAAAGCCATCTTCATGCAAAGCTGTACACTTGGTTCCAATACTTGAAAATCGCTTGCCACAATTTCCATAATTCCATCTCATTAACGTGGCTGCACAGAGTCAGCAAGAAGAAGCCAAGTGGTGAGGAGTCTGGAACATATTCTAGCTGCTGGTCACCCTCACTTAGAACATGAAGGCAGTTTCGATGGTTGCTTTGCCATTCAAACTTCCTTTGCTCAAATCCACCCTGTTCTACAGTGATTATAACAGAGTCATTCATTCTAAATGTCCTGCAATTCTGGGGAGAATTTACATTCCCAGCCAAGGGAATTTATGCTCCTGTGGCGTCCCTTTAGTTTTTCACTCCCTCAAATTTGCAGTCAGCCTTGGCTCCTTGTGGAAGTGGAACCAGGGGCCACGTAGGGCAGCCAGTGGGGGAAAGCCCCTGCTCTTCTCTTCAGAAGGATCAGGCCATGTGAGAGCTGAGAGGCACTTAGTGGTCATTCAGTCCAGCCCCTGACGGTGAACCCGCGGTCACACAGCCTGTGTGTAGTAAATCTGGGACCGAAACCCATGTCTCTTGACTCCAAACCCAGTGCCCTTGGAAGCATTTCTGAATCCTTTTGAAAAAGGCCTGACTTCTATTCCATATTACAAAAAATACAGATTTTAGGTAAGGACCTTGAAAAAGGTGACTCACTCTCTGAGGCCTGGGGGTGGGGGAGCCCCTCGGCCAGCACTCTGCCACCTGGCTCGGGGGAGGGAGCCAGTTTGGGCTTTGCTTTTTGTTCCTTTTTATACTTCAACACTATTGCTGACGTAGAGTTTTGGGACCATGAGACACTGCTGCACTGACGGCTATAAGAATTTCTAAACATGCTGCGCCGGGGGGCTCAGCCGGTTAGGCGTCCGCCTCCGGCTCAGGTCGTGATCCCAGGGTCCTCGGATCGAGCCCCGCATCGGGCTCCTTGCTCAGCGGGAAGCTTGCTTCTCCCTCTCCCTCTGCCCCTCTGCCTTGCTTGTGCTCACGCTCTCTCTCAAATAAAATCTTAAAAAAATAATTTCTAAACACTGTTTCTGTTTTTATCTTGTCACCAACCAGTTTGTGGACTCTTCAGCCTGGACACCACACTGACTAGTCCAGACTGGTGTGGGCATGAAGGATGCACAAACAGGAGGCCCAGAGCTCCGGAGACCCACGTGGGAAGCTTGCTGCCAGCCGGCTCCCCATGTCCCTGCAGCCTCGGACACTGTCACCCTGGCTCTCTCACAGACCAACAACTGCTGAAAACAGAGCTTTCCCTGGAAATGAGCCTCAGCTTCCCCACAGAACACTGAGAACATCTGCTGCAACACTGCCTTGTCATCCCAAAGAGCAAGTGCTATGTGACACGGGCCAAGCTTGTGATCCCCTTGGAGGGCCTGGCAGGAAGAAGGGATCCTGCACCACGAAACAGCAGGGGCCAGAGCTGATGCGTCAAGAATCTTAGCCTCTAAAGAACCCAGGGGATTCCTTGCTTTAAGCCTCAGACACCTTTCGCCGGCTCTTTTTTTTTTTTTTTAAGATTTTATTTATTTATTTATTTATTTATTTATTTATTTATTTATTTGTCAGAGAGAGAGAGACAGAACACAAGCAGGGGGAGAGGCAGGCAGAGGGAGAAGCAGGCTCCCCACCGAGCAAGGAGCCCGGTGCGGGACCCAATCCCAGGACGCCGGGATCACGACCCGAGCCGAAGGCAGTCACTTAACCGACTGAGCCACCCAGGCGTCCCTGGCCGGCTCTTTTCAAAGCAGAAGCAGTGAGGGAGAGCCCAGCTCCACTGGGCAAAATGAAATGAGACAGAGGACTGAAAACGGTTGAAAATCCCAATGTTTGTGGAGTAGAATCCAGGCTGCATCTGGCTCATGGCCATTTAGAAGTCCTAGCAGAAAAAGCCAGACTGCCTCTCATATCATTCCTTACCTAAACCTAAACTTTTTAAAAACTGTTTATTTGGAAATAATATCATGCTTATGAAAAGTTGCAACAATAGTACAAAGAATCCCACATACCCTTTACCCAAATTCACCTACTGTTATCATTTAAACTCATTTATTATTCTGCTCTCCCCCTCCCTCTCCCCCCCCGACACACGTATATTTTTGATTGCTTTCGGAGCCATCTGACAGCAAATCCCTTGAACCTAGACCTCAGTGTACGTCCTAATGATAAAGACACTCTTGTAGACCATAGTATATTATCAACTGCAGTAACCACAACAAGGATATAATACCTTTATCTAACCTATTGATTTCCAATTTTGTCAACTGATCCCAAAATGTGCCTTTTCCTCTTTCACCGAAAAGATCCTTTGCACTTAGATACAATGTCTATTTAGTACCCTCTATCTGGCACAATTAAAAGATCAGTTTTATTTTGATGAATATGATTTGTAAGGCAAAGTGTCTTTTTTTTAAGATTTATTTATTTGAGAGAGCGAGAATGAGAGAGAGAGAGTACATGAGAGGGGGGGAGGGTTAGAGGGAGAAGCAGACTCCCTGCTGAGCAGGGAGCCTGATGCGGGACTCGATCCCAGGACTCCAGGATCATGACCTGAGCCGAAGGCAGTCGCTTAACCAACTGAGCCACCCAGGCGCCCGCAATCAAAGTGTCTTAAAAGCAGGCATGGAACTATCGGAATGCATGAGGTTCCTGCCCAGTTGCCCTCTTGTTTTTTTTTTTTTTTAAAGATTTTATTTATTTGAGGAGGGGGAGGAGCAGAGGGGGAGGGAATGAGAAGCTCAAGCAGATGCTGTGCTGAGCACGGAGCCCAGTGCAGGCCTCAATCCCACGACCGCGAGATCATGACCTGAGCCGAAACCAAGAGTCAGACGCTTAACCGACTGTGCCACCCAGGCGCCCCCAACCCTCTGGAGTTTCCGCAGCAGTGTGGTGTTTGCCTGAGGATTCCAGCGAGGTCCCCCTGGTGCTTCCAGACGCTCAACCCTCTGGGAGTGGTCCTGGACTTAGCAGGTTCACACTGTCCTGAGCTTGTCTCTGTTTCCTTCACATTTGACCATCCTTGGGGGCGAATTGATCACAGAGGTGTGATCGAGTAAGAGCGAGCCCACGGCCCCTAAGTAACCAGATCATTAGGGTACGCTGATTGGCACACATCTTAATTACGTTTTAAAGCAAGTAATTTGATAAGTACTCCTGGCCATCCACTACGGAACTGTCAATGCTGAAAGCTTTTTATTTAGCTCCTCTTCCGTCTAGAGTCTATACCCAGGCAGCCTCCCCGCTGACCCTTGTCAAAGAACCCCATCTGCTGGTTGCCACGGTAACTGAAGGCGACCAATTGAGCTGAACAGAGTGGCTCAGAAATAAAATCTGCAGCCAAAGGAATTCTGCTAAGAGTAATAAATCATTTAGTAAAAGGGGGTCCTCCACACAGTGATGAGTGTTGGGATAATGTGGTGGCAGAAGTCTTCCAGCTCGAAGGGCCGGCGGAGCAGAGTGCGGAGGCCTGCTGGAGAACTCGTCTGCTTTCCGGTGGGCTTGGGCAGCAGAAGGAAGAGTCCAATCCTGCCGGTTGCATGCCATGGTGGGGGAGAAAGAACCAATTCCATACACGGTTTAATGTTTGGGCTATGAAATGATGAATTTTAAAAGTGGCAAGAGAACCAGTCTAGGCTTCCAACACTCCTTCCTCTATTTTTTTAAAAAGGGGACCAGTAGAGAAAATGCCCCAAGTTGCTCAGGAAACCGCTGTGGCCCTGAGAAAGGGGGCAGGGAGAACGAATATTAAGATTGCTCTGAAATAAGAAAGGCTACCACCCGCCTCCCTGTCATCAATCAACTCTTAGGTGCTCCAACCAGAAGCCAGCTATGTGTCCAAAGCGTGCAGTCCTTGAGATAGCAGGGGAGACAGGGTTCAAATCAGGGTCCTGGGAGAATCCCCACGGGGTGGTCACAGAGAGGGTCAGGAGTTTTCTTTGTATGGCAGTTGGGTGGGTGTTCCTAACCAGCAAAATAAATAGCCTTCCTAAATTAAGATTTCCTGAATGAGACAAACAGAAAAGAAGAAAGGGAAGGTGGAGCCTTCCTGGGAGCTCAGGCCCTGACCCCACAGCCACCCTCTGTAATGGCCCCCTAGTGAGCTCCTGCTGGCTAGACTAGGAATCCTCTGTGGGCAGCAGTGCCCAGGCTTTAAGAAGAAGAAACCCCAGGTATGCTAAATCTTCCGTACAGCATTCAATCTCTATAGGCCTGTTCCCTGGTGGTGGTGAG
This sequence comes from Eumetopias jubatus, assembly GCF_037043125.1. Classification (NCBI taxonomy): domain Eukaryota; kingdom Metazoa; phylum Chordata; class Mammalia; order Carnivora; family Otariidae; genus Eumetopias; species Eumetopias jubatus. Next base: position 62,679,124 of record NW_028274818.1, on the reverse strand, counting down.
CCGGTAACAGAGGGAACCACCAATTGCTGCGGGACGTAAGGGGGTAGAGGACAGGCAGCAGGGCCTGTGTTGGGGGACGGTGGTGGGAGGTTGGGGACGGCCTTACCCTGCCAGTGCCTCTCCCCACGGGCTGCAAACCGGCATTTTAAGAGGTGTAGGTGTGGAATATGGACATCCTCCCGACCCCTGACTCTCAAGGAATGGGAGGACCCTGCAACTAAATCATCCCCAGGGATAATTTCCTGCTTTAGAAAAGAGCAACGGCCAAACAGAAGGTAGTAGTTGTCATATGTACACCCCTCCCCACTCCAAATCTTAGAGGTTGCCAAAGAGAGGCTTCAACTGAGAGTTGTAGCGAAATCCCCTGGACCGCGTCGGGAGCGCCCGGGAGCTCGCAGCCCGCCTCCCACCGCGCGCTGGCCACTTCCTCGCGCGCCCGCCGCGCACCTGCACCTGCTCTCGGGCCGCCTCCGAGCGCGCCCGGGGCCGGGGGCCGCCCCTGCTGCAGGGGGGCGGGGGGCGGCGCCCGGCTCTCGGGGCCGCGCCGCCGCCGGCTCCCCGCCTGCCCCCGCCCTCCGGGCTGCGGCCGGCGGGAGGGCGGGGGCGGGGGCGGGGCGGCGTCCGCACCTGCTGCGGGGCCCGGGCGGCTCCGCGGGGTGCGCGGGGCTCTGCTCTTTGGCGGAAGGAGAGGATTAAGCCGACGTGGCATTCGAGAACAGAGATGGGCGAAAGCCTCATTAACTGCAAGCTCACGTCCCCATTTCTTTCCCGTGAGCAGCAATGTGAACAAAGTTTGGTTTCCTTGGGACGGGAAAGGTGCTCCGTGACTGTCTTTGCTTTTCTTACATGTCCTTATTCATAAACCAAACACGAATCGTTTGTTGGTGTTCGTGGAGGACTCAGATTTGAACAGGAAAAACATCTTGGCCCATAGGCCGAAGAAATACTAGAGCCCGCTTTAATTTCTATTAGTGATTAAGCTGCTCCTGTCACTTAATTTAAAGTGCCACACACATCTGAAGAACTCAAGGAAATGAAAGTTAAAAGGTGCTGGGAATGACACTGCTTTATCCGCCTCCCGTTATTGTCCAATGACCCAACTGTTTTTTACGATCTGTCCTAAAATGTGCCCTGAGAAACAGGACTTTCTGATTCCGTAGAAATAATTTAAGCGAGTGCTGCTCTATGACACAGTTGTTCTTACTTAAATTCCCTCTGCATCCTTTTAAGGTTACCTCAGTTTCACTTCTAAATAGTACTTCCCATTGCTTTGTCTGCACTCACTCTCTCGGATTCTTGTCCATATTTCAATTCCCAGATACTCTTGAACTTTTGCACACGCTGCCAGTTTGAGCCTGCACAGAATAATCAGTATATTAATTCCACTCGGAGAGAGTGGGGTTTTTCTAACACAATCTGCGCAACCTGAACTCTTTCCTTCAGAAACACTTTGCCTTTAAAAAGAAACTCCCAGCATGAACCTCATAAGAAGCGACATGTAACAGACAGTGCATGTGGCGCTGGGCATGCAGCTCAGAATTAAAAGAGAATTTTTTACTTTGTTTCTTCGGTGCCATGTGCATAATGTACATGTGGACGAAACTGACATCAGACATTTAAAGCAAAACGGGATGGGGGAGGGGGTGTGACGGTGGCGGGAAAGAAAATGTGTTGATAAAAACAGTAACTTCTGTTAATCTACATTTTTCAGCTACTGTCTTAATTAAGAATGTTAGGAAATATGTTGCAGTTTAATTGCATTGTTTCAAGAAATTCTAATGCTGACAAATTTGGGCCCATGTACACTTGGATGGTGAAAGGGATTAAAGTGGTAATTTCTTCCAATTGGTAGATAACAATTAAAATTACACTTCCCCCTCTGCGCCCCTCCTTCCTTGCCCCAGATCCTACATTAAGAAAACAAAGTAAGAACAGCCTAACACTTAAGGTGTCCAGCGTGAAATGAGCCCTGGGGGTGGAGCGGGGGGGGGGGGGCACACAAAGGAATGTGTTTTTTAACCTGTATACATGAGATAGGAATGATTTTTTAATACAAAGAATTCACAGAAATGAAATAGCACTTTATCCGAAATTTCTGGGCGACATGGGTATCCTTGCAGAAAATATTTATGAAAGAAATTGGTAACGATCCCCAAGTGATTCTCAGATGACCCCGTGTCAGACAGTGAAAATCATCTGCCTCAGCCGCAAGTACACAAAAACGATGACAGGGTGAAGACATGTTCAGATTTTCTAGACGCTGTGCCCTTTCCTCCCACTGGAGCCCAGTCCCACATGCTCTAGGTTGCCTTTCTTTTGTGGGGGGGCGGGAAGCCTTTGCATCATTACGAAGCAAAATAAACTACACTGTATTTTCACTGCCCAAAGTACCTTTGATAGAAGTTGCAGTAAACAAGGTAGCTTCCTATTTCCTACAGTTGACCAGAGCTTACACTTTTGTAACCTCTTACTTGCTCCCATTCTCTGGGGCCTGTCCAGTTGGGCTCCCCACCTCTCATCAGGGAGGTGGCAGCTCAAACCACGAAGGAGGTGTTCTGGTCCAGTGCTCTCGGCTCCCTAGGTGTGCAGCGCAAACCAAGCACCGACCGGGGACTCCCACCGACCCATCCGGCTAGGTCGTCAAACTGGTTTGATCATCTGGCCAGAAAAATCGACCAGTTCTTTTACTGAATCAGCTACTCTTTGCACCTCCCGGGAACCACAATGTATGATACAGCATGGCGCCTGGAGTCGGTCATCCATTCCCCTGAGGGGGCAGACCCAACTTCCCAGCAGTTAGAGATGTTGCATTGTATATGCAGAGGCTCTGAAATGACAACAAAATAAGATCTGTTGGCCCTAGAATGCAGCTGGAATGTCCAAAGGGCTTGGCCAAGAGAACAAGTCCAAAGATGTGCTCTCTCTGGGAGGTCTCTGGGCTCCTTCTGCCTCCATCTCTCAAAACAAGAAGGGACAGAGAACTTGACCACAGATAAAATCCTGTAGAATCACAGTGTGTCAACTCTTAAACTTACATTTACACTTTGTATCGGGGAGTAGAGTCCTGAGGTCAGTGAGAGTGCTCAGTAAATGGCATGTGTCACCGAAAAGTCCAAAGAATCCACTGCTATGGAATTTGTATAATTTTTTTAAAATGTCACATGCGAGATCCAAAATAGCGAAGGGACAATCTCTTAGGTGCTCAGCCCCTGGGACCACATAAAACTCTGAGCTGACCCCACTAAGGAACGAGAGAGTTTCCATCTCTTGGGGTTTCTGGAAATTCTGGTGGGGAGGACACAAATCCTCATAGTCCGGCCACTTCTGGGGGAAAGGCCTCTGTCAGGAGGTGCGGGAGGCTGGGGGTGCTGCACCGGGAGCCCCCCACAGAGGGAGCAGGACCCGAGCCTCATTAATTCCCAGGTCGGAGAGAGACGAGCATTCAGGCAGACATCCAGGCGGGAAGAGCCGGGGGCATCATTCGAAGTTGCAAAGTTCTGAGTCAGTTCTGGGAGTTCGAAGAACCCTAAAAGAAGACTACAGAACACGGGGGGAGAAAAAAGGGAAGCAGTACCCGCCCGAGGGCCGATTGCCTCTCCAGCAGCGGCAAGGCTGTTCCTGGGCTCGCAGGACCATTTGTTCCATTACACAATCTCCTGAAGCCATTTAGAGAGAGCTCAAGCAACTGCCTGTACCAACACGACACATGGCTTCCCATCCCGACTCTTTGCTAATCCAGACGCTCCAACCATCTTTCTTTAAGATGCCATATGGTTGGCAGAAGCCTGTAGATCTAGCAGCACATCTGCTTGTACGTTTCTTCTTCCCCTCCATCCCCCTAACAAAAGAGGGGTAGAGAGACAGACCGAGAGGAGGGCATGCCTGTGTACCTCTGCCCACAGAGAGTTATTTCTTTGGAAGCTGCCTAACGAAACAAAACTATTAAAGGGATGATCGGGAATTATTCAGGACTCTCTCGGTTTTTCACTTGACAACATGGCGATCTGTTTGCTCGTCCTGATCTTAAAACAAGATTAGAAAAACAAAGGATGGCTGGTCTCCCCTTTTCCAAAGCATGATGACTTGCAAACCACTTCAAAGCTCTCCCTCTGGGAATCCTTGTGATGCTTACTTGCCCCCCCGGAGAGGGACAGCACCCTTGCCTGAAGATATTTCTCCTCTCCTTTTCGGTCAAGGAAGACAGACAAGCTGCGAAACTAGCAGATACCCAGAGCCTGCTTTGTTAGCAAGCACGGCGCGGCTGTATGCTAATGAGCCGGCACCGACACACTGCTTTTCGGTGTGATGAGCAAAGATTGTCGACACTGTTGAAATCCTGGCTCTCCTGGCCTGTGAGCGCATGGGCTGCCTCCTTGGAATCCGGCCCCCAGAAAGACAGGCTGCAAAAAAATAATACATTCTACTCTCCTGATGACTGAAATCTGGCCATTTGTAACTTAGAGCAGTTGGGGGAGGGGGGAAGGGTTGGGAGAATATTCTAAAATATTTTATCAGGCCAGGAATCAGAAAGACATAGGTGAAAATGATGGGTTTCTTCCAAACTAAAAAGTTAAACCTGGTGGACGCATGTGAGTGATCAGGACCAGGACGCTGAAGAGTGGGGGTGAGGAGCAGTCACTACAGCCTCGGTGACAGGGACAGCTGGGACCTTCCCTCCGCACCCGGACAGAGAGCCCTCTGCAGATGGGGCAGCCCGACCGGGGCCACCACTCAGCCACAGCGGAAAAGCTAAGTTTCCGACCTTCTTGTAAATGTGTTTGAACCGTGTGCTGGTGGACCACGCGTGGTTTTCCAAGTCCGTGGAAACGAGAGCTGGTAAAAAAGCACACCAAATATCCCACTGTTGCAAAGTTGACCTTTTTTATTCATAAGTCAAAGAAGGGTGGCAAAGGAAGCTCCGCAGTTTAAGTGCTGAGCGCGTTACCTGCTTGGAAACTCTAAGGGATGCATATTAGTCTTTGGATTTCATAGATGTGGAGGCTGAGGCTTAGGGAGGATTAAAAAAGCAGCAGAACTTCAGCAAGGCTGTGTAGGTAGGACTGCCGGTCTCCCCAAGTCCAGTAGGCTCCAGGTGTGCAGGGACACTGCTGCCCAGATGCCCCCACCCTCCTGGGGGGTCTGCCCCGGCTCTGGGGTGGCCACCTGACAGACCACTGTCAGCTGGCGAGCAACAAGCTAGTTCACACTGGTACGCAAGCGGGGGCACCAAGTTGTAAATTCCGTTTACTTGTAATCTACACCATGAATGAAAATTCATGTAAGTGAAATGTAAAAACATGAGGAGCGACTAAAAAAGCATTGAATGTTATGATGAAAGTTTCAGAGTGCAGCCATCCAAAAAGTATGCCCTTCAGATCATCCCCCTTGGGGACAGCGTGAGTCTTCCCGACCACACAGCTGCTGCCTAGGTCTCCGGGACACATTCCTGCTTTCTGGAACTCACTTCCTAGCCCCGGGCTTCATGGGTGGACACAGACGCAAGTCTGTGAGTGTGTAGTGAATGCCTTTCATCAAAATCATACGTTTTAATGTAAAATACACGCAGCGTATGTTATACCATTTGATGATGGCACCATGGCTCAGACTAGATGCCGGGAGCACTATTCTATTATCAACAGGAACAATAAACTATTATTGACAATTCTGTTGTTACCATTGAGATGCAGCTATGTAGAGTGATGACTCTGAATTTTAAAAAAAAATCTAGGTTGAAATCTGAGCAGGATCCCATTTACAGCTTGTTTCATTTCCAATATTCTACTACCTCCCAGGCCTATTTGGAGAATTAGAGACAGTGTGTAAAGTGCCTGGCACTTAGTAGATTCTCAATAAGTGAAAATACGATCATTATTATTAATATTTTCAATAAAGTGCTTTAGAGCATATGCAAGGTGCTTCCACATACATGTGCTTACCTAACTCTGAAAACAGCCCTGGAATGTAGTAAGTGTTTCTTCTATCAAATGAATGAAGATTCAATAATAAAATAACATTGGGGCGCCTGGGTGGCTCAGTCAGTTAAGTGTCTGCCTTCAGCTCAGGTCATGATCCTGGGGTCGAGGTCGGGCTCCCTGCTCAGCGGGGAGCCTGCTTCTCCCTCTCCTTCTGCCCCTCCCCCTGCTTGTGCTCTCTCTCTCTCTCTCTCAAATAAATAAGTAAAATCTTTAAAAAAATAATAACTAAAGCAATCAACAATATGAGCTATTATTATTTATTAATCCTTTCCTCTGTACAGTTACTGTGCTAAGTGCCTTTCCAGCCATTTTTAAATCATTAATAGCAACCTTTTAAAATAAGGTATTATTGCTACTATTGTGATCCTCATTTTATCGGAGATGCCACCAATATCTTGCCTAACTCACACAGTAAGTGCAGAGCTAGAAGGCAATCCCAGGTCTGTCTTCTGAACCCATGATCCTAACAATAGCTGTAAAATGGCTAAAAGGCAGGACTAAAAGCCAAATCTCTCTGTTTAAAATCTGGCGCTCCTTTGTCTCTACCACGTTGTCCTTGTGTGCAACTTAACTAAAACTACTGGATGTTAGACAACGAAGTTTCCTAGCATAAAATTCCTTGTCTCCACCAAATGTCCACGTCTGCTGGGAAATTCTACAGGGTCCGCGGTGTGTCCAGACTCCTGTGTGTTTATGTGCACTCTTCCAGAGCCCGAATGCTGGGTGCTCCCGATAGCACAGTGAAAAATTACAGCAGGACGCGACACGTGCATTTGAATGCACTGCACACAGAAACACACACCGACAGCGCTCTCATTATATGCTTGGGATCTAGCGTAACATCACCGAGATTGTCAGAAATTTCTTATCAAGAGAATAGTCTTTCAGTACAAATTAACTATCAGTAGAAGGCTTCCAAATCCAAATCCTCTGCTAGGGATGCTAGAACATTTGGAGGCTGCTGATCAGATGCTGACGTGGGGCCATGGGAGCTGTGGCGCACATATGTGCCTAAGAAGACAGTGCTCCCCAAACAAAGCCCCGAGCTCTTCCTGCATCTCTCCTTTGGCTTCTGGGGCAGGGGGACCCCAGGAGCTGTAACCCCCAGCCTCTGCTCTCTCCCTCATCTGACTGGACCCGGACTGATTTCCAAAGGCACTGTTTCATGGTGGACTTCAACCCAGTTCAAAATGGAATAGGATTTTAACCACCCACCCACCTTTGCTATCACTGTGATGCTTCCAAATGCAGCAATCTTTGGTCACGTGTTCAGTCAGCAGTCAATAGCCTCTTCCAGGAGGGTCTGAGCATAAGACATTGTGAAGGGAGGTGTGATACTTGGAACTGAGCGCTGTAGAAACACAAAGTGCCCCACGGGTTTCAAACGTAAAGGATGGAAGTCTCTCAAGAGTATTCTGGAATGCATCCTTCGTGAGGCAGCACCCTGATCTGTCAGGAGTGGAGCCCGGCATATTAAGCGTTCCCCCTGAGAGCGAGACCACGTTCCCCAGAGGCAGACGCTGTGAACTGTTTGTCCTTCATTAATTTCAATGGCTGGAGGAGTCCTGGATTATATTATAGCACGAGAACAAAAACACTGTTTTATTCTAACTTAGCTGAAGGTGTGTGGAGGACCTATTTAACACACACCCACCTCGTGGGGCACGTATGAGCTCTGATTACGTTGTTCTCCATGCTGAGCACTTAAGCAACTCACACAGCTGATGTTGGTTGAGTACTTACTACGTGCCAGGCACTGTTCTGAACATTTCTGGGTATTAATTCACTCAATCCTCTTAAGAACCCCGAGAGATACCTAACACCATTGCCATAAGTGTATAGATGGAGACGTTGAGGCCACCCCCCGTTAAGTAGCTTGCCCCAAACACACAGCCCAGAAGTGGGCGGAGCCGGTATTTGAAGCCCAGCCATCTGGGTTCAGAAGGCACACTCTTAACAACCCTTCCCTCCGATGACCCTCAGAGACATTGAGCAGCAAAGGGTACGCTTCTCAGCCTACCAGCCATGGGAATTGGGTGCTCCTTAGCCTCTCTGTGCCCAAATGTCTTCAAAGTAAAGTGTAATTGTTACCATACTCGTCCCACCAGTCCATCTCGCAAGATTGTTGGGAGATTTTATCTGATACTCCTATTCTCACGCCCGTGATCCCCTGCTTCCTTTTCCCCACGTGCAAAAGTCTTGGGTAGGCCTGGATGGGTTGTGAGCTCTTTGAGGAGAGGGCCAGTATCTGATATATTTGGGGAGCCCTCGTGGCCAGAGCCCACAGTTGGCTGTGACTACCTTATCACAGCCTCAGAAACTGCCTCTTTGGGGGCTCCCTAGGGCCCTCCAAGTTAAAAACCAAGGATCTCTTGCTTTGCCAGTTGAAGAAGGGGTTAATAGATTTGTTCACCAGCCATTTGGTCTCAGATGGAATGAGAAGGCAGTGAGATCAGCAGCCCCACGAAGTATGCAGGGCCGGCCTGACCTGGGATAAGCTAGGGAAACGCCAAGTGGTAGCTTCTCTTCTCGAAGCCCCGGAGGTCAGTTCTGTCATCTGCCCACGGTGCTCAGGGATACGAAAACCACTACCACAAAAAGGGGGTGAACGCAGCTAACGTGATGGGAGACAAGATTAGATATAAAACAGACACACTGTCTTGCCAGAGAGAGGAAATTGTTAATACAAATGAACAGCTGTTTGGGAAGAAAACATTATTTCCCAAACCCAGACAAAGCTCTATTTATTACATTTCAGAGACACGTAAATTATAGTGTCTGAAAGCTATCCTATCGTGGGTATCTGTGACACCTAAATTATCCCCAAATCTGAAAGGTTAAGCCACAATCAAGGCATTACTGTGGGAAAGACTTACAGAGAGAAAGTTCCTCTTTCTCCTCAAAGGAGCAGGTGAATAAATTCAGTGTGGAGCATAACCAAATGAGTACTAAATCCCAGCACCAAACTTTCTGGAAATCCAGTAGAATATCAGATTCAAAATTCATTCCAAGATGCTAATGTATGCTATTTAAAAATCTAAGTGTGTAGTTCACTATTCCCATTGGCCTGTTTATATTCTTGTGTTCACACGGGTTCTGGCACTCGACCGCACCGAGCTCCAGGGCTGCCTCAGGTGCTCCACAGAAGTCCTGGAACGTTCTCTGTGCTCACTGTGCTGGGCAGTCCTGTTTTGGGAGGTGCTGGACGTGGCATCAACCCTGACCTTCCCATCAACTCTGACCCTGCCAGGGGAGACCAGGGCTCACCAACACCCTTCCCGCTGACTTAGCCATGTCTGACCACCTCGGGGCATTTCTGGAAAGTAGACTGGCACACTCTGGTAAAAAAAATTCTGGCTAAGGGGGAAAAAATAAGAAATTATATTTAGTTGGGTCTAGGGAAAGTTATGCAATGGGCCACATGGCCAGATGAGGAGGCAAAATCCACAATTGGTCCATGCTCTCGTACCTGGGGGGGGACTTGAACTCAAATGCCAAGGGGCTCCCCAACAGTCTTAACCACCCTCTGCAAGCACACTTGCTTCTCTCCTTTCTTCAGCTTCTTGTTTTGTTCTACCTTACTTCCGACACACCTTGTGGGGTGTTGTTCAGCTTAGTAAGTTAGCGAAGGCTTGAGATTTCTCGAATGAGAGGTGTTATGGTGTTATGTAAATACACAGTATTATTTTGTCTTTATTCCAGCATTATTGGTTTGAAATAGTTCAGTGTGTGTAAATATGTTTAATAATGTGTATTAATTAGATTTTTTTAGTAATTCCCTGGCATCCCAGTTAGCTAAGGGGGAGCAGGCTTACTTGTACAATGAACTATTAAGTTTAGTCTCAGACAACTATGCACCGGTCTTTGACACTTGATTCAAATCAACTGGTAGTGAGGTGAATCCACTCAGTGCTTGTGGTCATGTACTTGAAGACAAGACGGAATCCCTAAGTGGTGACCTATCAGGAAAACAAAGAGGCGGGTTCACCACATAGCAACTAGCCGAACCCGGAGAAGGGGAATATGCGTGCAAGCTGGTATGACCGAAAAGCCAAAGTGTGCGATATTCAGGAATAAAAAATAGTTTAAGTACCACTGATACCACCACGTGCTTTAAATGGAAATCTCCAAAAATCAATATTACTCTGAAGGTCAGGTGTTCATCAGGGTCATGTTAACTCTTGCTAGCCACTTTTGTTTCCCTCTATGAATACCATTTTGTCCAATCCTGTCAGCAATGTTGGGTCAAGGGACTCTGACCATGGCAACTCAACTTTCTTTACAAGGTTCTGAACAAAGGGTTATTTCCAGCCTTCTCTCTAGACAATAATCCCCGACACCTGCTGGCTCTCATAGGAACACTGAGAGTTCACACTGATTGCACGGACAGGTATTTCCAGGATATATGGCTTTTTAAATATCCTGTGTGGGCATGTGCCCATGTGGCAGAATGGTCTCGTTATCTTCCCCATCAAGGATGGCAGAGAGTACCTCCCATGCAAATGGAGTCAAAGGCACAGGCTCTAGAATTATCATAAAGATGGGGAGAAGGTGTCAATGAATTACTGAAGAACTCACAAAACTCATCATCTGCTGAGTTAAATGAGTAATGTTACCACAGAGAACATTGTTTGTTATGTATATTATTTTCTCCCTCCCAAGTTAAAAATCTGCTCAGAGACCCACACTGTGATTGGGTTGTGCTCTACAGGCATTATAAGGAGTGTGTGAGTCAGGACGGCCTTGGCTAGACGGCCCCAGGGACACTCCAGGCTAGTGGACTGAGCCACCAGGAGGTCCAACGAGGCATAGAACCATGCCTGGACATTGGGAATATAAGGGAGGTCAGACGGAAGTCACGTGCTACTTCTCATCTTGGGTCTTAAGTCTAAAACGATCTTCCAAAGTGGGGAATCCATAGAATCTTATTAGAAAAAGTGCATTTTTTGTTTTGTTTTGTCTTTGTTTTTGTTTTTGTTTTTAACTCTCTACATACACACTGCTCTCCTTAGGGGTCAAAAATCACTCCTCTTGCAAAGCCTGATCTAATCTCCCCCTACCTGTTCCTTCTTCTGTGTTCCACATTATGGCTCTTACGGCCGTGCAGCAGAACTGTGTCCAGCACTAAAAGGTCAGTCCCTTGTGAGCAGCGGCTGGTTCTTACTGGTACCCACAGTGTCCAGTGCACAGCGTGCCATGGGTAGGTGTTAAATCAAAGAAGGAATTGTTAATGCCGGCCATCACAGATTGCACTTAGAAAGCACCTACTGGCCTGAAATCAGATGGCACCACAGTGTGAATTTAAAGATTTGCTCACCCTCTTTATAACTCTTTTAAAGAACCACTGGCAAAAGCTGCCATTTCCACCTTTAGCTGAAGTAGAGAGTTAGTTGCATTTGTCGAAGTCATGCTGCTTTTGTCTTCTGAAGAACGTGGGCTTTTTTTTATCCCCCTAAAAGAAAACCAGATGAGAGAAAGGGCAATGCCTTGGTGCAGAGAAGGCCTTGGGGAACTTTCTAGGAAAACAATTTCATTGGCAGCAGCTGGAGACCCAGCAGCACTACGATTTCGCTAAAGCTGTTTAAATACCATACGCACTATAGATGCCTGTGTTTTCTAGCTGACCAAGAGGCAGGGACTTTAGCACAATGTGAAGAAAAGACCACAACATTCATTTGCTCAGCAAACATTTACCCAACACCTACAATGTCCTCTCTCGTGGGTACTGAGAAATGGGGGAGAACAAGACCGATAGGATTTCACTCCAAGGAGGTCGTGTAGTTGTTAACAGGATCCGGATTTGCGGGAATTTTGCAAAGATGCTTCTGGGAAAGTGCTAGAAGCAAAACTTCGCTGTGGCAAGGAGGCAAGTTAAATCTAAGCTACTCTGATTGAGACTGAGGGGTCACTTAGTCATGTCATCTCAATGACATGACTCAGCTTTGTGCAAACAGCATTCCGATCACAGTTTTTGAGCGCTGGCCACAGTGTCTAACGGCCCCTCCCCTCACCGAGGTTACAGCACCTCTAGAAAGACCCTTGCACATGGGTAAGGAAGGCAGCAAACAGGTGTGCCAGTGGAGGGCCCAGGTGCAGGCGAGTGGTCTTTGACTTAAGATGAATTCATTCAAGAAAGATCCACTGGTGCCACAGCATCGTGTACTACTGATGACCAAAAAAAAAAAAAAAAAAAGGCACAACGGTCTGTTTATATGCACCAATAACCCTGAAATAGAGTAGGATGGAAATAAAATGGACTGTCTCGCTGGTAACAAAGGTTTCAATGCAATCAGTTTCAAAACACAGCAGAATGGTAATGTAGTTCCAATCTGACTGGATGTGCCAAGAGAAAATGTTTCCCATCGAAGCACATTTTTTGGAGACTAAGAAAATGGACTTCTAAAGCCTCTCAAGGACTCTGCGAGTCAAGCCACAGACACTTAGAAGGAACTCTAGCTCCTGGAGCCACCCTGCGGGATTAAAACAAAGAGAGCAGAGCCGCAGCCTTCCCCAACCTGCGCGCACGGGATGGCGAGGCTAGGGCACCTTTCAGAGCACACATGGGAACAGTCGGGCTGACCCACTCTACTTTCTCTTTGATCAACCTTATATTTGACTGTATTTTAGTAAATTATCCATGTAGTTGTATTTTGACAGCTCTCTTTACAGCAGTAAAACAAAATGTGTGCATCGCAAATGGCAAAGATTCAAATTTCAGCTATGTTTATCCAAAATAGCACTGAACTGCTTCTGTACTTATGTTCTACTGCCTACAGCTTCACGGAAGGGAAGACAGATGGGATGAATTTAGCAGGGAAGCAGCTGTGGCTCGAAGAAGAGACAAGCAAAAGTTTTGCTATCAGGCTTCATTATGTATCAAGGTACCAGTAAAATGTGTATCCGTAAGGCAGCCAAAAAAGTGTTTTTCATTTGACTAGTGATAATTACCCTTTCCCAACAGCTGACAATGTTCTAAGTGGCATTAAATAGGTATAATAATTAAGCACTAAGATACAACAGGCAGTGCCTCACTGGGAATCCCGGTTCCCCTCAGGTGAGCTGGAAGGCACAGGCCAAGGGCCGCTGACTTCAACCCCCTGAGAGATGCAGCGAGCCCGCCAAGTGGGCCGGGGCAGTGCACACAAATAGGACACAGGAGAAAGGACCCCCCCCCCCCGGCAAGACTGGGCATTGGGAGCTTCTCTGAGTGACCGTGACATCACTGAAAGAAAGTCCTGCGCTCACCCCGAGCCTTGTCACCGGACTCTTAACGACCGACGTGCGCCCTTGGCATTTTGCACACCTCCCCACCGCCCCAACGGGACCTACAATTCCTCCAGCTCCTGGGAATGGAGGTTTGGGCTGCTAATCCTCCAAAACATCTTTGTCTGGGTTAAAATGTCCAATTAGATGTTCCCCAAGACTGAGCTGCGTCAACTTTCGGAGGAGAGGACATTTCTGGGCTTTGTGGTATTAAGGTGGTGATGAGTCACTTTGCCAGTTAAGCATGCCTGGATGGATCATTCCGGGCTGACACTGGTTCCATCCTCACCTGCAGCCTCAGGAACGCTGACAATTGTGCTCGAGACCCTCCGAGACAAAGGAGTGCTCAGGGCACAAACTTGGTTTAAAATAAGAAACCATGCATCTTGTGAAAAAGAAAAAAAATGTGTCTCTTTATTGTGTCTTAGGTAGAGGCCTCTGTATTGGGTGACCAAAAAAGAAAAAAAATATATATATGCTTATATATGATATATGCACATTATTAATACCTGATACATTGCTCTGTGAAATAGATTTTTTTATAAGTCTGATTTGTGCCACGCTGATGAAGAACAGCCCCGTGGCTCTACCCAGATCCAGAACGTGAACATTACCACAGTGACAGAAAGGAGACAGAGCCTATAAAAGGAGCAACGTACTGTGACAAACAGGCTATAAAGCCTGGTGTGACAGCGATACGTGGTGGCACAAGGCTTACCCCACCGCCCCTGAGTGGTAAGACCTGGGAAGCAGTAAACTTGCTCAACAGCCCATGTGAACAGACGAGAAACTCACTGCCTTCCTGAATGTATCACCATCACCTTCTCTTGGTGCTTGTGCGAGCACGTGTATTTTTTTCTTTCATGCACACCCATTGTCCCCCAGTAGCCTTTTTGTGAGGCTCCTCCATACTTCCAGTGACTTTTGTTCCTGGCAACACTTCTCGGGACCCTACCTGACTGCGTCTTGACAAGCCCCTGATGGCCACTGGGTCCACTAGGACCATCATCTCTGTCAGAGGCAGAAAGCTGTAGAGAACGCGCAGGCTCCGCAGTCAGGCAGACCTGTTGTAGGGCACCGAGTGTGACGTCACAGTAAACTGTCAATACTTAGCAACGACTTTTTTTATTATGGGGAAAAAGGATTTCACTGAATTGCCCTTCCTGCCATTCCCTTATTTCAAATTATTGCTACTCTTCTTTTCCCTCTCATTATTCATCAACCTGCCTTGAATTTAAGGTCACAGAAACATATCTGAGAGTGTGACTATTTTAGGCTCTCTACCACATTTTTCCCATCGATCAGTACGTCAGATTTTCACACGGAGACATGGGGTACTCAGGTGTAAGATATGTACGCAACACTGACATCACGCATGTTGGGGCTCAATTCAGAAACTGACCAGATGCTCCTTGTGGGACCACAGTTGTGGTTTCGGGGCAGGACAGCAGCTCAGAGAACACAGAGAATGTGTCTGACTCTTCATTTGTGCTCAGGTCATACTCTCAGGGTCTTGAGATCGAGCCCCGTGCTCAGAGGGGAGTCTGCTTAGGATTCTCTCTCTTCCTCTGCCCCTCCCCCTGCCCCACACTCGCTCGCTCTCTCTCTAAAATAAATAAATAAATCTTCAAAAATAATAAATAAATAAGTAAATAAATAAATAAAAATTACTATCATGGGAGCTAACATATTCCTAAGGTTCTTCACATCAGCATCCCTTCTTCATAGATGTGGAAGCAACGCTGTGGGGATTTGGGTTCCACCTCCATCAGGTAGTACCTGCGTGACCCCCCTGTGCCTCAGTTTCTTGAGTAGTACTTGCTTCACAGGACTGATATAAGAATTAGACGTGTTAACAAGAACAATGGCCGGTACATAGTAAGCACTATCTAAGGTTAGCTACTGCTATAATAATGATAATTATAATGATAAGTTATTACATATTTATTACGTTGTGTAATTATGTAGTCTGTAATAATCATCATTATCATAAGGTGTGCCAGAAAATTCGTATACGGTAGGGAGAGGTTTAGCACAATGTGTAATGGCTGTCAAATCATGGAAACTGGAGGTCAGCAAGTCTGGAACCAAGAACCCTTAAGGCACAAAATGAGAATAGAGACAGGGTCTGTGAGGCTGAAGGTGTGGATGAATTTCTCTTATAGCAAAGATCTTAAGATCTTCATCTTGAATAGCCAGACTTCTTCATGAGAAGTATGCTCCTAAAATTAGTGACTTGGTCAGACCCACACAAAAGTCAAAATCAAATCAAGCTGTGTCTTGTACCTCTTGAGACCTCATTGCAGGATCAATCCTGAAGCTTCCTACAGAGAGATCTCCATCCCTACCAGGATACTTGATGCTGTTATTTCTGACAGAGAGAGATCCGTTGGGTATTGTAGCCAAAAAGAGAAGAAAACGCATGCCAGTCCAGCGGCAAATGCGGGCTCAGTCAGTGCAAGTCAACAGAGCCTCTGTCTCTTGCTTTGCTCATGTTGTAAGTGATGATAACCACCTCTGATAACCACTTAACCGAGGGGATGGAGAGGGCCAAGCGAAATTCATAAAGCATGCATGAGGTTGCAATTACACAAACACAGAAATGATCTCTCTTTTAAGAATCAATTTTGAGTGACTTCGATCAATATGTTAAGTACAGCAGCTTTCTAAAACTAATGCCAACAGCAAACTTAGAGACTGTACTTTGACATCAACCACCAGCATTACAAATGTCATGTTTGTACAAAGACTGCCACCATCAGAAAGTTCAGAAATAAATACACTGCATTTAAAACACCATTTCTCAACGCACGATGCCCGTCAACGGGGGGAAGCCATTATAAATATGGAGACCAGGCAAAGCCAAGGCGTTTTTACTTGAAGGGTAGATTCTCTCTCTATATCTTCTGCACGGCTGCTATATTAGATTTAAAAAGAAAGAACCGTGCCTTGGATGCAAAACCAACTATGAAACAATGAGGACCTTTACGTGACTTATCTCTAGTTTTGTGCTCATTTTCACTGTTGATTGGACACGGAGAATGAAACTTCCTTTGTGTCTCCAGGATCAACACAGGAGGCACAGGCTGAACTTGAATATTCGTAGGATTCTTTCCATAAAGAAAATTAAGGAAATAATCGATAAACTAATTGTGATAAAGCAGGATGCCCATTTATTACTCCCAAGCACTAATGTTTTTAGCATGTGTGGTGAATACCTATGATTCCCCCATCCGTTTTCATTTTTGGAAGTTCATCTCTGTATATTCTGTGACAATCTGCTCCCCTAGAATTTGGAATTTGAACAGAGCAGATTTGGTTGCTTTTTTTTCCCCAGATGAATGCACAAAGACCCTTAAAAAACAAACGTTCTTTAGAAGACAGCGCGATGAGCGTATTTCACATTTATTAAAAATATAGCATCTACACCAAAAGACCTTCAGGCTGAACTCTGCCCCCCAGCCCCAGCCCAATTCCACAACAGGAAGTTAAATAAAAACATAATAAAAGGTCCAGGAAAAGCACAATGAGAAAGAGGGGATAAAGATGGAAGACTGCCCCTCAAAATAAAAAGAAAAGAAAGAAAGAACCTCCCTCTCACCAAAAACAAAAAGTAAACTACTTTCCCTGGCCCCACCCCCCTCTTTTAATGCTGGGAATGACCCACTTTGACCTAGGTATATTAGAATAAAAATAAAGGCGAAAAGACTAGCTTTCCTTATGTGTTTGCATGAGAAGAATCACAGATAGAGCTAACAGCTCACTCCAATGTCTTCTAAGAAATCATTTTCCGAAGCAGATTCTCCCACACTGGCCTCATTATAACTGAGGCATCCATTTTTAAAAAAAACACTATTTATTTTGCCACTCTCTGCCCAAATTTGTCATCTAACTCTAGCCCTGAAATGCACCCACATCTTTTAGCTTGCAATAACTGAAACGGCCCAGTGAACTCGGATCACCTGCATGCCCCAGACCAGCTACAGAACTGTAAGGGAATCTCCCCACCGGCCAGGGCAGGATCAAGGATGAAAACAGAACCTGATCACTCTTCTCAGACCTAATTATGTCAGGCTTTCCCTTTCAGTGAATCAACATAAGGAGAGGAAGCGGAGGAGCAGGACTTTCCATCAAGACAAACTCTATATGCTCCTGGTGCATGCCAGGGGTAAGGAGTCGGAGGACACACAAAAGCTGGATGAAGACCAAAGAAGGGGGTCAGTGCTCCCAGCTCCCTCTGCCTCTCCCACCTCAGGGAGAGTAATCACTGGACTCTACCGGTCCTCGGTCCTTGCTCCCTGAATATACCTGCCTTGGGTACAGAGACCATTCTGACCCATTTTTTGTTTCCTTAGGGCCCAGGAGAGTGCACAACCAAATCCTGGGAGAGATATGAAACTGCTGGTTTGTTGGGTAATATTTTCAAATGTACTCTGCCCTTGAAATGTGGCACAGGGGGTTCTAATATACAGAATCATGCTTCACAAGCATTACAAGGGAGATTTACTACAACGATCATGTTGCTAAGTGAAGAATGACCACTTAACCAATCCATTTTGGAAATTTGGATTTAATATATCAGGTTTGCCTAAAGCGAGATATAGTGACCCCAGCTTGGCTTTCTATCAAGCTGAATTTGGAGTAAGACATTTTGATTTAGGGTCATTTATTAAATTTCAGAGCCTCCAGTTTCTTAGCACAATTGAGTGTGATCAAGGTAGACGAAGTAAAGCAATTCAATGTTTAGCAGTTGGCCTACTTTTCCATGTTAGGAGAGAAAAAGACCTCAAAATCGCCTAGGAATTTTTTCATTATGGATTTTTTTAAAGATTTTATTTATTTATTTGAGAGTGAGCGAGAGAGCGAGAGCGCATGAGTGGGGGGAGGAGCAGAGGGAGAGGGAGAAGCAGGGAGCCCAACGCGGGGCTTGATCCTGGAACTCTGGGATCATGACCCGAGCTGAAGGCAGACGCTTAACCAATTGAGCCACCCAGGCATCCCCGTTATAACTTTTAAAACTTTTTATTCCTTCATTCTGAAATAGAAAGATTCCCTTCTTTTAATATTGTTGTACTTTTCTTTAAAATTGTGCCCTAGATTTTTCTTGTCTTATGCATCATGGCATTTTTATTATAAGCAGTATATATCACTTTAAAATTAATATTGATTTTTGTTATTGAAACTCAAATGGACACCGTTACAAACTTATTCTATTCTACCTTCCCCAGGAAGTTTTCTGACCATCAGACACCTGCACTATGAATGGCACACCTGGTGGGTTTATTGAAATCCTGACCATGTAAATGGCCCCATTGGCTGCAAAGTGCTTTGTCGCTCACTATGCGAGATGCAGGAACGAATAGAAAGCTCTCCCCTCCAGCTGTGCCCGCCATCCAGTGGGGCCACAGGCCTACATACCCAGGAGACCAGGTTCCAGATGGAGCATGATTTTAGAAATCTTAATGATTCCATAATGTAACGTCCAACAAAGACTCTCGACCAAACCTAATAGGGTTTCTCTGAACCCTCTTCGGAACTCGGCTTTGATCTTGGGCTTCATTGTCCGCCCTGGTCAGGCCTGCATTGCCCAAAATCTTGTCAGTTGAGAGAGAATCCCCTGGCCCTTGATATCTGATCAACCTTGATATCTGATCAGAATTCCTCTTCTTTTCACCATTCCCCAGGTGGTATGTGCTCACCCTGCCTGCCTTCAGGAAGAATCCTGTTAGGTTGGTTTAGCCAGAATGCCCTTTTGTCATTTTCCATCCACTGATTTTCCCGCCCCGACTCCATCCTGCTCCTTGCCTGCAAACCCCCACTTTTCCTTGCTATATTTGACATCGAGGCCAGTTCTAGACTGAGGTCTCTCTCCTCCTATTTTGCAAGACTTCCTGAACACAATTGTTCTTACCGCCTTAACTCCTGTTGGGTTCCGGTTTTTCCTTGACACCTCCCAAGCCTCACACTGTTCCTCCGGAGAACAAGCTCATGACTATCAATAGTAATAAATGACGTAAGAACATACTAGGCTTAGCTAGAGCCAAATCTGTATTAGCCACCCCTCAAAACGCTACCTCTTTTCTTATTCATACTTCAACTATGCATCCTAACACCCCATAGGGGCCCAGTGCCATAGCCCGTAGTGCCCTGGACTGCAGGGCAGGGAGAAATGCACTCGGAACGGATGCATCACCTGCGTGGCCCAAGATGACCCCACGTGAAAGAGGTCTCTCTGCCCCGACGACAGTGGGAGCCCGTCAGTAGGAAACAGAATTTTCACCCCGTGACCATCAGTTCTCTGGTGCTCTGCTCAGCCTCGGCATCTCAGACTCATCATCTCAAAGGGAAGACAATACTAATAATCCATCTTGCACAGCGTATATGAAAAGAAGGATCTATTTCATGTTTTAAAGGTCATTGAATATATAACAGCTAGATAGTTGAAGCAAAATACCATATTCATCAGTGAAATAGGAAAGTTTAGCAGCATTCATCTGTTCTCATTTTAAATTTACCACAGTATGTAAATGAGAGGATTTAAAAAAGCACCAAGCAAAAATCTGAGCTAGGTGCGAATGAAAAGCACAATCAGAAGCAAATTTGTGAGCCTGAAGTGCAGGAGTTTGCCAAATGGGCTGGTGCTTAGATTTTACTACTAATCTGAGTGTATGTAAAGCCAATAGAAAGATCCCAATTATTGTTAAATACCCAGAGTAGAAATTTGCTGCTAAACTGCTGTATAGTATCGGTCTCAGGTCGGCTTTTGTAAACATCTTATTTTATGTACTGAAATTATCACAGGAATACCACACACAAAGCTGAACTTTAAACACACAGTCCTAGTCACAAACAAAAGTCTGAAGAAAAGGGAACGGAATACAACTGGGATTAGAGACGGAATGACCTGATTTTTAAGATATTTTGCAGTAGTTGGGAGAATCTGCTTCCCTGGAAACAGCAGTTTTTCTGCCCACTTAACATCTTAAAATACAATTGATGGCAAAATGAGATAATCTGATCGTTACTCAGAGGAGTTTCTTAGGTTCAGAACATCTACGCTGTATCAGATATTCACACCGTATCGGGGCACAGAGGCAGTTTTGTGATGCATGCTCTTGTAGATCTTGGTGGGTCGATATGTTACCTTGAGACATCAGTCCACTGTTTAAACAATACCCTGTCTGGTTTTTATGGAACAAACTACCTTCAAAGCCAAAATGAACCATATGACATGAAGCCAAAGGGAAAGAGTGCTGTACATTCTGTAACCCAAGGGTGAGGAGTCAGGAGGCCCGGGTGTTCATGCTAAGCTAATCCTGCAGACTTGGCCTGGGGCCCTGAGTCTGCCAACACAAGTGGAATTTAGAGACAGAAAGGGCTGAGGCAACCACAGGGTCCAGCCTGAGGGACAAGGAGACAGACTGCCACATGGGTGCAGATCGAATGCCTCTCCACAGCCAGTTAGGCGACATGACTGAGCAGACAGCCTAGTCTGACTTCCCAGTGTCTCACGACGCCTGTGATTCCTTCCTTCTTCCTCAAGTAACATCAGGACATTTATTCAACTCTGAAAAATGGGGATAGTAAAATAAATGTCTTTTCTACCTCATAATGCTTCATCATTGGACATGTCTGACTTGGGAGTGCCCCACTATGTTTCAGGCACTGTTCTAGGCAGCAGGACACTGGTGGTAAGCAAGACAGACAAGTCCTCACCCTCGTGGCCCCTACATTCTGGGCAAGAAAAGGAAACAGGGTAAGTATGGAGAATGGTGGTTCAGGAATTCTTCAACGTTTTGAGGGTCTGGCCAAGGATTGGACCTAGAACTTAGCCTGCCATAATGTAGGTACTCAAAAACTAACTGGATCTGCTTCCCAGAAATGAATCAACATTAAATTTTCCATCCATTTTTGGAAGATTCACAGCCCATCTATGGATTTCAGATTAAGAATGTCATTGCAGGGGCGCCTGGGGGGCTCAGTCGGTTGGGCATCTGCCTTCAGCTCAGGTCATGGTCCTGGGGTCCTGGGATGGAGCCCCACATCGGGCTCCCTGCTCAGTGGAGAGTCTGCTTCTCCCTCTCCCTCTGCCCCTCCCCACCCGCTCATGCTCACTCTCTCAAATAAATAAACGAAATCTTAAAAAGAAAAAAAAAGAATCTCATTGCAGAGGGAAAGGAGAAGAGGTCTATGATGGTGATGAAACCAGGGGAGGGCAAGGGCCTGAGAACCAGGAGGAAAATATGATGAAAACAGATCATTATAAGGCAAAGATGTAAGCACTGGGACAAGAAATCAAAAGGGCAAAATGGACAGACAGACGGAAGGGCTTGGTCAGGGAAGGTTTCTGAGAAGAGGGAAGAACCTGAGCTAAGCCTTTTCTTCAAAATTTTTTTTTACTGTTTACATTTCCTTTTACAAAAGTAACACATGCTCAGTGCAGAAAACTTAGAAATTCTTGGAAAACGTGAAGAAAACACACCAATAACCCCACTGCTTAGAAATAACGAATGTGAACTATGACATTCCTCCACCTCCTACATGGGTGTGTAACAGGGTGGAGAACGGTCTCTCCACTAGGTGTATGGAAGAAATAATTTGACAATCTGAGAAGATCCCAGAGGGACTGCTGAAGTTCTGGGCTCATTAGCTGGCCTCCTGGGGCAGTTTCCCAAACTCTGGGTCTTGAGCCACTAGCAGGTCATAAAATAAAAAAATATGGATTGCAGTCTACAGTAAAGGTAAGTACTGTTTTACTAAACTTCCTTTTGCTCCGTGTGTGTGTGTGTGTGTGTGTGTGTGTGTGTGTACAAGGCTGTAATGTTAACTTTCCCTTTTACTCGGGATCTAGGCTAGTTTGAATGTATGTGCATTTGAGGCAAGAGCTGGGGCAGACTTGGATTATTCTCCATGATAGAGGGTAAGGAATTAGTGTCCCCAGAACATGACAAAGACTCTGAAAATGACGAGGAAAGGGGAAGCCAGAGAGAAGACAAAGGTTCCTGAGTGGAAATACAGCCTAGAAGGGACTTTGAAAGAGAGAACCACATATCAACGGAGATTGTTGCGTTTCTTCTAAGGGACATGTGGTGTAAATGCTCATCATCTTCTTTCTTATAATATCCTCTACAGCAGCGTCCATGCTGATCCGCAGTGCTTTGTGCATATGAAGTCTTCTGGAGAACTCAAGAGAGCTGCCGAGTTCCATATACGAGTTGGCACAGAGCAAAAATTGAGTCCACATGTGTGGGATATAAAAGCTAGAGTGTGAAGAAGATATTTTGGGTATATATCTGTATCTATTTTTTTGGCAAAAATGGAATCATATAAGATATACTACTTTTATCCTATTTCCCCTTGGAGATATGGAGATATTTTGAACATCTGTCATGTTAATAAACGCTTTTCTACGAACAAGCAACGTTATTGGCATTTTAGAATTCCATTGTGGGGAATTTACGTAAGCTGTTTATGTAACGAGTCTTCTAATGTTGGACATTTTGACTATTTGATTTAATATTTTGATTTGATTATTTTCCATGCTCTTCTCTTAGGAATAAGACTACCGCTTCGAGCCACAATTAGTAGGACTGGCCAAAGAGAGGTATCTACTTATTACACTCTACTGTAGTATCTGTAAAGGAGGATGCCTTCACCAGCACCAAGGACAGAGGCAGGTGTATGGTGGGTGAACTGCAGGGAGCAGGGGGCAGCCTGCTGGGAGAGAAAGGAAGGCTATACACTGGCAATGCTGGGAATCAGTAAATCAGCTCTAATCTCTCTTCTGAGACAATTCTTGACACCCATTTCTTGGGATTTAAAGTCCTTCTTGTAAAAGCTACAAATCTAGTTTGAACAACACATAGAATATATGTAAATCTGAAAATAAAAATTAGACTTGCTTTAAGGAAAATTAAAGCCAAACAGAAATATGACCAACAATTGTCATTTTAAGTCATTGGCTTCAGTCATAAGGCATCCTGCAGGTTCATTCCCAGAGATATAAAAATGTCACTGGAGGGGCACCTGGGTGGCTCAGTTGGTTAAGCATCTGACTCTTGATTTCAGCTCAGGTCACGATCTCAGGGTCCTGAGATCGAGCCCCGGGTCAGGCTCCGCGCTATGTGTGGAACCTGCTTAGGATTCTTTCTCTCTCCCTCTGCCCCTCCCACACTTGCACACACCTGAGTGTGCACGCTCTCCCTCTAATTTAAAAAGTCACTGGTATTTAGACCAAAGAAACAGGTACTAACAGTAATAGCTAGGAGGAAAATTACTTGATTCCTTTCTTCTCTTCACTTCTCATATCCCATCAACGCTAGCCAACTTTACCTCCTAAATATTCCTCCAATCCATCCCCTGCCCTTCATCTCTATTGCAGGCCCCAATCATTTCCTGTCTGGTTTCCCTGCCTGGCCCCCTGAAATCCACTCTTCAGGGTGCCACCAGCGTGAGCTATTGGAAATGCAAATCTGCTACTGGGCCCCGTTTCACACTCTTCATTGGTTTCCCAATACCTACAGGACACAGAGACAGGTAGGTCCCTGGCACGGATCTCCAGGGTATTCCTGCTTCCCATCTTCCACCACTGCCCTGTTGTTCCTTTCCCATGTGACATCACTTCTCTCTCCAGGTTTCCTCTCTGCCTGGCATGAGCCTTGCCCCTAAAGTTAAGTTTTGGGGGTGCCTAAGTGATACAGTCTGTTGAGTGTCCAACTCTTGGTTTTGGCTCAGTTCGTGATCTCAGGGTCATGAGATCAAGTCCCACATGGGGCTCTGTGCTCACTGTGGAGTCTGCTGAGGACTTTCTCTCTCTCTCTCCCTCTGCCCCGCCACTCTGCTCTCTCTCTAATAAATAAATTTATTTTAAAATAAATAAATAAAGTTAAGTTTTGGTGTTCCTTCCTCCAGAAAGCCCTCCAACATCTCCCAGGCCGGGTTTGTGTCTCTCCTCAGTGACTCTCTGCAGATACAGGCACATCTCTACCAAAGTCTTTACCACATGGGACCTGTGGGGCTAGGGCGAGGGCTTTATATCTCTTTCTCCAGACAACAGAGGTCAGTGATTGTTTCATTTCTCCATGGCCTGTGGTTCCTATCATGTAACAGGTATTCACTTTCCTTTGTCTGGTTTTTGTTGTAGTTGTTGCTATTGTTACTTTGGATGGACCAAACCATATTATAGCTTAAAGGATCGAAAAACTGCTAATAAAGCCAGGTGAGTTCAAATCCTAACAGACTGGTGGAAAGAAATGGGGGCACTTACGGAATCAGTATATAGTAATACTAACCATTAGCTAACAGCTTTTAAATGAAAACAACTTCAGTTCCTAGAGAATTATTCATTAATTCAACGGAGTTTTATACACTGGGACCTCGGAGACTGGGAACACGTGGTTCACAATATAACAACAGGAAAGGACATAAAATGCCATGAATGCAGTGCTCCAAGTGCTGGAAAACAGAAGCATTGGCAACAAGAGGGAGTGACTAAGTACAGAGGATTAGGCAGGGATGGTCCCAGGGAGAGCTCAGATTTTTGCTTAGCCCCGCCCTACCTAATCCTGCAAATCCTACCCTGAAAGCAGTTCTCATGTGAGATACCTAGAGAGCGGGCCCAAACACATTTTGCAGCCTTTCCTTGGGGCCCTTTGCTCTCTACGCTCAAGAGGGGGAGATCTGGAACCAAGATGGGAGCGTGGACCCCCGAGGCGGGGGTGGGGGGCTGCCTGGGCTGTTCACCCACACTCGTTCAGGCCTTCCTGTTCTGGCAAAAAGCCCGAGGAGTCCAGGACTCTCCGATCCAGCCAGGTCCCACAGGAGATAAGCCTGCAGCTGAACAGGGTGGCATCATTCAAAAGAAGAAATACAAATGCAACGTTAACGGCCCTATGTTTTAAGGGCCATGTGGAAAAACCGGAGCACTTTCAGACACAGGTCACAGAAATGATTATTTTTAAAGTGGGAGACATAACAGAAGTTAAGTATATTTGGTTGGAGCAAGAAATGATGCTCTCTTTACAAGGATCATCCTCCAAGGGCTGTTCTGCCTGGCCATGGAAAACAAGAAAAATGTTTCCTTCCTCAATTCTACACCATCTCCTTGGCCTGTGACACAGAAATCATGAGCATTATGTAAAATGTCAAATTTGGATGATTAAAAAAAAAAAACCTCTCACCAGATTTGCAAGTTAACAATCAATCTTTAATATATCAGGCCACTGGGGAAACCAAAAGCTTGGAAAATACATAACTCATTCCAAATGACTGCCATAAAATCTGTAAAGTCGAAGGCGTTTACGTAACTGCTAAAAACACGAACAAGCAACTCCATTAACCATGACCTACAAACCTTAAGGACCAACTAATAACACAATGAGTAGTCAAATGGCCTGAATAGAGTGAGGGAGCTGTTCTAGTTTCAGTGAAATCAAAGCATTAATGGTTGTGATTAATATTTATCACGTGCTCACTGGATACACACCATTACCCAATAAAAATTAAGATTTGCATTACAATGATGGTAATTAGATACACATATATTGAAGATTTTTTTCCAAATGTGAGGATATAGATAAGAGGTTATAAAATATTCTTTTAAAAGTTGCACACACACATCAAACTCTGCTTTTGGCTCATTTATTTTTTTCCCCTTCTACAGTTTTAGGAGACTGAAAAAGGCGAACTTGAAGATACAAATCATTGCAAATTCATGAAGTGAGTGTCGCCTAAGTGCCTGGCACTGGGCTACATGCTCGAGACACAAAAATGACCGGGATATGGGTCCTGTTCTCAAGGAACGCAGCGTCTAACAAGTCGGACGTTCAAATAATAATTAGGACGTCCTGGGCCCTTCATCAAAGTGTGGTTTGAACAAAGCGTTGAGAAATGCAGACTGTGGGTTGAGGAAGGATTCCCTGAAGAGAAGACAGCTGACCTGACTCCTGAGGAACAAGAGGTCTCGAGGCCGAGAAGGAAAGGGTCGTCCAGACTTCAGGCAACATAGGCAAGAGCATCCAGCCTGTGTGTTCTCCAAGCCCGGGGTTCATTCCGAAGCCCACCACAGGTCCCTGCTACCACAGTCGGCAGTCAGGAATTACCTCAAGAGCGTATGTATAAACATCGAATTAACAAATTAATAATGACATGAACACACATCTTCTTTCTGTATATACTCAGCAATGATTCTAGATCCCCAAGAAGAGGAAGAACATAAACCAAAAATCCCTTTGGAGAGCCTGTGAATTGAGCAAAAAGCAGATGTTTACTCTCCTTGCTCATCCATAGCCACCTGGGCCATAATGGAGACACCCCAGCCCTCCCGTCAAAGCGGACCTGTTTCTCCTGAAATCCATCCCATGACACAGTCTCAGGTGCCTGGAGTAAGCACAGCTCAGAGCTCACGGGCAGCTAACAGACCCGCCATTGGGCAGGGCCTGCGTGTGCCCCAGCTGTGAGCAGCTCGTCCTGCCTGTGAGTTAGAGAGCATGGACCTGGCCATCACACAACACTGTAGGGTACAAACTACAGTGACAATAAAGACCAGGGCTGGACCAGCATGGTGAAGGGATGAAAGATGATCACAGAGCCACGAGAAACCATGCGGTCCTCTGGGAGGTGCCATAGGGTCACTTCCACACCTAGACGGGTGATCTGATCTGTCTCCAAACCCAGCTCCGTGGGGCGGCTTGGAACCCTTAGTGCCATGTCCTTACACCCTTAGCTGTAAAGTTTTCAATTTTTACCGATGTTCTTCATTATTATTTTAAGGAGAGCCCACTTAAACTTTACAAAGGATCAATCATTGCTAAGCTGTATCAAGGCTTTTCATATACTAATGTATGTTTTGCCCCTCCAAAGAGAGGGTCGAGTTTATGCATTATGTCCCAAAGTAAATCCTGTATTGCTTTTTTTAAAGACCATTTTGTGGAACTGATTGTTCATGAAATCCATAGGGAAAAATGCTGCCCCGCCCCTTTGGGCCACAACGGATGTAGCAAGCGGGTGAAGAGGCAGCTATACTGCCTTATTTTGTGTGTGTGTGTGAAGCAGTTGTGTGTTCTAATCATCATCTTGGTGAATACTATGACCTAATTAAGAAAGGAAAATGGATGGACGCTTGGCCAAAAAAAAAAAAAAAAAAAGATACAAAGAGAAGTGGAAAGATTACATTCCCGGGATTGAGACAGAGGTTAGTTGTTCATTACTTGTCGATTTCTTCATTCATTATCATTCTAGGAATGGGACTTAATGCATTCATAGTACCCTTTGAAAAGCAGGCACAGGTTCTCAATCCAAGACTCTATCTCAACCCATTTGGAAACCATTTGCATTTTCAGCAGCCTGACCTCCTAAGAAAGCACTCCTTCTAGGACTTCATGCAAGGAAGAGATCAGCTCCCTAAAGAAAGTACGGCTGCAGCCCCTGCCATCCCCAACTGAGTAGCAGGTCACTCGCAAATCTGTGCGCAAATGGTGACTCTCTGGGCTGAAGTGGCCACTGCTTTAAAGTTTACTTGGTATAAGAATGTTCCACTGGCCCAGCTTCTGGGTGGTGTGAAGCTGCTCTTCTTAACCCAGGGGAAGAGAGAGCAAAAAGGGAACAGAGAAAGCTCCTTTTCCTCTGCCTCCAGGTTGGCTGCCCCCTCTCCGGTGCAAAGGGAAATTGTGCATGGGGAGTGCACTGCAGAGTCGTCTTCTAAAATGAGTTCATATTTTGCACATTTTCATTTGTCTGACTCTAGTGGTTCCCTCCAAAGTAGAGCAGAAGCTCTCTGAAGTGATGGCCACCTGATCATCTAATGAACCAACACCGTCCTTTGATCTCCACTGAAGGACTGAAAGAAGAACAGGGCACACTCAGTACTTTCGGTCGCTGACCGCTAATCACCAGTATTCCCAAGCCCGGTTCTACTGCTTGCACAAGCGTGACTTAACCTTCGGTGAACTCAGAAATATGATTGCTAAAAAAAGAGGTTGCTGATTCAATGAAAACTAAGTGGAATGATTTAGAAAGAAACAACAAAGCAGAGGGTTTTTTTTTTTTTTTTTTACAGTCTGTCAAATTAAGTGTGCGTGAGATAATCATAAGAGACTTGGCGGAAGAGGGTCACTGAAACAGCAAATTCTGCAGTGAGGCTGCTACCCATGTGTCTTATGTCCTCAGCTGGTTTACAGAAACCAAAATTGGATGTGTCAAAAGATGCAACTTTGGAGTGGTGTACCCAGAAAAAATGACATAGCACTCCAAATCGGGTGATCTGTACACAAAGAAAATGTCTCAGCCCAACATCTGGATCACTTGTTATGATTTCCTGACCTTTCAATTAACCATCCAACTTCTGGTCTCGAGCTTTTTGGATCAGCCGGCTTTGCTAAACATCTGTTTACCTGCACATACTATTTTGCCTTGGATTATCAGTTCTAGCCCACCTCCCTCCTTCTGGAAACAGATAAATTGTCGAGTGAATTCAGCAGAAAACACAAGAGAAGCAGTCAGAAATCACAGATTCTAGTCACTCCCTGAGCCTTACATCTTCGGGCCTGTTTCCTTACCTAGAAAGCGTCTGCTGGGGGGAGGGCTGGAGGGTGACAGGGAGACGCTAAGACAAGGGGGCCCCACTGATCTTTCAGGTGTCTCTGCTTCTTTAAAATGCCATTCTGTGCAGTTCAGCTCATAGAAGACACACAGTGTTCCCCAAAACATTCAGTCATCTTTATTTAGAATATAAAATGCAAATATTTGGAAAATATATATAAATTTGCTGTCAATGTCCTTGAGAATGTCCTTGAGAAAGGTAATATTATTTAGAATTTTTTTTTAAGATTTTATTTATTTATTTGACAGAGACAGAGACAGTGACAGCAGGAACACAAGCTGAGCAGGGACCCCGATGCGGGACTCGATCCCAGGACCCTGGGATCATGACCTGAGCTGAAGGTAGCCGCTTAACGACTGAGCCACCCAGGCGCCCCATGTTATTATTTAGAATTTTTACCACAGAGAATAAAATGTGAAATGATTATATTCTTCTAATACAAAAACACAAGCCTAGATATATAAGCATACCATATGTGTGCATGCGTGTGTGTGCAAATTTATATAATAATTCAAATACGATTTAAGTTACCCACGTAAAACTGATCATTTGTTTCCTTATGACTTGCGAATGGGAAAAAAGTCGCTAAGATGCCACATCTCCCATGTCCATGCTTCTTATAATCAACTTTTGGAAGAAGCTATACTTACTAATTTACGGTTCTAAAGTGGACTGTAAAGCTTTAGTTCTGGGAATAGCATGTGATATAAAATTGTTCATATATCTTCCAGGATTAATTGTAATTTTACAAGTACGAAACTACAAACAATTCCTGACTGGAGAAGATTAACTACTCAAAGACACAAATGCCGCCTTCATTAAAATCAGAGTTCTGCAACAGAGCTACAGTGAGAAATTACAATCAAGGTTCAAGTTAAGTCACGACTGACTTTCTTTAACACCAGCAAGGCCTGTCAAAAATCCGTGCTTGCAGATAAGATGAAATTTTTAGAAAGCACTAATATTGTTTTGATATTTCTTTCATTTTCATTAGAATGGTACCTGAGTCACTCTTGGTGCCACGAAAATTAGACACAAAAACTAGACTGCTATACAAAGATAGGAGAGATTTAAATGGAGCACCCACCATCTTTTAAAATGACTATTTGCCACCTGTGAGTGGGAAAAGTAATTGTAATATTCAGTTTAAATGCTGCCTTAGAGTCTATATCAATTTCAAGTTTTCTTTTATGATTCAGCTATTCTAAGAGTCTGAAAATACTTCATTAAAAATTAATGTGTTATCCACACAAATGGCAAATATTGAAAAATGGGAATATAAATACAAACTAATAAAAATAGTAAGTCTACTAATACTGAAGAGGAAGGAAGACAGGAGGGGGAGGCGAGCATGTGAAAGGGAGAGAGATTTTAAACATCCGGTTTCTATTCTGGACCGTTTATAGAAACAGACAGACACAGCACGCGGAAGCGAAATATATTCTCGGGCTCTGACAGGATTTGTTTTCTATCTTGTCATTATTTGTACTATATGCTTCCTAATACTGTTTCTCCAGTGCTTTAGACTTCCTGACCGACCATACCCGTCTTACTCAGAGCTTGCACACGCGAGAGCTGCAGTGGGCTGGGTGCGCTCCCCGAGCCCTGCTGCCTGGTGAGCTCACTCCCTGCGGTTTGCGGCTCTCCCAGGAACCCCTCAGCACAAAGGCTCAGGGCCCCCGCAACTGCATCCCTGGTCCGGTCCCCGTGCATCCTTCCCAAATCCCTCCGAATGATTTTCTGGGGCTCGAGCACATGATCCCTGGTCTATTGAGCAGTGGCAGACACGGATGCCCAGTGCCTATTTCACTAAGGCAGTCACAAAGGTAACACACCCACTCAACTTGCATCCTCTTTGTTTGCCCTTTTTATAAGCCTGAATTCATGTCAAACAGCAAGCAAGGACTTACCTTAGGCTATCTCAGCCCTTGCAATCTAAATGCCATTGAGAGAGAGTCACACTGCTGATTAAACAGGCAGCCACGGACACACACTTGTCCCTATGTCAAAATAACACACAATAGGGTTCTCCTACACCAACGATAATGAGGGGACTATTTTGAAAATATGAAAGATTTGTTTATGCAGACTAGAAAAACATCCCTTTGCATCAAAATAAGTGTCCCTCTTTATTGCACACTCATTATTTTCTATAGAATTTAAATTGTACATGAAAGTATAATTGTGCCTTGTTTAATGTAAATTGATTGTCTCAATTATTGGGAAAGGATCTGAATTTTAATGGGCTATTTTGCTGGAGATGTGCCAGGCAAATCAGCAAAAACTCTAATAGCTCTCACTGTGGAGGTACACAGCCGAACAGTTAGATAAATCAGGAAAGACAGTGGGTTCCAGAATCGATCCTAAAGTGGTCCGGAAGAGTTAGGAAGCTTTTCTCCACGCACAAGAAATCAGCCATTAACTCTTGATGTTGAAAGAGTCTGTGACAGTGAGCCTATAATTTGGTTTCTCACTCTGAAAAAATGGTAAGCTCCACCTGTTAGTAAAAAGGACTTTTGTGGCTATACTTTTTTCTTTTTTTCCTTACCGTTCCTTCTTTCTACAGATTAGGTTATCTGTGAAAAGCAAGGCTTTTCCCTGAAGGTGGAACTGACATAAAACCCAGTAGCCCCGTGTCCCCCAGACACTGAGACACACTCGAGTGTCTGAGGGTAGTCACCCCAGGAAGTTGGCTGCAGCCAGGTCCCAGCAGCATGCCACCGTAGTTCCTGCCTGACACATCTCCCCCCCCCTTTTTTTTTTTTTTTTATAAATCCAGTGTCTATGAAGTCAAGCAAATCTCCTCCACGCTTAACGATCATGGGCAAGAGCAGACCTCAGCCGTTTGGCTACCCAGGTGGTTGCAATGCTGCTCCGGTTAAATTACAACCAGTGGTGCCCGAGGTATAGATCCACATCTGCCCAAAACTGCCAGTCTCCTACGATCTTTTTCTCAAAGCCTCAGCCTCTAGAAGCATGGCTGATAGAGGTGTAAAAATCACCCCTGGTCAGAGTAGGATGAACTACACAGCCAAATTTACACCTCAGCTATAAACCATCAGGAATTTACTTTAACTGCTATCTGAGATATTTTAGGCACTGAAAATACAACGTTTTAATCATTTCACTCTCAAAAGAGCCTCTTTTTGCAATGAAAAACTGGCAGTATTAATCTAGACATACATATAGATGTTATGTGCAGAGCAGAGATTATGATTTGGACCAGTGAATACAATTTTCTTCTCCTAGTCATTAAACTTTCCTGAATGAATGTCTATGATGCTCAAGAATCAAGCAGAATATAAGGCCTTTCTTTTCATAACTGAGTCCAGAAAGAGCAATAAATTATGGCCAACTACAGTTCTGACTGACTTCTCCCTAAAAGCTGATCTGGCTTGTAAAAAGCAACCTCATTAAGATAGTTCACTGTTTACATGTCCTATAACTTTTCTTTTTTTTATGTACATAGAGTTTCTGGGCAACTAGATGTTTGACTAAAATTCCATGTTTCAGGGGCGCCTGGGTGGCTCTGTCGGTTAAGTGCCTGACTCTCAATCTCAGCTTGGGTCTTGATCTCAGAGTTGTGAGTTCAAGCCCCACCTTGGGCTCCACGGCGGGCAGGGAGCTTGCTTTAAAAAAAATTCCATGATTCATAATTACTAAGCCTCAGATTTTGGATAGTACACACCAACAGGATGAATTTTAATAGAATGCCACACCCAAGGCACATCATTTCACTGTAGGAGTATGAAATCTGGCCACAAGTGGGCATCTAGAAATAAAGAGCCAAAGCAAAGCAAGAGAACATCACAGGAGAGAGGGGAAATAATGTAAAGGGTGAGGGGAGAACCAGGCAAAGATGGGGAAGGAGGGGAAGTGGCAGGTGAGTAGCCCTGGCTGGCTGGAAAGCAGCCTCGGGTTTGGCATCTTCTCTGAGTCCCGCACTCGCAGAGGCCTGGCTGAGCCTAACTCAGCAGCTAGAGTCAGCATCGGCTAGAGGGATGTCTGCTTTCTCCTTTGTCTGGCATCTAAACATTCAAATTTGCATTTCGTGGGAAAGAGAGACTCCAAAGTCACTTTAAGGCTGCTTTTCTATATTTCTACAAAATGCCTTTAAAATACCTGCTCTTTTGGGGCACCTGGGTGGTTCAGTCAGTGAAGCACCTGCCTTTGGCTCAGGTCGTGATCCCGGGGTCCTGGGATCGAGCCCCGCATCGGGTTCCCTGCTCATCAGGAAGCCTGCTTCTCCCTCTCCCACTCCCCCTCCCCCCAGCTCGTGCTCTCTCGCTCTCAAGTAAATAAATAAATAAATAAATAAATAAATAAATCTTTAAAATACCTCCTCTTTAAACTCTTGCATGCTTTTCATGGATGATAAGGAGAAAATAGCTTTGCTCATGTTCACACAAACACAAATATTTCAAGGACAGCAGCAATTTTTTAAACGAATTAGTTTCTAGGAAATGAAAGTCCAGAAAATATCACGGTGTATCATCAGGATATCATCCCCAGACCCTTCTCTTTAATCTGTTAAACTGCCACGGCCGGCAGTCTGCATGTTATCCGTGGTGAGAACAATGCATCAAACTGCTTCCCTTCTGCCTCCTCAATGTACAAGTTCAACTAAACAGAGGAAAACACTTTAAAAGGTCTAAAGGCCTTGTTCCTGGTGGAATCACCTCAAAAGTTATTGTGCTGAAAATTACCAAAGAAATGCTAAAAACAACATGGAATTCGACAAAGGGGTCCAATCATATGTTTGACTGATTCTAGAGTTCAGTCTTTTGTGCCACGTCAAGAGCACAGAAGCATCATGCCCAAAGGGCCACACACAAGGCTTGGCTGCACGAGTCCCACCTGCCAGGCTGAGAGCCCCCACTCTCCTGGGACTGCCTGGCGGGCTCTCCGACCCCCAAACTGAACTGCCCTTCCCAAGTCAGCGGAAAAGGTCTGCCATCGAACAAAACCCCACAGAAGCAGCCTCAAGTGGAGTATTTCCCGAAAAGAAGTGAGGTCTGGCCATCCTACCAGCAGATCCTATTTAGTTTCAAAGGGAGACCTGCTATTTTGTGTTTTTCTTTTCCTTTATTTTTCATTGAATGATGATACACTATTTCATTTGAATTGCAAAATAAGACCCAGGAATGAGTTATTTTATTTAACGAAAACATATATCTTAGCAGCGGACTCGAAGCTCCTTTCAGTCTCCCAACAACCCGAGGAGGTGGGAACCTTTCTTCCCTCCTGTTGTGGATGAGGAGGCTGAGTCACTGAGAGAGGAGTGACTTGCCCAGGAGAGGAGTGACAGCCTGTTTCAGCACTGGGGCTGGGATTAGAACCCGGGCAGAAGGCTCCAGAAACTGCATGTTCTTAACCACTAGGCACCATATGCTGTATTGGTAATTAAAAATCTTTTCAAAAGCTCATTTAGTCTGGCTGTAACGGGTGGGGGGGTGGTGGGAGGTCTCTAAGGCACATTAGCCCAAGGAGCCCCTAACAGAGAATTTGACTCTTAGATGCCACACTATCACTCCTGGGTTTGGAATGGGAAAATGTGCCGCGGAGCTTCAGAGCTCGGGACTCGGGGGGGTCCTGGAGTCCAGGCCCAGCTCGGATGCCGGCTGGCTGGGGCCACTTGGGGAGATGCTGCGGTGTACCCAGTGAAGGTGTGGGCTCTGGCATCAGATGGTCCTGCATTCCCCAGACTGGCCCTGCTGCCATGTATCAGCTGAGTGCAAATGGTGACCATGGTAAGTCACATAACCTCTTAGAGCCTGTTTGCCCCTCTAAAAAACAGAAGACAAGAATACTATCTTAATTGTATTGATCTAATAGTCACATTCCATATGGCCTCTCTGCTGCAGATTCTTTAATTATAAAACTGCAGTCTTGTATCAGAGATCACCAAGGCCCAGCTCCCTAACAAACACCGTGATTCCATGATGCCATGATGGTAAGACGGTCGACTGAATAATAAAGCTATACTATATTTACATAGTGCATTTCCCCCCAGCCCCGCCAATTTTTATACCTACGATCTGATTTGATCCTCATAACTATTCTGCGTGGTCTTTAATCCCCATTCCATGGATAAGGAAGTTGAGCCCAAAAGAGTTTATTTGGCCTGTCCAAAATCCTATGTTGGCAGGTGACATCAACCGTGAACTTTTGCTCCTTAGCACTGTTCTTTCCTTACTATAATTTGTTGTTTCCACAGAAGACATGACGCCTTTTGGCAATAAGCTTACAAATTAATGGAGAAAGTGAAAGATAGAAATCAGTCTGCCACCTGAGTCACACTGCCCACACCTCAAGTGATAGGTTCTTCCTGCCACTTGGAGTCAAATGCCACGCCCAACCCTAGAATTCAGGATTCGGCTTCTGAAGCGGCTGCTGAAAGGATGGGTTAATTAAGTCTAAAAGTCAGGTGAATTTCTCCCATGGGGAAAATTCTGGAACCTGGGCAGATAAAATCCCTTCTCTTTTCCTCCCTCCAGTGGGCCATGTGGAGGCAGTTTCTTTGTAACAGGCTTATCCAGAAACATCTCTGTGGTTGTGTCTCTGTGGCTTATCATGAACCAGTCAGCAGTAGGATAACACACTGTCCTATACTGTTCTCCATTCTTCCATGCCTCACCTTCCTTTCCCTCACTCTCACTGCCCGGGGACTGAAGCCAAACAAACTTTCTCCCTTAATTCTTGCTCAGGTTCTAAAACAATGGAAATGAAGGGATTGGCCAAATCTTCACAGATATCACCCACTTGGGTAATTAACATATCTAAAAACGGACAGAGAAAGATATACACCAGAGGAATAAGTTATAGGAATGGAAGTAGTCTGATAATGCAAAGAAATGACTAGTGAAAGGAATCAATGAGCTCAGGACCTAGAAACAAGCTACCACATGAAAATGGGCAATGCTGAGCAGAAAGCGATCAGGGAGCCGCTCTGGCTGAGCAAGTAGGAGGTAGACGTCACCATGTTTAAAAGGTTAACATCACAGAACTGTGTCTCCCTGCTGGAAAGCCTTCAAAGACCCCCCTCTCACAGTGCTCAGAATAAACTCCAGACTTATGTTTTACATGATTCAAGAGAAAGACTCTTCTAGCCCTAATTGCTAAGGGTTCTACTTCCTCTTAGGATGTAGGGTGCCACAAATGAACATAACTCTTACTTTAACAAGGAGAAAGAAGTTAATCAACGAAACCATACTTTTTCTTGAGCCAATCAGAGCTGAGGTTGCAAGATAACCAGATAAATGTCCTAGGGGAAGGTGAAAAGCAAAAGCTACCTTCTCCTGGAAGATGGGTGGAAACTTTGTGCACCTGGCCCGAGGAATAGATACATTTTTACTGAGTAAAATCCCTCAGTGGTGTGATGGCAAATGTTTGAAATGAAGCTCTCTTGGGGCAAAGAGGTCCTGTTTCATGATGTCTGCCAATTTCTCTGATGTGAAACCTTCTGTCATGGTCAATTTAAAACTACCAACATGATGTCGAATGCCCCATACGTTTCTAAAAATGTAATAAGTCAGCTCCAGCACACAACTGCATCTGACCCTGAGGAAGCAGCAGGGGGTCCCGTCCCCATCCCCATCATAAGCCATGATGACAGTCAAACAAACAAACAAGCACACAGAATACATCTGATGGGCCCATTGGCAGAATGAACTCAACAGAGTGGGGAAATCATTAAATTTGAAGACTGGCTAATAGAAAAGATCCAAAGTGAACTACAAAGAAGAGAGAAAAGAGTTGTGGGGGAGTGCCTGGAACAGTGCTCCGAAGAGCTGAGGGACAACCTCAGATGGTCGGACCAACGTGTAAGTGGGGGCCCGGAAGGAGAGACAGGAAGTGAACGGGAAGATCTGACCCTGCTTACAGCCTCCTCATCTACTCATCAATCTCCCATTTGATTTTAAAGCCATGGTGTCGTTCTTGAAGAGACCATGTTCTCCTTGATCCCCGGGACCTTTAAACATGTACTTCTTTCTCTCTGTGAAGATCACTTCTACTCCTTGTCAGGATTCAGTCAGGAATTATTTCCCTAAGGAATGGTACCCTGTCCCTTTAAACCTGGGTAAGGTGTCAGTCTGATGTACTCCCAGAGCATCCTCGGTGAATCCCACCAGAGCAGATTATCGACTGTGATCACTACGTGCTTCCCTTGTGGGTCTGGAAGCTCCTTAAGGGTAGAGATCATGGCTTTTTACTTTTGTATGCTCAGTGCATAATAAATGCTAATAAATATGAGGATATATTAATAAGCTAGAAGATACCACACAGAGCTCAAGCCAGGCAATCTAGTATAGGTTTTCACATTTAACATTCAATGTTTTAAAATTACAGTTTACGCCACAGCAACAAACATGACTGCAGAAATGAAAAATCCTATTTAACTTAAAAGCGCTAAATTAAATTTTAAATCATAAGGGTTAAGATAATGAAAATGTTAATCAGAAGTTCTTAATCTACCTAAACAATAAAACCAGAGAGAGAAATTTGGCTTTAAAGAGTGAACTCACTCAGGGTGATTCACGTCGGATTTATGGAAGAAATGTTTAGGGATTTTAAGCATGGAAATATACTTTCTGTCCTCTAACGTAAGAACAGAAATTTGTCTGCCCTTTTTAGCAAAAGCTCTGTCCAAGGCGTGTTCAATGCTCATCACCTCTAGTGGTTCTTGGTACGATTTGAACATATGTTTGATACTTATTTTTAATTGAATATTTTTTATTTCCAGACTTAATTGTGGAAAAATAAAAAATAATAAACATTATAAGAATATTAAGACTGGCTGGTAATAGTTGGTTTGCTAAACTATTTGTCTCCAAAAAAGCATTAGCCATTTCCTACTACTTTATGTTCTTAGAGTTTTTTCTTTAAAAAAAAATTTTTTATAACAACTTCCCACCCAGGAATAGAAGTTAAAATCTGTTAGCTTTTGTTTGTTTGTCTTTGTGCTCCTCACTCCCAACTATGCTGAAAATATGACGTTTTTAACCAAGTAGGTAAATGTATCCCTCTTGAAATCTGATTTGGGGCTCGTATTAAAAACTTTCACCACTGAACAGAGGACATATACACATAAACACACATATTCACATACTCGCAGACACTTAAGATTACCTTAGGCCTTTCCCAAGTATGGTCCAAAATGTTGTTCCATAAATCAGGGGTAGAAAATTCAGAAGGGGTGTTCCCACAGAAATAACCTTATGTAAACACGGTGTTTTGTTTCACAGACTAGCTCACGAGATCCCATTTAACCCATGATGTAAATAAACCACCTTCTAGAATGTTAGCCTCTGAAGTTCCCGTTGCACCCTCAGAATCTGGAACAGAGCCTGGCGTGTGTTAATGGGCTGATAAATACATTGAATGAAGGATACTGAGTGAATAATAGTATGAAACTTTTGTCGAGCACTAAGTCTGTGCCAGGCACTGTTTTAAAGAGTTTTCATGGATTATTTTAGGGAATTATCACATCGCTCTAAGGTTGCATTTTTCAGATAGAGAAATGTAAGATTTAAGGAATTTGCTTAAGACCACATGGCTAGGAAGTGGTAAACTAGGAAAACCCAGAGAGCCTGGTTCTAGGGTGCATGCTCCTAATGACTATACATGGTCTCTTTACTAAAGTTCTACGTCTTACTAGCAGAGAACTAGAACCTGAAGGCAGCTTAAAGCATAAGGGCAGGGATGTCTGTCTGCTCATCCAGCACATGCTACATAATCAACAGTCAATAAATATTTGATGAATAAGTGAAAGGGAGTCTTCTTCCTTTTCTTGGACATCGGGACTATTTTAGAAAGAAGTGTGAATTATATATTAAAATGTCTTTGGCATTTTCCATACTCTCTTTCATCGGGTATCTTTCCATTTAATCTACTCTCAGGTGATCATTTATGATAGTGTTTGCCTTGTTCCAACTATAGTGTCTGGACAGGCTGCTTTCATAGCTTATTATCCACTCCCAGATCAAAATTCTAATTCCCACAGTTAGAACCTCCCCCGTTGTTGGGAGGAAAGAAATCTGACTTCAGGTCTTCCCATTAAAATATACTCGAACCTAGCTTCTAGTCCTCTTAGGGACTTGTCAATAATACATGGAATAATTGGATTTTAAAGAGATTGTTTGTTAACCCCCCTTGGCTTATAATTTTGGTATAATTTTGGGGGAAAGGGTGAAACTTTCTAAGCTGTTCCTGGTTTTTGTAGCTTCCTCCTTTCCTCTACACAATACTCTCAGATGGTTTGTCCTTAGAGTCCTTAGGGGAGGCAGCCTACCTAATCCCTACACTTCCACGGTCCAGTAACATGAAAGCTAGAGATAACCAAGAAGCATTTCAAGATAAGTTGCAATGAGCTTGGTTCCTAGCAACATATGGATTACTTATCATCTATAATTTTATATTACAAAATAATGGCACATAAATCTAAAATAACATAGCAATTATGTTAATTTACTTTTACTAGTATGTTGTCAGTTACCCAAAAATACAGATTCCCAGGGCGCCTGGGTGGCTCAGTTTGTTGAGCCTCCGACTCTTGATTTCAGATCAGGTCAGGATCTCAAGGTTGTGAGATGGAGCCCCATGTTCAGCTCTGCGCTGGGCGGGTGTGGAGCCTGCTTAAGATTCTCTCTCTCCCTCTCCCCTTGCCCCTCCCTTGAACCTTCCCACACATGGGTGCGTGTCCACACTCTCTCTCTCTCAACAACAACAACAACAACAACAAAACACCAAATTCACAAGCAGCACATCACCAAAGGAGTGACTCTCTAAAGCAGGGCCAGGGGAGACCAGAGGTGGGGATCATATATACATTTGGTTTAGCAAAAGAGATGCAAATGATTCACTCGTGAATTACAATTCACATAGGACTTGCAACATAGTTACTGAGAAACTGATACATTGCTGAACCAAGTATATAATATCGCACTCCTCAGAGGTTAACAAAACAATGTAGGACAAATGAAATTAATTACCATGAAGCTAAGTTAAGAGCATTTTAGGGGTGCCTGGGTGGCTCAGTTGGTTAGGCGACTGCCTTCGGCTCAGGTCATGATCCTGGAGTCCCGGGATTGAGTCCCATATCGGGCTCCCTGCTCAGCGGGGAGTCCGCTTCCCACTCTGACCCTCCCCCCTCTCATGCTCTCTCTCTATCTCATTCTATCTCTCAAATAAATAAAATCTTTAAAAAAAAAGAGCATTTTATAATTAAAAGCAAGAATAGCAGCA
Source organism: Eumetopias jubatus (assembly GCF_037043125.1). Taxonomy (NCBI): domain Eukaryota; kingdom Metazoa; phylum Chordata; class Mammalia; order Carnivora; family Otariidae; genus Eumetopias; species Eumetopias jubatus. The sequence goes on along the minus strand of NW_028274818.1, from coordinate 62,639,044 downwards.
TTAAAAACCCAGATGACCTCAGCATGACACTGATGATGCAGTAATAACTAAATGTCCTTCGCCCCCCCAAATCATGGGAAGTCAAACTGCTGGAGCTCATGCAGGATCTGGGGAGACTGGCAAGGGGTAGAAGCCAGTGGAATGCTGCACTAGCATTCTCAGTAAATTACTGATTTACTGATTCTCCGTAAATCACCACCCAGGGCACTTTGGTTTATACTTTGACTACTCTTCTAAATGAGGAAAGATCCACTCAAAACATTTCCTCAGGGACAGGGGAAGTTTTATGACTATGCACCCAAATCTAACATCAACAGACTTCTGGTTTATACAAATCAGAGAGAACAAGAGATCAAACACACCCTCCAGGGCAACCATCTCTTGTCCAGGCTGCCAATGGAGGCGAGTCTCCCAGAGCACCCCTCCTTCTTGCCTGTGGGGTTTCTGGAGGTACAAGAGTGGCAGGAGGAACCTACCAGGAGATGGTGGGTGATGTCTCAGCTGCTCGGGAGCCCCATCAGCCCAAACAGAGAGGGAGCCTGCAACCAGGGGAGAGAGGCCGAGGGGTAGACCCTTTCCGTCTTTGTACCCCCCAGCCTAGTACTGTGACTGGCAACAAATGGATGCCCGATAAACAGAGAACAAACCAATTCTGGCCTCAGCTCACTTTACCAGTGCTCTATTCAGAAAGTCACATTTATCAGCTCCTATCCTCCTCTCAAGCCACTGCTGAGCTGCAGGAGGTGACCCTCTTCTAGACCAGGATTCCTCCTGGCTCAAGCTTGGTCTCTCCTCTGCTCTGTCTACCTCAGCATCTCCAAATTCATCTGATTCTCAAAGCCTTTCACAGAAATACATACCTTTATGAATCCCCTTAGGGATCAGTTAAATTATTTCATAGTTTTTACACGATATGATTAAGAGGGATTTTTAAAGTAACAAATTTTATTTGAGGTATATCTTTAAATTTTTTAATATAAAGTTTATTTTTAAAGCAATTTTCCTGAACCTAAAACTATTCTAAAAGATAAAGTCTATGAAAAAATATGATGAGAGGGGGTACCTGGGTGGCTCAGTCAGTTGGGCGTCTGAATTGTGGCTTTAGCTCAGGTCGTGATCTCAGGGTTGTGAGATTGAGACCCATGCCAGGTTCTGAGCTCAGCACGAGTCTGCTTGAGATTCTCTCCCTCTCCACCCCTCTCTAAAATAAATAAATTTTTTAAAAAATTATTCATTTATTTATTTGAGAGAGAGAGAGAGAGAGAGTACAAGCAGGGGGAGGGGCAGAGGGAGAAGCAGGCTTCCCGCCGAGCACGAAGCCCGATGCAGGGCTCTATCCCAGGAACCTGGGATCATGACCAGAGCTGAAGGCAGACGCTCAACCGACTGAGCCACCCAGGCGCCCCAATTAATAAATCTCTTAAAAAAACTTATGAGAAACAGGGTATTTGCATGGTCTCCAACTGTCTCCCCACGAGGCACTTAATAACTTCTCTTGAGCAGAGATCCAGCAGACACCACCTTGACCAAGTGATCAAAATCAACATCACCAGTAACAGGACACAGTGTGTCAACACGCTGCAAGAGAGGGACACAACACTGTGGGATTCCTGCCCTAAATGCCCAACCTCAGCCTAACCATGAGGATGCCTCAGACAAACTGACACTGAGCCACTCTACAAACAATGGAGCAGTTCTCATCAAAAGTGAGGAACAGTCACAGGTCAGGTTTCTCTCCGAGAGAAATTCTTAAGTGTCTAAAGACAACTAAAGAGAAATGAGAACTAAATGCAACATAGAATCTTGAACCAGAACTAGAATATTAGGGGAAAACTAGTGAAATCCTAATGAGGTCTAGAGATGAGTTCCTAGTATTGCATCGATGCTAATTTCCTAGGTCAGATCACTGTATCGTGGTTACGTAAGATGCTTGCTCACAGGAGCATGGCTGGGTGAAGGGCAAATGGGAACTCTCAATTATTTTTGTAACTTGTCTATAAGTCAAATTATTTCAAAATAAAAAGCTTAATAAAAGTAATTTTCCTATGTAACCAAATAATGCCAGCAACTTCACTAACATAAATTAAATCCTTAATGAATTAATTATATAGGAAAAAAGGCACAATTGGCCAATAACATAATATGGTTCAGGAACAAAATGTGCTCTATAATGTAGATTTGAAATTAAATTGATGTGTAAGAATAAAAAACAAAAATAGCTTCATGATATTTTTTGGAATTGGGTTTTTTTAATGTAAAATTCAACTTATTGCTTCATTTTTTTAATTGATTTTTTTTTAGAGCAATTTAAGACTCCCAGCAAAACTGAGGGGAAGGCACAGAAACTTCTCATATACCCCCTGTCCTCACACATGCACAGACCACCCCCCATCATCAGCATCCTCCTCTAGAGTGGTACATCTGTTACAAGTGATGAACCTACAGGGACACATCACAATCACCCCCAAGTCCATAGTTACATTACGCTTCATTCTTGGTGTTGTTCATTTTATGGGTTTAGAAATGTATAATGACTTGTAGACACTATTATGGTATCATATAGAGTATTTTCACTGCCCTAGAAATCCTCTGTTCTCCTCCCCCCGTACCCTTGGCAACCACTGACTTTTTTACAGCCTCCATTGTTTTGTCTTTTCCAAAATGTCATATACTTGGAATCATAGTTTGTAGCCTTTTCAGACTGGCTTCTTTCACTTCGTAATAAACATTTAAGGTTCCTCCGTGTCTTTTCAAGGCCTGATAGCTCATTTCTCTTTAACGCTAGATACTATTCCACTGTCTGGTGGTATCACAGTTTATCCATTCACCTACTGAAGGGTATCTGGTTGTTTCCAAGTTTTGGCAATTATGCATAAAGTCACTATAGATATCTCTGTACAGGTTCTTGGGTGGATATAAGTTTTCAACTCCTTTGGGTAAATACCAAGGAGCATGATTGTTGGGTCATACGTTTAGTTTTCTAAGAAACTGCCAAACTGTCTTCCAAAGTGACTGTACCATTTTGCATTCCCACCAGCAGTGAATGAGAGTTCCTGTTGCTCCACATCCTTGCTGGCACTTGATGGTGTCAGTGTTCTGGATTTTGACAACTCTAACAGGTGTGTAGTGGTATCTCATTGTAGTTTTAGTTTGCATTTTCCTGATGACATATGATGTGGAGCATTTTTCATATGCTCATTTGTCATCTGTATCTCTTCTTTGGTGAGGTGTCTGTTAAGGTCTTTGACCCATTTTTTTTTTTTTTAAGATTTTATTTATTTGACAGAGAGACACAGTGAGAAAGGGAACACAAGCAGGGGGAGTAGGAGAGGGAGAAGCAGACTTCCCACTGAGCAGGGAGCCCGATGCGGGGCTTGATCCCAGGACTCTGGGATCATGACCTGAGCTGAAGGCAGACTCTTAATGATTGAGCCACCCAGGCGCCCCTTTGACCCATTTTTTAATTGGGTTGTTTCTTTTCTTATTGTTGAGCATTAAGAGTTCTTTGAGGATTTTGGACAATATTTTCTTCCAGTCTGTGGCTTGTCTTCTCATTCTCTTCACATTGCCCTTCTCAAAGCAGAAGTTTTACATTTCAATAAAGTCTATCTTATCAATTATTTCCTTCCTGGACCTTGCCTTTTGTGTTGTGTCTAAAAAGTCATCACCATTCTCAAGGTCATCTAGGTTATCTTCTAGGAGTTTGAAAGTTTCATATTTTATATTTTGGTTTGTGGTCCATTTTGAGTTAATTTTTGTGTCAACTATATGATCTGTGCCTAGTTTTTTTTTTTTTTTTGCATGTAGATGTCCAGTTATTCCAGAACCATTTGTTGAAAAGACTATCTTTGCTCCATTGTATTGTCTTCGCTCTTTCATCAAAAATCATTTGACTATATTAATTTGGGCTTATTTCTGCGTTCTCTGTTCCATCCCACTGATCCCTTTGTCGATTCTTACTCAAATACTGCATTGTCTGGATTACTCCAGCTTCATAGTAAGTTGGAAATCAGGTAGGACCAATCCTCCAACTTCATTCTCCTCCTTTATTATATTGAAACTATGTTGGCTATTCTGGGTCTTTTGCCTCTCCATATAAACTTCAGAAGCAGTTCATCACTATCCATAAAATAACTTACTGGGATTTTAGTTGGGATTACATTAAATCTATAGGTCAAGCTGGGAAGAACTGACCTCTTGATAATATTCAGTCTTCTTATCTATGAACAAGGAATATCTCTCCATTTATTAATTCTTTGGCTTCATTCATCAGAGTTTTGTAGTTTTCCTCATATAAACCTTGTACATATTTTGTTAGAGTTATACTTAAGCATTTAATTTCTGGGGTGCTAATGTAAATGGTGGTGTGTTTTTAATTTCAAATTCCAGTTGTTCATTGCTAGTATGTAGGAAAGTGATTAATTTTCATATATTAACCTTGTATCCTGTAACCTTGCTATAACTGCTTATTGGTTCCAACAGTTTTTTCCTACATAGATGATCATGTCATCTACAAACAAAGACAATTTCATATCACCCTTCCCAATCTTTAGACCCTTTATTTCCTTTTTTGTCTTACTGCATTAGCTAAAACTTCCAGTATGATGTTGAAAAGGAGTGGTGAGAGGGAACATCCTTGCCTTATATCTGATCTTTTTGGGAAAGCTTTGAACTTCTCACCACCAAGTATGATACTAGCACTAGGTTTTTGTAGATGTTCTATATCAAGTTGATGAAGTTCTCCTCTACTTCTAGTTTACTAAGAGTTTTTACCATGAATAGGTGTTGGATTTTTGTCAAATGCTTTTTCTGCATCTATTGATATGATCATGTGATTTTTCTTGCTTAGCCTACTGATGTGATGGGTTACATTAATTGATTTTTAAATGTTGAACCAGTCTTACATACCTGAAATAAATCATACTTGGTTGTAGTGTGTAATTCTTTTAAAATATTGTTGGATTCTCTCTGCCAATATTTTGTCTTATTTTGTTTTTAAATGGTGAAATAAAGGTTAAGATTTCAGGCTTCTATCTTCAGGGACTTCTCTAAAAACAGTGAATAGTCTTAATTCCCCCAAAATGGAATGCCTAAATTAGATAAAAATCAATACCTTATTTCCCTTTTATTTTTCCTGAATAAGCTCTAGGCCCAACGTGGGGCTTGAACTCATGACCGCAAGATCAAGAGTCACATGCTCTATCAATTGAGCCAGCCAGGTGCTCCTATTTCCTATTCTTAACACTGGTTTTCAAGGAATAAACTTTCTATTAGAAAAATACAACTTCATAGATTTGGTAAAGATCATTCTGAGGGAGTTTATAGAAGAATTGCCAATGTTAAACTCATTATTCACTCGTTACATAACAATCAGCAGCTGCATGTCTTCATCAATGGTTTTTATGTGTGTAATTTAAGCCATACATTGCCACAAAAAGAAAACAAAACTATGTAAGACTGCATAATTGACAAAACGATGTGGATTCCTGGGGGCTGGTGACCCAATATTTGACCCCACGACAGCACGTGAGGGCGCTAAGGCTTGTTCCCTCTGCAAACACTGCGGAGTTCTCACATGGTTCTATTTTCGATGACAAAATATATGAATCCATACCTGTCTTAAAACATTACCAGAAAATATGCCATTGCTATCTTGAACAGGAATCCCCTGGACTGCCTTTGTGGATACCAGAGATTCCAAATCACCAGCTGGAAAATGGGCCTTTCCTGACTCCATAGTTTAATGATCTGGACAATCAGAATTTAGTACATTCACATCTACCCCTCCTAATACATTCCCCCACCACCGGTTGCTTGGTCTTTTTAAATATTGTTGGATTCTTGCTAAATGCTTTCTGCTTTCCTTGGCCACCGAATCTCATGAAAAAGTATTTTAAATGTGCTATGTCAGTTTTTCTACTCATGCTAACTTTTCAATATGCCCTAACATGGTTGCTGTACTCTTCTACTAACAATATTTTTGTTAACATAACCAGTGCTGTCTATGTCACTAAGTTCAGTGGATACTTTCAGTCAATTAATCACTCAGCAGCGTCTGGTTGGTCCCTTCCTCTTTGCTGAAGCATGCACGACAGTGTGCTCTTCTGGTTTCCACTTGTTTCCCGGGTTCCTTGTCTTAGTGTCTTTTGCCAACCTCTACCTTACCTTTAAAAAGGTTGGTGTTCTTGGTGCACCTGGGTGGCTCAGTCAGTTAGGCATCCAAATCTTGGTTTTGGCTCAGTTATCATCTCAGGGTCATGAGATCGAGCCCCGTGTCAGGCTCCTCACTCAGTGGGGAGTCTGCTTCAGACTCTCTCTCCCTTTCCTTTTGCTGCTCATAAACACACTCTCTCTCAAATAAATAAATACATCCTTTAAAAAATGTTTATGTTCTTTAAATGTTGAAGCCCTTTTTCCTTCTTATTGTACTTTCCCTCTGGTTATTTACCTCATTTACTCACAAGGTTTCAAATATCCTCTACAGGCTCTATTGATAGATTTCTATCTCCAGCCCAGACCTGTCTCCTAGGCGGAGTCCCTATGTCTCCCTGCTTATTTGACATTTCCATCTGTATAAAGCATTGGCATATTAAACTCGACAGGGCCAAATTGAACACTTGGTCTTATCCCAAACCCAAGCCATCTTGCCCACAAACTTGCTTCTTTGTGCATCCTCTAGCTCTCTAAGTGGCGCCACTATGTCCCCATTGCTCGAGTCAGAAATATGGGTATTATCCTTGATATGCCCCCCTACCCAACAGACTCAATCAATTACTAAGTCCTATTGATTTCGCCTCCTACATATTTCCCCAATCTGTTTACCTCTCTCTATCATCATTATCATCACTTGGAGTTCAAGCATCATCATCATCACCTAACTACTCCAGGAGCTCCCAATGGATCTTGCACAAACACCGTGGCTCTGCTCTAACACATGATCTACTCTGGAACTGGAATGCTATTTTTTTAAAAATATTTATTTCTTTATTTGAGAGAGAGAGCATGAGCAGGAGGGACAGAGGGAGAAGGAGAAAGAATCTCTAGCAGACTCTGTGCTGAGTGTGGAGCCCGACATGGGGCTCAATCCCACGACCGTGAGATCACGACCTGAGCCAAAACCAAGAGTCAGACACTGTGCCACCCGGGCACCCCTGGAATGCTATTTTTTAAATGGATATTTGATCACCTCATTCTTTAAAAAAATAAAAATTCCTAAGTAAAAGGTCTGTAAGAAAAACTTAAAGGTCTGGCCCTCACCTACCTCTCCAACCTCATCATGTGTCATTCTTTCCCTTATTCTTTATGTTAAACACACAAGTTTCTTTCCTTCCTCAAAAGTCCTTTCTTCAATTTTACAGTCTTCTTTTCTCCAGAACAGGAGCTGGTGAACTTTTTTAGGAGAAGGCCAGACATTAAGTATTTCAGGCTTTGTGGGCCAATGGGTCACAGTCTCTGACTCCAGCGCTGAGCTATGGCACTGCAACGCAAGACGAGCCACAAACAGTACGTGGACAAATGAGCACCACTGCCCTCCTGAGCCTCGTACCGTGGGCTGTGGGCTGGGGCACGGTCGGCCATCTCCCGTTCTAGAAAGCTAGGCGTCCATATTCTGATGCTTACGGATTCACTTTGAGTATCATTTTTCTCATTGAAACTTTTCCTGAGCAGGTAAGTCCCCTTATTAAAGGTGCTTTTACCACAAAGTATATATCTCTTTATAGAACCAATTGTTACTGTAATTAAGTAGATATTTACGACATTATTTTGTCTATATCCACCTTCCCTATAAGGCTGTAAATTTCATGACACTGGGGACTATGTTTACTTTGCTATTTTATTCCCAGCATGTGGTGGAGAACACAGCAATCAATAAATATCTGTTGAATGAATGAATGATTAATTTGCTGCCTGGCCTTGAGTTGGCAACTGTAGCTTTCTGAGAGCCTCAGTTATTCATCTGGAAATGGATGATAGTAACAGCTATTTCCCCTTTGTTTCAAGGTAAGATAACATGGCTGAGTGCATTTTGTGGACTCTAATACAAATTTAAGGAAAAAAAATATTAGCAAAATGACTTGGTTGCCCACTATGGGAAAAATTGCAGCCCAAACCAGGCCAAATTCTCTGGCTTGTTTTGTTGGCCCTCTAGCCATGAATGGTTTTGTTTTCTTAGAAGACTGTGAAATGTAAAAGCAAAACAAAGAAGACCTTGTGACAGAAACCACACGTGGCCCACAAAACCTAAGGTATTTTAGTCTGGCCTAGAACAGTGTCTGAGTCTAAGTAAATATTTTATTTTATTTTTTTAATTTAATTTAATTTATTTATTTAATTGACAGAGAGAGAGAGAGAGAGAGAGAGTGAGAGAGGGAACACAAGTAGGGGGAGTGGGAGAGGGAGAAGCAGGCTTCCCGCTGAGCAGGGAGCCCGATGCGGGGCTTGATCCCAGGACCCTGGGACCATGACCTGAGCCGAAGGCAGTTGCTTAACCGACTGAGCCACCCAGGTGCCCCCTAAGTAAATATTTTAATGAGTAAATAAATGAATGATTAATTACCTCCCAATACACCCATATTTTAATATTTTGGTGGCTGAAAAGCAGTGCCATTTTCCGACTACCTTTCTTCCTTTCAATAGAGCAAGTGATTGAAATATAAAGTATTTACCCCCTCCCTAAAGATTCTATGTTGACTTTAAATTTAAAAAACAAAATAAAAGGAGTCTATAAGCATTTTCATTTTCCTCTCAATTATGTCAACAATTGCTTTTGAAACAGAGAAGGTGTGGGGTGTCTGGGGAGCTGGATAGGAATGGGGGGGCTGGGAGCCAAGAGAACCCCTTCAAGCTTGCGGCGATGTTGTACATGTGACCATCACTGGAGTCCAAACCTACAGCAATCCATTCATTGTATGTTGTAAATACGTTTCTTTTCCCCCTGGGGAATCCATCATTATACAGAAATTTTAAGTGACACATTTATAGGAAATGAGAAGGGTCTGGGTTTGTTACAAAAGAACTGCACTTAAAAAGAAAAGGAATTTGGAGTCAAAAGGTCAAGATTCAAGTTTGAACTCTACCACTTCCTCAACCTGTCCCTCTGAGCAAATCCATTAGGCTCTCTGAGCTTGCGTTTCTTCACCTAGAAAAAGGGAGCAAATATCATTGGCGCCATTTAGTAGGTGGCTAGTAGGAGCCAAGCACTTGATGTATATTTGATCTTTATATCAAACCGCAAAGTGGCCATTATTAGTCCCAATATTAGATAAAGAAACTGATGCTCAGGGAGGTCACGTAAGTTGCTCCCAGTGACACCACTAGGAAGAACCAAAAGGTTTGGAGTTAAATTCTGTCTCCAGCAACACCATCAGTGCATATCTGATGAAGATATTTAACTTTCGGGGCACCTGGGTGGATCAGTCAGTTAAGCATCTGACTCTTGGTTTCGGTTCAGGTCATAATCTCATGGGTTGTGGGATCCAGCCCAGCGTCGGGCTCTGTGCTCAGTGGGGAGTCTGCTTGGGGATTCTCTCTCCCTCTCCCCACTCGAGCGTGCGTGCTCTCTCTCTCTAAGTAAATGAATAAATATATTTTAAAAAGATATTTAACCTTCTTAGCCTCTTATATGTTTTATCTTACAAAAAACACACGAAACCTAATTTCTATGACAGTCCTCCATATTACATCACCAACTTACACCTTAAAGGTAGATGGATTTCCTATAATGCTATTAAATCTAACTCTGTGTCTACAGTAAAGAGGAGTTATACTCTCCCCTCTGTGTAGTATAAGGACAACCTAAGTGGAGAAAGCATAAATACTCAAGAGTATTAGATTTTGAGCACATCCCTTGCATGCCACAGTGGCCATGAATTCTATTTATTCCACACCAATTCCCACTCTGATTTTGAACCAAGCACTTTCAATATACAGCATGTCAGTTGATTACTGAAGCTGTATTACCTCTGCTTCATTATCTCATGTAGTCTCCCGTGTTGGACACACTGCTCCTCCAATTCCACATTTCTTCTCTCTAACTTTTCCAGTTTGTCATGCGTATACCTTTTCTCTTGACTGAGTTGAGCTATTTCAGACCTAGAGAGGTGAAAACACAGAAATGAAAGATGTTAAAGTTGTATTACTGGAGCACGTTTTTACCATTTAACATTAGCATTGTCTTAAACCCCATACTTAAAAATAACAGTGTAAATAAAAGTTATTTTATGTAAAATGGAATAATTCAGAAATTGCAAAATGTTTAGTGGAGGAATATATGCATTGCAGGGACTTAAGTGGCAGACAGAGAAAGGAAGAGTGACTTACTCTGAAAGAGATGGCTTCTTCCAGGACCGACAAAAAAATGATAATGATTCCTATTCATACCCAATATTTATTGAGTGCCTATTGCAGGCCAGCCACCATGCTGTTAAAGGAGCAATCCCAGGCCTAATCTCTATGACAGAGCGTTGTTTCTTTTAATTAACATAGCTAATGTAATGGCACATGATTAAAATCATATAGTTCCAAAAGGCATAATAATGAAAAATGGTGTACCTCTACCCACCCTCCCACCCCATCTCCAGTTTGTTAATGTAATTACTAATATTCCAGCGTGTAGTTAAAGCAATAGCCATATTTATGTCATGTGACTACCTAAATATTGGTCCTTGCTGGCTCAGTAGCTTATCATGATCACATGCGCACTGGTGTACATTTATCGTCCCCCAATGAAGGCTTTGGTGTAGAGTGACGGAACATCAAGCCATCTTTTCCAGTGGGAGATTTCTAATACCCGTATCTATCATTCTTCCTTCTGTGGCCATTCTGCTTCTCAAGAGAAGAATTCTCCAGCTCCCTGCTTGTTGGGTCTGACCCTAACTAGCAGTGGTTTAGGAGCTGGTGGGAAGTAGAGAGGTGGGGATCTCACCTTTCAGAATGCAGACTTCTTCCTATTAATTTCGTTGCTATTCTCAGTGCCCCTATTTTAACCAGAGCCTGCTGGTTCAATGTCTTCAGAGAGGAAGCCCCTAATCCGCTGGGTGGAGGAGGGACAGTCACTGGCTCCATGGGGCAGGGGGCAGAACTGTTAGTTTTGGTTTCGGTCCTATGCTTCACTTCTGCCTTCCGAGTTTTCCTGGCATCCCGAGAGCAGACGAGCTTGCTTCCCATGCGGGGGTCCCCTCTGGAGACCCATAAGATTCACCTTCTCCCACTTTGCCACCTCAGGTACTATTTACCCAATCTTTTTCCTGCCTTCACACATCTCATGTGGGATCACTGGTAGCTACTTTGGTGATGATGATTCGTGTCCCTCGGCAAATATGCTACCTCTTCAGTATCTTGGAGGATCACCTCAAGTCTCAAAATCCAAAGATCAGAAAGAGACCTCTCCAAGAAAAATCATAGCCCTGTCCTCGCTTTCATTCAGCATGGATCCTGTGGCCACGGCCTCCTCATGCTCCTCACAGGTACCGAAAGTTTAAGGCTCTTGCATATGAAAATGCGAGCAGTTAACAACTGGTTTGCTTCTTGAAGGTTAAGTAAGACACTTGATGCAGAATTATGTCCCTCCAAAGAAAGGATTCCTCCATTAGGTGAGAGTTTTCTTCCTGGTCAAGGAGAGATGTGGATTTGCTCAGGGAACTCATCCCAAGGAACTCATCCCAAGTGACGGTGTCACCGTATGAAGCAATTTCTCACTTTCCATCCCCCTCATTCCTCGTTTTGTTTTCATCTTGGTTCCAGTGTCACCTCAAAGGAAGCTTGCCCTGATTAATACTTTGCAGTTCTCAATATGTCAGCACATTTTATGAAACTACCCCCAGCTTTTCTCCATATATTAGCTTATAATTTATTCCTCTGAACTGTGGCTCTATGCCTCATCTTTCTTACTAGATTATGCATGAGGGCAGGGATTATCTCATTTTTAAGCTCATATCAAGCACTCAGTCTACATTTGCTTCTCCTAATAAGAATTTACCTATATTTAAAATAGTCTAAATCAGTTAGTAATGATTTATGTTTCTCCTTTCAAAATCACATACAATATACAAGAATTTAAGGCAGTTATAAGAAATTGTTAATTGAGTGGTCTTCCAAGATTAGTATCTCCTATCACAACATGCACTATGCACTAAAATAAATTCCCAAAAGACAACAAGTATCCTTAAACCAGATTAGGAAAACACGCAGAAGAATATTTATCTGTTCTCAGGTACTTCCCCAGAAAAAAAGTCACTTTTTAAAAGAACAATCACAAAGGAAACATAGATTTTTACAATATAAGAATATGAAACCTTTACACACAAAAAGTTGTAATGCTCACAGCAGCATTCTTTCTAGAAGCAACCTTGCTCTGCAACCCAATATCTGGAAACCGAATCGAGAAATGTGTCAACAGAAGACTGGTTACATTACTTATACAAAGGTATATAAAGAGGCTATTCTGACAGTGAGGGCTATCTATTGGTGGCATTATTTATTGACCTAAAAATATGATATATTGGTAAGAAAGGAAAATATTTCAAAATCAGCATATAGTAACACCGTTTTATAGTTAAAAAATACTTTCCCCTCCTCCCTTAAAAATACTTTGATGTGTATATTACATATTAATATGGATTATCTCTAGGTGTCAGAATTAGGAATTTTTTTAAATATATTTTCCTTTTCCATTTTTTTTGAATTTTTACAATAGACATATATTTAAGACAAAAAAATAAAGTCACTGAAGCTGAACCTACTGTGGTCATCATGTCATAATACATGTAAATCACACCATTATGCTGTACTTCTTAAACTTAGATGGTGATGCATTTCAATAATTTCTCAACAAACCCGGAAAAAAAATTTTGAAAGTCACTTTGATTTTGAAAAAAATTCATGAAAAACAAAAGGCACTGGGAACAAAATTTTCCAAAATTAAAAAAAGAACTGAGAACACAGGAAAAATGAGACAAATGAAGAAGAGAAACATCCTTTAACAAAGTGCTATCCCACTCTCCACCAAAATCTAAACTAAAACATACGAGGAATATGAAAAATATTCACAGAGGAAGAAATAGAAATGGTCAATTGACATTTATAAAATATTCAATTTCTACTATTATTCAAAAAAATGCACAACAAAACCAGATTCCAGTTGAGTATTTAGTGACGCATGCCTACTTTCTGCCAGATAGCGTAATCCATCCTTTATATTAATGATCGAAATTAAATCTTCAAAGTAAGTGTTTATTTCCTTTTCTCTGTGAGGTAAATAGGAGGTTTAATGACTTGCCTGAGGTCACCCAAGGGTGATTAGCCCAGCCCTGATACAAACACTCACCTGCCCAACTCTAAAAGGGTTGTCCCACCCACTATGCCATACTGCCTCTCACTTCTTTTGTAAATCTCAACTCTTCGTGTCACATACTGATGTGGGTATACTGAGAATCAAGCGTAGTACTTGAGCGAAGTCATCCACATCAATAGCCTTAAAAGGGTTTATTATTATTGAAACAGAAAAAAGACAGGTCAGAGTCTTTGGACCCGCAATCCTCTTTTAGGCATCTCGACTAAGGGAATCATCAAAAATTCAGAATAATGGACAAAATTATTATTATATTATTCATAACAGTGAAAAACTGGAAACATCTTAAATGTCTAATGAATTATTATGCATACGAATGATTCAATTAAAATGGTTTCCAGAGTAGTGACGTAGACAAAATGTTCACCAGCAACAGTAAGTGAAAGCAGGATACAGATTGTACATACAGTGCCAGTCACCCACCAGGTGAATGTGTGTGTACAAACACACTTACATCCACACGCAAACTCACTGCCAGGAGATGCACTGCAGATGAACAATACTTCGCTGGATGGTAATGTCATAGGAAATTTTTTTCTTAATTTTTCTTTGTAGTTATGGCCAAATGCCCTATATTGGGGATGTCTTACATGACCACAAAAAGATAAATGTTATTTTGTAAAGTGTACATTACTATCAGGTATTTTATTGCTATGATATTTATTTCTGTTTTGCATATTTTGGGGTTTATAAACATAATGGTAATTTGCCTTCCAACTTGCAGTGTTTGATAAAAATTTGGCAAATGTCCATGAACATCATCATTTGTCTGTCCAGGGCCCACGATATATTGAAAGAACTAGTGGTTTGCAAAGTTTAGAGAGTAAACTTGAGCACCAGTCTCTGTGTTGGTTCCAGATTACGTTTGTGGCATGATTATTCCAGTGACATATAAAAGAATAACTGACTCTAATCCATTTTTATAGAAAATTTAGGTAATTTCTGGCTTCACAGAAGCATGGACTTTTCCCTGCATTTTTATATACCAGTTATATTGTGTAATGGCATTTGCATGAAGTATAATATTTTACTACTACAATTAGGATTACAGTGATAATTGCTTTTTTAAGGGAAAAACCTGATGCCTTAATTTTTTATTCTTTTAGATTCTCACTTGACTTTTGGTGACAATTAGCAGAGGCCAGTATGAGTCTCTCCTTGTAGAATATAATTTTTGTAGCATCCCAACGTAACATTGTCTAAACATGAGGGTGAAAAAAATAGTTTAACCGGGTGTGTGTTCTTTACTTCAATTAAACTCACACAGTTGGATACTGACTGTTGCCAAAACAGTAATATAATTTATACATTATAGTCCACATAGTAAAACTACACTAAAAGTCATTTAACAATATTTATAACACCATAAAATACAGTGTTAAAATATATGAACTGCAATATGTACCAAAATTATAAAATTTGTTTCTCATCATCAGTGATTAAAACCAGGATCATTGCTCTAGCCTCAATACCCACAACCCTGGTGACAGATTAGAATTCAAATCTTAATGATCAATTTACAATTAACAAGATAGAAGTGAAACAAATTAAACCAACCATTATATATAACGAGACCCAATGGACTCCCATTGTTCCTCTTAATTACAAAACGCAAATCACAAATACACAATGGGCAGTGTTAGACATCAATCCACAAGCCTAGCAACCCAGAAAGTGACAATGATGGGGAAAGAAAGAAGAGACGCAAAACCAAAACCACCACGTAGACCGGGGTTCTGTGCTCGCTGCTAGCCTGGCTCTCCAACATGCGAGCGCCGAGGGGCTGCAACCCAGCCCGGGCTTGATCGCCCCCCTGCAGCTGGTAGAGGCTCCCTCCTCCCAGTGCCCAACACTTCTAAGCTCTTTCCAGGCCACGGTCCGAGCCCTGCAAACTGCACTGCAAACATTTTACTGCTGATTCATCCAAGCACCTGCGGAGAGGGAACACTTCCCTCACTTTGATAAAGAGAAATCACAGTTGCACCAAAGATATTTCAAGAGCTCCACTTACCACCCTCAAAAACAACCCTAGGACTTGTAGTAAGCTCCCGGGGTCCCGGGGAATAAAGACGAAAGGGAAGCTAAAGTTTATGAGAGCCTCAACTACAATCAGCCAGCTTGCTTGCCTGGTGCCAATTAAAAGCAAAATGGAATTAATTCTCCCGTCTCGTGGTCAGAAACCAGCTATATCAAATGCACAGAATCGGCAGTTCATTTTTCGTCTGAAAATGGGATGTGCCATTCACAAACCCTGAAGTTACAGACACCACCCAAGCAGTGTGGAATGCGCCGTGCAGAAAGTACCGCGCTGATCACTGGGGAGGGCTTACAGACAACAGGAGCTCAAGGAGCTGCCGTAATACCACACACGTTACTTGGGGAGAAAACACATGCAATAGGCACACTCGGAGGAACCATTTCTAAACACTTGCGCAGGGCAGCCTAGCCTAGCCTGAGGCTGGGGTAATGAGTCGGAGCCTCCAGCACGGTGAGCCCGGACTGTCAGCGCTCCTAGGGACGGCATGGGCTCTGGTCAAATGGCTAGATCTCTGAGTAAAAAATAAAGCTTATTATAAATGGTGTGAAGCCATTTGGTTAGTACGGGATTATAAATAATGTGGAACTCTTCGAGAAAATGTCCCGAGTAAGAAAAGGGGAACCACAGACATTGTTCTCGATTGTTGAGCAATACAAAATAAATATAATACCCACTTTTAAGAAAAATTTTACCCGTAGCACTCTGAGGACAATCTGCCTCAAAATTACCATGTGGTTTCATTATTGTGGAGACTGAACTTCCACAATGACAACACTTTAGAAAGCTCAGAAAACTCCAAGATTTTCCTCACCTCAAAGTGCAGGAAAAATCATTTATCCCCGAAGTTTAGTACAGGGTGTGCAGAGCTCCCAAAGGCTTCTATAGGGCTTCATAAATTTATAATCTTTATTTAAAAAGAAACACCCGGAGCCCTTCAAGTTATACAGGTGAATTCAAAGCAAACGGTAATGTCAAAATCAAATGATACATTTTGTACGAATTTTGAAAATGTCATCCTCGTCATAGAGGGAGCCAGAGGGAAAAGAGACTCCGTGGAGAAGAAATTAAGAGTCAACAACCAACCAACCTTAAAATCACAGTTTATTGTATGAGTGTGAGACACACAAAATGAATATTTTGTAAGCTTTGGGGGCTCTTAAAAGTTTTAACCATAATACGTAAAAATTTTTTGAGTGTTTACGATTGCCAGGCCTTGGTTTTGGATAAACTTGCAAAGTTACAGTAGATGACTATTTTAATTCTTCAGATTTACAAAACAGGCCATCTCAGAGCAGGACTCGAAACACAACCAGCCCCACAGTTTCCCGATCCTGCTTTGTTTGCCTTTACAAAAGTTTTTCTTGTGGTATAGACTTTATGTCTGTCAGAATAGCACTCAGACCCTCCCTGTAAAAGACAATAATAGCTAGATCGAAGTCAAATCCAAACTGCCCCGGTCAAGACCCTGAAAACAACGCCATCAGCTACGGTTCTACTTCCATGTGTCAAGCACCATGCGAGGCACTTTACATACGTGTGTATGTATATATGTGCACCGTATATCTCTCGGTGTTTCTCATCCCCACAACAATACTGCAACATGGTTTTAGAAACGTTTGAGGGGCGCCTGGGTGGTACAGTCGGTTAAGCACTGGACTCTTGTTTCAGCTCAGGTCATGATCTCAGGGTCGGGCTCTGTGCTGAGTGTGGAGCCTGCTTGAGATTCTCCCTATTTCTCGGCCCCTCCTGCCCCGCCTTCACATTTTCTCTCTAAATAAATAATAAATAAATAAATAAATAAATAAATAAATAGAATACATTTAAAAATACACATATTTTATAGATGGAGAAGCTGAGGTTTGGAGGGATTAGGCAATGTACCCAAGGTCACGTAGCCAAGTGGCACAGCGAGATTCGAACCTAGTTCTTTCTGAATTCCAAAGTGGTTTTCACTGCACCCTGCCTGTCATCAACACAGGAATAGGTTGGGACCAGAGTCAGGTCAGGATACGAGGGGTAAAACCATACTTGTTTCATTCATTTAGTCAGTAAGTGTGTACTGAGTGCCAAGTATGTATCAGACAGACAGGAGCACGCTCAGTTGACAAAGCAGTGGTCAGAAACTGGAGGAACCCGAAACAAGGGGAGGTGGAGAGGGGCTGAGGCTCAGTTTCCCTAGATCAGTACAGGGTACATGGATAGATCCAGAGCAGAAGAAAGAGGGCCCAGGACACAGGGCACAGGCTGACCCAGGTTCCCAGGCTTACCCTCACATGACAAGCATGTCTACTTCTCCATGGCAATTTAAAGAATATTTTTTTCTTTCCCAAACTTTCTCATCATAGCTGCTTTGGCCTGATTTTCTTTGGTAGTAGATGTACAAGAAAGATCACAGGCCTTGGAACTAGAAATATGTACAGTAGAACTCTAGCTCTCTTACTTCCCAGTTATTTAAACACTCTTGAGTATTGGTTTCCCCACATGTAAAAGAAGATAATAATTCCTGTCTTGGGGCGCCTGGGTGGCTCAGTCGTTAAGTGTCTGCCTTTGGCTCAGGTCATGATCTCAGGGTCCTGGGATCGAGCCCCGCATCGGGATCCGTGCTCGGCGGGAAGCCTGCTTCTCCCTCTCCCACTCCCCCTGCTTGTGTTCCCTCTCTTACTCTGTCTCTCTCTGTTAAATAAAT
Source organism: Eumetopias jubatus (assembly GCF_037043125.1). Lineage (NCBI taxonomy): Eukaryota > Metazoa > Chordata > Mammalia > Carnivora > Otariidae > Eumetopias > Eumetopias jubatus. The sequence goes on along the minus strand of NW_028274818.1, from coordinate 62,620,972 downwards.
AAATAAATAAAATATTTAAAAAAAATAATTCCTGTCTCAAGTTATAAGAATTAAATAATATATACCAAGCATAGAGTACCTCCTTCTCTTTTATACGCCACAATTTCCAGAATTGTCTCCTTAGAGAGCCAGATAATTAATAATCAATCACAAAGCAATCTTAAGATAACACAATCTTTTAAGTCCCAGATCAATGTAATTTTTTCCTTAAATTATATGATCCAGTTTTTTTTTGTTTGTTTCTAACAAATTACTTAGTTCTGGGTTTATGTGAGGCAAATCAAGTATTTCTAGTTAGCAGTAGCTACTGTTGATGTATTATGAGGGTCTCTCCTGCAACAAAATCATTTGGGTTTCCTTGTCAAACTTCTTGAAAATATCTGGTATTTTGGCACCCTGAGCTTTCCTCTGCTCAAACTAGATCTTTAATGAGTATTTGCTAAGAAGGTGCACATGTCAGAGCACATTCTGGGAGCTTTATAGGAGCCTCCGTCTTCGTGTGAGCAGAAAGAACTGGATTCATCAGCCCTCTGATTCCCCAAAGGGTTCAGGGATAGGGATTCCAACGACCAAGCCGCCTCACTGATGCAGGAACATGAGATAGGGCTCAGGGTGATCAGATACGCTCTGATTCTCTAGCAAATTCTTTCTGAACGAGATACCTAAGTCAGAAGTTTGTTTGCTGAGCCCCACTGCTTGCTCTGTGTAAATCTAAGTGAACTTCAGAAAAATACAGACGAGATCTACAGGTTATTTTTCCATCGGGCTGTATTTTAGTGGGACATCTGATATCTAGTTAGTGTATGTGAATAATGCCTTTTATAGTTCGATTCAAAGTGATTCTGTCCAATACCATTCATTTGTAAGAGGAAAGCACAGTTCAAGCAAGTCAAGTAAATTTGTCTGAGATTAGACAGTCACTCTCAGAGCTGAGATGAGAACTCAGGCTTCTTGTCATTTAGAGTATAAAATCATTCATTCATGGGAATAATCTGATTAGAAAATGTGCAGAAAATAATTCACGAAGAACCCAATCAATATATTTTATAAAAGAGCTCTGTACCTACAAAATGAAGGATAGCTGTTCTAACAAAACAAATCAATTTTAGGAGAACGAAAGGATGGTTTGGGTTTATTTATTTTCAAGTACCACCTACTTTCATTTTTATAGATACACATTTCATCTATTATCATTTGACTTAAAGATAGTTTCTGGGTGTTCGTGGAGAACTGTGATGACAGATTAAAATGTTAACTCTATCGACGGAAGACTTTAAAACTGCTTGATTTATCTGAATCCTTTATTAAAATACTTGCCATCTTGATCTTTGTGTTCTGAAGTTTCATAACTGTCTGTTCTGAACGTTAAAAAGGTCAAATAATAGTACGTATACATAATCATGAAAAAAAAAAACACCAAGGGGTCTGTATGGACAATTTAGAAAACATACATATTAAGAAATTGTCCATACAGAGGAAATATTTTCACAGGAAATGGGTCAACACATACCTAATTTTGACATCAGCCTCAAATAGTGGAAATGCTGTTTTTTAAGAAAAAAATGACAGTATTCACACAAACAGTGCTCTGAAAGTATCATAGAATATTACCTACCTGCTTTTTTTAGAGATTTGCTCCAGCTTCTTGGCTAATGCACAGCACTCTTCCTTTAACTTTGTCAAAAATGTATTCTGGGAGGTCAGCAATGAATTCTGTTCATTTTCTAGAAATAACAATAACCCCCCCCACCAATATAAGATGTTTATGGTTGTAACTCTTCAGGGCTTCCATATGTAGACCGGTAAAAGTGCTAAAACCACTACCCCCTTCCTATAAGCCACCAGGTCAATTTCAGTGTCCAAAGTCAAAGTACTACTCACCTGGCAAGATACTAAATCTTGGGAGGCATTAATTTTTCTAATAATTACACCCCAGAAACAGTTTTGATCATACCAGCTTGGCGTAATGGTTTAACGTGTTGATAAACTGTCAGATTATCTCAAGGGGAGCCATGGATGCTTATATCTTTGTAATATGCAAGATATTACATTTTTATTTTGACAATTTCACTATAAACAGAGTCGAGAATGATCACAACTAGATAATTCACAACTAAAATAATGGAGGAACTCTCTTCTATACTGTAATTCATGCTTTATGTTTTGTATTTGCCCACATATCTCACTATCCCTACCCCTTGTGTACACTTCTTTCATTATGAAGGTAAAGTACATAATTTTCCCTAGAATCTGGATTTCATTGTCAACAGTATGAGTTTCACCAAAGATCTGGTCAAAGGAATTGAAGACAGTATGGTATTTTTGCACAAAATAAAAGGAAGTGTTCTTAAGATGGTCTTAACCATTAAATCCCCTCACGTAGCACTCAGAGATTCTGTCCAAGACTCCTTGATCACTAGGATCCTGCAAGCAGGAGGGGCAAACACTAATTTTTCCTGGAATTGCCTCCTTTTATTTTTAGTGGAAAAACATCTACTGAGTCTGGAAAAATGCTGGAGGGTATCATGTGGGTCAATATGATATTTGCCTCTTCATAAGCAAATAGATGATTTAATGAATTTTACGTTTCCATTTTTCACCTATAGGATGAACAATCATTTTTTACCCTGTCATCAAACAGAGTGTACACAAGATCATGTGAAAATTATCTTTAAGTGTCAGGCTTAATAATCCCTCTATTTCTTCCCGATTTTAGCCACTGACTGGCAAAAAGCACATAGCATACAAAGCAAAATAAATCAAGGCACCAAAAATTAAGCAACACTTTTCTGGAAGAGACAGGATCAATTAAACTTTTGTTTTAATAGTCCAATCAGCTCAGAGTATGTGGTGTGGAATTATAATGACTGACATGGTCTTGTTTTGACTAACACTGTCTGTGAACACACAACTCACAAGTGAAAGGAGCTACAGAATGCTCAGGCTGAGTTCAGCATCAAACTGCCTGCTTTGAACAAAAGTGCATTTTACTTTCAAATTAAAGGTAAAGAGTTACTGGCCAACTCTGTCTGCAAAACGGCACCGATGTGATGAAAGATGGCAGTTTTTAGCCACACTGACAGCTGTGGCCAGTGCCTTGTATTAGGGAATTTTCACAGCAGTTTGAGAACTTGAAGAATGCAAAGGATTAAACATCACTCTAGATTGGGCTGGGGGAGGTGGCGAAATCATACAAATGCTAAAAATGTTCGAAGCTGCAAAGATTAAATAAAGGAACATATCAATTTGGAGCCACTGAATTACATCCAGCTGCGACAGTGAATTAAGAACCGATTAATGGCTAAAGCTTTTCTCCAGTTTGGATGCTGAAGCAAACTCATTAGGCTTTTAGAGTAGCTATAATGTGTGTACTGTGGGAACTGTTCAGTGCTATTCAGGAGACTCTAACTGTAAGCTCAGAGCATTTCCCGCAGAGCTTCTGATGCTATTTTTTTATATAACATGTGTGCCTGAAAACCCAGCCAAAAACAAGCCCTTTGTTTTTCTACTTTGTTGTGGTCTCTCTCAGCTTTACGTTTCTTGAACACAGGTAAATAAACTCATAATCCAGATGGTGCAACAGATGTGAGAGCAGTTCCTGAAATCAACAGACAGTGGGCAATACTTCCCATTTTCTCTTTTAAACGCTAACTAATATGTAATTCGGAATCTCCGGTGTAGTTAGCATCTGCTCCCTTCGGCCAGCCAAAGGTTACAGGTGTTCCTGATGTCATTTCACAGTAAGGCGTGGGCCTGGCTTGTGAGCCAGGGCCCAGGCTCTAATCTTTCCCTACCACCTACCAGTTTTGTCATGCTGGGCCTCCATTTGCTGTATCTTCTGTGTCAGCTCCTGTTCTCTTTGCTGGGCCTGAAGGGCTTGGGCCTTTGCTTCGTTGCTAAAGCTCTGCTGAATGCTATCTTTTTCCAGTCTACAAAGCAGAGAGGAGACGGACAGAAATGTAATCTACAGATGCACCAAGCCCCACTATTTCCCCTACAGACCAGAGAGGGCTGATACCTAGTAAATTGTGAAGCAGAAGAGGACAGCCTGTCAGACCCCCTCCTCCTTCCCCCTCCCCCTTCCCGGCCCCCCCTCCTCCCCTCCTCCCCCTCCCACCCTGGCCCCCTGGGGGGCAGAGCCAAGGGGCCTTTCATGCTGTGTTTAATACATGTCATAAATCGAAATGGACTAAAGTATACAACTTTAAAAATCAAAAAATCATGACAGCTGAATATTGATATTTTGTAACCTGAAAACACAAACCTCCTTTCCGGTAAGGCTGTCAACATTCTGGGCCACCATTTCGTGTTTTATCTTTTGAATGGTCAATATTTCCTACAAATCTTGCGGTCCTACGAATGGCATGATTCAATACACCGAAACTTAAATTCTTGAAACTCAGCTTTGTAGACCACCTCTGCTTTTCCTCCCCAACTTAAAATGGAACCTCAGATAGAATGTAGGAGATCCTATCTAGAAGCAAGGAAATGATTCTGCATGTTTTCGTTAAACATTTCTGCACATTAGGCCACGTAATGGGAATATAAATATGAATATGAAAATGAAAAATTTCCCCAGCACGTCAGAATAAGATCTCTTTTGCGTCATGCTGAGAGAAGTTGCACGATCAGAATATTCCGTCGTCCAAGACAACGTCGCAGCCCGTGGTGATGGGATATTGACCCAGTGAGATGGGTCATCCCGTTGGGTCAATATCCCATCACAGTGGCTCCTAAAGAAAGAAACTGCCTAAACAATTAGAAGCCGAGGCAGCGATACTGATACTGCAGACACACATCAGGTTGGTTCCTCATGCTCTGAATATAGGTAAGTGGAATGAGGGTTTCCTTTAATTAACTGACTTAGTTATGTCTAACTCCTAATCTCCTTGTGGGCATTTCTCATCCGTGCTGTTTTAGTTTACTAATTGAGATATTTACTGCCTTGCCTTTGCCAAACCAAAAATAAACAATTCCATAAAGCTATCACTAGTAGTCTACATACCGCTGTGGAGCTTCGATTCATTGGCTTCTAATCATAAAGCAACATAAGGAAAGTCTGTATTGAAATTGGTCAATGCATGTGGTAATGCTGCCGTGTAAAATTTCAGGAGGAAACTATACCTATACCTCACTCAAATGGAATCATCAGGAGTCCACGATAAATGTGAAATAAGGTCCCTTCTGGTGCTTCTAATAACAACACCCCCTTGGACCTGCTCCAAGGTCTTCCCTCACACTAAGTTCCAAACTGGTATATTGCAACAAATAGATACACTAGGCCACTTTTTGCCTCCCCAGTCACACCATGCATCTTCTGCCCATGGATCACTGCATATGTCTCTTTTGTTTTCCTGGGATGGCTCCCCCTCTGCATCCTGTTCCACACCCCCCCACACTCACCCCCACCCCTCTCCCTCTGCTCAGCGTGTACTTCTCCTTTAAGGTCTGCTCAAAATTCTCCCCTCTCCTTCCATTCTCTCCTAAATTAAGTATTCTTTCCTTAATATAGGTTGTAAATGGATACGTCCCACTAAGATGGCATTTATCACACTTGACTTACTGCTTCTTGTCATCTTTGTCTCTCTAAATCCGGAGCCCGGCTCAGGATTGGTACATAAGAAGCAGGCAGTGAATGCTTAATGAATAGATGTTCTTAGACCCTCGCCATGGGGCAAGGGAGGATGCAGTCTTCAGTGAGGCTGGAGAATCTGCTCAAAGCTAGTTTGAGGAGGCAAAAAGTTTTCAGACATTTCAAAAGGAAGAGTGTCTGGAAGAGAGAAGCTGCAGTGACTTCACCAGCTAGAAACCGTGCTGCTGAAGGAATCAGCCTAAAGAGACTGTGGACTCTTCCACTGAGGAACCACCCCAATGTCAGGCCCCTGGTTACAGGCACAGAGATGTGAGGCTCTGAGATCACTAATAACTGGGTAGCCTTACAACACACTGCTCAAAACCAATATCCACTTGAGAGTGAAAAGGAGTGCTACTGATAGTCATACCAGGACCACAGCCATGACTGGGGCTACCCTTTGCCAACCCGGGCTGTGGTTCTCCTACATAAAGGGGTTGCCAGGCTCAACATCAATTTTTAGCACGAGAAGCTGCCTAATAACGGATATTCTAAATTTACTATGGAAAAAATAACTACTGTTAGTAGTTCTCCTTAAAAAATAAGACAATTTAAAAGAATGCGCTACTGAGGCACCTGGGTGGTTCGGTAGGTTAAGCGTCTGTCTTCGGCTATCCCGGGGTCCTGAGATCAGGCCCCTCACTGGGGTCCCTGCTCACCAGGGAGCCTGCTTCTCCCTGTCCTTCTGCTCCTCCCCCCCACTTGTGCACAAGCTCTCTCACTCTCTCAAATAAATAAATAAAATCTAAAAAAAAAAAAAACAATGCTCTACCAACAAATGTTGACTTAAACAAGTTTTGTTTCTTGAATCCTTCTCCAATTTTTACTCTATTTTAGAAACTACATGTTATTTTATAATTTTTAATTGAGGTATAATTGACATATAACATATTAGTTTCAGGTGTACAACATAATGGTTCGGTATCTGTACGAAGTACGAAATGATCGCCACAAGTCTAGTTAACGTTTTTTTTCCATTGCATAAAAACACAGCTTATCTTTACTTTCCTATTTCCTCCCTCCAGCCCCCTTTCCTCCCGTGTTGCCTTCTCCCTTTGCAGGTTCTTTCTGACTTAGTAGGCTTTTTATAAAACCTTAGAATGTTGGAACTGAAAGGGAATCTCAAATCTGCTTAATCAAATCCTCTCACATTATAGCCGAAAAAAGAAATAGGCTTGAAGGTTACATTGTAAGTGATGTGAAGGCAGAGGTGGGACTTGAAATATTCTGATTTAGGGAAACCTATTTTATGGCACTCTAGAGGTAATGCAATCATGGATTGAAAGAATTAATAAAAACCACTTATGTGTCCAAGGGAGGGATTAGAGAAGAATCCAAATCAATTCATTTAATATTTATCATAACTCTATAACTCTATTATGTAAAAGACACTCTGCTAGGCACTGAGTCAAATAGAGATAAATGTGGCATAGTCCTTGCTCCCAACAGGGACTTCAAACAGCTAAAATAAGAAGTAGAAGGTGGAATACACCAAAAGAAATCTACCAAATTTGGGAAAACTACCAAAGCAAAGAAAAATGAGAGGTCCGTTCCAGCTGGGTGTGAGAGTGTCATGAAGGGTGGCTGAGCTAGTCTTCCCCAACTGGGTTTCTTTCAGTTCTCACTCAGAACACTGATGATTTCATTTAATCAAACTTTTAGTTAGCCATATTTTATAAACTGGAATAAAAGAAATGGCAGTAAAGAAGAATTTCTTGGTTGTGATTAAAATGAGGCTGAAAGATTTAGACATAATTGCTAAAAACTGGAAACAGTCAAGGGGCGCCTGGGTGGCTCAGTCGGTTAAGCGTCCGCCTTCGGCTCAGGTCATGATCCCGGAGTCCTGGGATCGAGCTCCGCATAGGGCTCCCTGCTCAGCAGGAAGCCTGCTTCTCTCTCCCCCACTCCCCCTGCTTGTGCTCTCCCTCTCTCTCTCTCTGTCAAATAAATAAATAAAATCTTAAAGAAAAAAAAGCTGGAAACAATCTAAATGCCCATTAACTGCTAAATGGCTAAAGAAACTGTGGTGTCACCTTACAGGGATACTAGGAATAGTAAGAATAAAAAGGAACAAGCTACTGTAAGTAAAACACATGGATGAGCCTCAAAAGCAGTATGCTTAGTTAAAGAAGCCAGACGCTACAAACATATTGTATGCTTTCATTTACATGACGTTCTAGAAAAGTAAACACTAGAGTGACACGTGAGTGCCACCAGGACCTAAGAACAGGGGGTGTGTGTGAGGGAACAAAGGGGCATGAGGGACATTTGGGGTTGACAGAAGTGTTCTCTATCAGGATTATAATGGTTCCACCTCTGTATATATTTGTCAAAATATTTTTCATTGCACATCTAAAATTGGTGATTTTTATTATATTTAAATTTACCTCCATAGAGCTGATTTTAAAAGGGAGAAACTGCACTAGAATAGGAACATCTACCTTCTTCTCCAAGTTATTCACAATCACCGGTGGCCACATGTGGGCATGTCCATGTTTTCTTGATGATAATTAAGAGTTAAAGGAAGTACACAAGCACTGGATAGTCCTCAAACATGGACCAAGCACACATAGAGGTTTTGTCACTCCTTTTTTCCAATTACAGTTGATTATATTCTCTAAAAATGTCTGCAATGATACTTACCATCCCATTAAAGAAATGGACTGAAGAATTCACTTTATGTTTTTCATCCTCAACTTTTCTATATCATTTATTATTTTAAATCCTGCTATTTTAAAAATATTCATGTCACAGAGCAAAAATGATTTATTAGATTTTTTTTTTAAGGACATTCTAAATTTTATAGCAACATTGAAGGAGTAAAAGTTTCTTATGGTCCTAAAGTTCACTGATGAGTCTGAGACAGAAATGATGAAAGCTTCAAGTCTAACCTGAGCATGGGGCCTGTAGTGGCAGTGATTTGAGGCACCAATCCTGTCACCTGTTCATTGAGGGCTGAAGCTGTGGTATTAAACATACAACCCTGTGGTTAAATGGCATTTCCCTTCTAAAGTACAATACAGAGAGCTTTGTGACAGTAGAATATTGGTATGACAAAGTTATGAGACCCTTTATAACATGCTGACTAGCCGAGAGCCATTCCTGATGGAATTATAGAGAAAAAAAGCAGGGAGGTATGGGTGTCACTGTGAGTTAAGACACATGACGTCCTTGTTCCCAACATTGGCGACATTATCTTTGATCACTTGGTTAATGTGCTGTAAGAAAGGGCTTTCCTTTCTCTCCCATTATTAATTCACTGATATCAGCATGGAGTTATGGATTCTTATTTTACTCAGTGGGCTATAATCGATTATGGCCACTATTTATTTTTTTGTTCAACTCATCCAAGCTGTTTCCTATGTTATATATCTCTATTATTCCTATGAACTTCCTGGCTTTCTACCCCCACCAAGATGTTCCAGGCTCATCTGGTACTATCCTTGTACCAGTCTTGCAATCAGCATTTCTCCAAGGAACTCTTCTGCCTTTTAATAGAGAATGGTATTTAGAAACCAGTATCATCAGGTGGTGCACATTGCTACTGAGAAGTCTGCTTCTAGGTCACCTTGGTAGACAGAACCAGGATAGGAATATACATATAAATGTATAAATATATAAGTATTTTTCCATGTATGTTTATATTAATAATACATGTACATTCAGACTGATCTTTCCAATTCTGATCCAACAACATAGATAGAACCTAGTCTACCCTCTTTCCATCACTATAACTTTCCTCCTCAACAGTGAGAAACTTGGCTCCCATTATCTTCAACATATTTACTCATTTGTTCAAACTTACACAGTATACACAGAAAGCACTTTCAAAATTGCTGATCTACTACAGAAAGTGCATCTTCTGTGAACTGGAATTAAACATTTGCTTACAGTTTCATTTGCTTTGTGGTTTTTTTAATTTTTATTTTTACTTATTTATTCTTTTTTACACAAATGCATACACCATTTTCAGTTGATTTCCTTTGTGTTCTGGGAAAATTACATCTTGAGAGGCAACAGAATACACTAGAAAACTCACAGAGCTACAGTGTCAAAGTATGGCATTCACTTTCTTATTTCTTGTGTGGCCATAGACAAGTAACTTAATTCTTTTAATCTTGGGGTTCTTCAAATAGGGCAGAAAAAAATCCTACCTTGAAGGATTAATAATTTTAATAAGCTATTATTTATTAATGTTTACCATAAGTTAAGCTCTTCACATTTATCCTTTTATTTAATTCTCATACTAACCCTCTGAGGTAGAGTCTCTTACTATCCTTACTTTATAATTGAGGAAACTGAGGCCTAGAAAGGTCATATTACTTGTTCAAAATCTCCTAGTTATTAAGGGGCATGGCCAGGAAATCCAGGCCTACCTGACTCTAAAATCCAACAGTATGAATCCCGATGCTTCAATCTCTTAGTTTATCAGGGATGAAGAGAAATGAGAAAAGGTTAAAAGCATAACAACATCATTGAAATAATTAAATTATCCCTAAGTGTGTGTCTTTTAAAACCTGTATTATCCATCTTGACAGCTGAATTCCAAGACAGTTCGCCTTCTCCTTTTCCATTTGTCCCATATGTTATTGGATCACTTCTTCCCACAGTGACATTATCAATCAGTTGTATCTTTCTTAAAGAAATACATTGACTTTTACAAAAACATTGAAAGCCACACAACTATGTCTCTGGGCTCAAGCTGGTCACAGAGTTCTAGAGAAGATAAGACAAGCACATCTTATCTGGACTGTAAGTACCTAAGAACTAGAGACCTTGGTTTTGCTCACTAATTTATCCCAAGAGCGTGGAATGGTGCCTGGGACATACCTGTGCAGTCAACAAATATTTGATGAACGGATGAATGAAAGAATGAATGAATGAATGACTGTTAAGAGATGGAAAGTACTATGTCTCCACACAGGTTTAAGGATCCTCTTGTCTACTGATTGGAAGAGAACAGGATCAGATAATCCCTATTTTGGCCAACAATTTAGTTTTATATTGTTATGGGCAACAATAACAAAGTAAAAACAACAGTAAAATTAGTAGGCAACATGGTATCTTTCATGTTTGACAAGAACACAAAATCCTGTACTTGTTTACTGCTAACAGGGGCTATGGTCTCATAGTTGAGCAAACATAGAAATACTAGAATAGAACAAACTGGGATAAAAAAATACAAGAGGAGTAGCTTTCAGTAACCCCTACTTCCTCAAGTATGCAAAAAAACCCTAATGGCATCATACATATTTCCTAGAGTAAATTATTTCTATTTTCTTCACTGCAAAGTGTGTCAGAATTTTAAGTACAATGTTGAAAGATGAGTTATCAGATTAGAACATGAGTCACTTCTAGGAAAGGAAGCAGAAACAGAAAGGAGATCAACGTCTTTCAAAGGAATAAACACAAAAGAAAGGAAATAATTAACAAAACCAGCCCTAAAAATAATTTTCTCTCCCAAAGTGTTCTTACAGTATCTCCAAAATAACTTGAAAGCTCTAACCATCAAGCAAAGGAGGCCATGCTTGACGAGATACTGCCCGCTTCTGTTACGTGGTGTGCGCAACTCACATTGACTTCAGACAAAACCACGGACTCTTACCAACTCAGTGTCCTTCCCACATCTGTGCTTTCTGTTTTGCAAAGAACATTCAAACACATTGACCTCTCTACTCTTCCTAACAATTCTGGAAGGCAGGGAGATGGAACAGTTAGCCCTGCTTGACACGAAGAGACACCTCAAGCCCAGAGAATTAAGAGATTTGCTCCACGGTGCACAGCTCGTAATAAGTGGCAGATCTAGAACCGACACCTGTCTTCTCACTTCAAGTCCAGTGTACTTCCATTCCATGGCATTGCCTCACATGAGTGGCTTTGTCAGACTCCTACTGCTCATCCATTCCACAAATACTTAAAACACCTACTTTGTGCCAAGCACGAAAGTGTGGGGATGCATCAGAGTTCAAGACACAGACCGCGACCGTGCCTTCAGAATTCATGGTGAAGAAAACAGACAAGAAAGAACAACTGAAACAGAATGGGAAAAAAATATGAAAATAGGGCTAACGTCCTGCTATCCTATGGGAAGATGGGATAGGAGTTGGAGAGTGGCGAGGTACAGTCAGGGAGGATTTTAGGAAGCTTAAAAAAATTAGAGGCTGAAAAGGAGTTGTAATTAGCCATCCAAAGCATGAGAAGAATCTTTTTTTTTTAAATATTATTTATTTGATAGAGAGAGACACAGCGAGAGAGGGAACACAAGCGGGGGAGTGGGAGAGGGAGAAGCAGGCCTCCCGCGGACCAGGGTGCCCGATGCGGGGCTCAATCCCAGGACCCCGGGACCATGACCCAAGCTGAAGGTAGACGCTTAATGACTGAGCCACCCAGGTGCCCCTGAGAAGAATCTTGAGACAAGTGAAGTGGACAGTGTGTGCAAGATTCAGGGTGGAGAGATAACCCAGGTGCCTTTGGAACATTGCAAACAGCCTTGGCATGACCAAAGGGTGGCATATACATGTTGCAGGGTAGAAGCGAGCTGCTGGTAGAGGGAGATTGGAGAAAGAAAAGACTGAAGATGTAGGCAGGAGCCAGAACATGAAGCTATTTTTAAGGACTTCATCCTAAGGGAAATAGGGAGCCAATGTAGGGTTTTAAGCAGGGGAGTGTTGTGATCACACTCATACTTCAGAAAGATCACTCTGGCTGCAGTGTGGGGAACAGATGGGGAAGGGACAACATTAGAAGCAGGGAGAGCACTTATTACTACAGCAATAGCAAGAGCAATTTCTGAAATTGTTTCCTAGATGTGGTAGCTACCATAGGTAGATACTGACACTGAACAACCTCCAAACGCACATTTCAGCAATTTTCACCCTTAAAACATTTCAAGAGCTCAGAGGTCTCTGATGCGTAAGTAACTGTAAGTCTATTCCATTTTGTGACACCGTGGGCCCAGTTCACCAGACCAAAGAATAAGAACAAATATGCTACTGCATAAAATAAACTAGATCATGATTTTGCCTTTGTATCTTCCTATTGTCAAAATATGCGTATTTTCCATCTCTGACCCTTCTATATAAACGGATCACGTTAGTCCATTCCTGACTTTCCTCTCTGAAAAATGTCAGTTTATCTACATAGTCCCCACAATTCATCCTTCTGATGAGTAACTTCAGATCGGACATCAGTAGGATCAACATATATGTTATAATGGCATTTCTGTAAACTGTCAATGGATATGCGTCATTGTCAAGTTGTGATACCACTGATTGAAATACGTTTCTACTTTATTATTAAAATGTTCTTGAAATTACTTCTCAGATCCACTATTAAATGGGGAATGTGTTGGTTGCTTTGTGGCTACTAAATTTATTAAGAAACAGGCTATAATAGCAAGAATTGCAATTATCAAATACACTTTATCGCATCTTATTTCTTAAGCGCTATAGAGTCATGCTTCAATTACCTGGGATGTTGGGAGGTGAGAAGTTCCACATGAGAGAACTTTTCCAGGCATCGGGCCCCAAGAAATCTGACCATTTACAGTAGAAATATGTCTCAAATATATATTAATTATGGCTCTGCTTCCTTGAGCAAACTATAACGAATATAATCGACTCCACTTGATAGTCAAGGTCATAGTGTCAAGTGAGGAAGGCCCTCTTGCTGCTACTGTTGCCCCTGCTATGAAGCTCTTGGGGGTCACTGCTCCCCCTTGTACCTCCAGGTGCCCACCACCAGTGAGTGACTGGAAAGAGAAGGTGCTTTGTAACAGCTGCTGCATGGAAAGTCTCAGACGCTGTTCTAAAGATCCAGAAAGCAAATGGAAGTATGAGCGGCTTCTTCTAATTTTTTGCATTGGTTGTTTTGGGTATGACTTGCTGCCATGCTTTTTGTTTTGTTTTGTTTCTTAAAAGTACTTTTTAATTTATATCTTAGTTTATAGCTATGGGTCAAATGGCTGAATTTACCAGAAGTCTGAGTCTGAGCAAATGGGGAAATGCCGTAATAAAGATAGGAGAGTTTTCACTGTTGCTGAAGTGGTGTGTTTTTGGTCAAACACTCAGTATGTTTTAGGATTGTGTATTACTGACTAACCTTGGCTTGATAACAAAAATACAGTTCGTTCATTTTTAAAACTTGATTGAGATCTCTGTAAACTTTCCATAATTTTGCATGGGATTCTGGAGCTGAAAAGCACAATTACATTTTACAGAAGAGAAAACTGACCAGGGCCCAAGTGTTCAGATTCCCATCCCAGTGTTATCCTCACTCTTCCAAATTAGAGAAGCATGTTCCTGCCACAGGCCTGGGGTCATTTTCCTCATGAAAACATTTTCCCTTGCAGTCATTTTATGATTTGTTTAACCCGATTTCTATCTGGCTCGGAACATGTGCTTACAACAATTCTTACCTACCTTCTGAAAGGTTCCTTTTCCGCAGTAATGTAAGTGTGTGTTGGGTTTTCTACTCCCCATTCCTATGGCTGCACAGCTGTTCTTTCTGTTCCCAAAGACCTGCTTCTACCTTTATTCTAAATCTATATTGAAACTCATTTCTACAGGGTAGCCTGTTCTGAGTGCACCCAAAACAGGGGAATTCATGCCCTGAGGAAAGGAGTAGAAGCAACTAAAATCCTAAAGGGCCTCTAAAAGCAACATTGTGCTCTTGGCCTTGAGGCCTCAGCACGTGAGCCCCCCCGCCAGCACAGCTGGGTCACGCATTTGCACACACGAGCCAGAGGTTAAGAGCTCAGACCTTGGTGTCCGCCGGCTTTACTCCCTCACTTACCCTATGACTCCGTTTTCTCAAATGTGAAATGGGGCTAATGATGTGTCTCTCCTTCGGAATACCAGGACATTGTATGTAAAATATACTTAGTACAGCATGGGCATATCCTGTGTTCAAAAATATTAGTCGGTACCACTATTATTCTCATTATTATTTCCTAGAAGATGACTATTCAAAGTGTAATGATCCATACAATTATCTCAAAGACCCACAAGCCCAAAGAAAGAATAAAAAATGTCCTCAATTTCCTGATAAAAGCTCCCTGATATGGAAGGAGTGGTATTCTACCGTGGGCGTGAGTTGGGGCTTTGGACACTCCCAGACTAGACTGGGGCCCTGGCCCTGAGAGGCCCTTGCCATGAGCCCTTGGATGGGAGCTGTCTAAGGTCATTTTCTCATTTAGTGAAATGATGTTATCTGGATACGTGAGACAATCTATTTAAAGCAACCAGCAACATCCGGCCCAGACCACCATTTGACAAACGTCTAAATTCAACTAATGGCCTGGCATCTAGTTATTTCATTGTCGAATTTATTTGCAACAGCTGTAAGGTGTAAAGGCAAAGCCGGGACCCTAAGATAGGGTTACTCTCAGGGGCGGCTGGGACAGTGAGGAGTTCGGCTGCTCTTCAAAGAATGACCAGTAAATGGCAGCTTCCTCCTCCTCCTCCCCCTCCTGCCCAAAGTGGCAGTTCTTTAGAAAAGGACTAATCAAAGACAGGCCTGGCTACTGGCTCCAAAATTACAGAAAAAGCTGACATGATTTTCTTGTTTTTATAGAATGATTCCAGTTCTTGTAGAAATAGAATTCAGGGTTTATGCTCAGGAGAAACCAACTGCATCTACACGGGGTGTTGAGAAGAAGCTGGGGAAAGTGAACACAAGAGCCTGGGGCTGCCATGGTTTTATACAGCAGCCACTGGCCACACGTGGCTGTCACTACCTGATGCGTGGCTAGGCTAAAGTGAGAGACACTGTAGGTGTAAATAATAATGCACCGGGCTGGGGAGAATTAGAAAAAAAAAGCAAAAAAAAAAAAATCTCATTAATTTATCTTGATTACATGTTGAAATGATACCATTTTCTATATTGGGTTAACAAAACTATTAGAATTAATTTCACCTGTTTCTTTTCACCTTTTAAAATAAGGCTATTTGGAAACTTTTCATTAAATATGCAGCTTGCATGTTGTGGCTCTCCTTGTATTTCCACTGGACAGTGTGGGTTTGAGCATAACTCCTTTGTCTATTTCCCCAGAGCAAAGAATCATTTTTAATCCCGATGGGCTACAAATCAAAATAACCATGTTGCCAAAACTTGCTAACTTTAAATGCCTCATGAAGATATCAAATCTCATCATTTTTTATAAAAAGCAAAAGCTATTAAAATAACATTTTTTTTTTTTTACCTTGACAAACTTCTCATTTAAGTCGTCCAGTCACCATTGCTTGAAAGGAGAAATAAGAATTCTGATAGAAAACGAAGAATAGCTAATGCTGAAGCAGTTACCATATTACACAAATGTAAGCAATAAAATCTTTTTTTAAAAGAAATCAGATCTGGTTTGAAGCATCTTCCAAAATACATATGCATAATTAAAATTAAATTATAAAGCATATTAAAAATTATTCCACACAGCCAAGCTGGCAAATTATAGAAAAATATCCAGTTATGAACATGCATTAAGACTCCTAATAAGTAAATGTGCATACAGTTGGAAAATCTTAATAGTCTCTCTGTAATTATTAAATGGCAATAACAGTTTCCCTAAGAGATTTTCCCCCACAGATTTCTTTTCTTTTCCCCCACAGACTTTTGAATCCCCAGTAATCAACCTTGTATCACTCATTACTTGTTTCTAGTAAAAAACTAGCACTTTCAAAGCTGATCAAGAGGACCACGTAGTTGTATTAGTCAATCAGTGTGTCAGCCAGTATAAACTATCCCACCGCCTGGTGAGCTAATCTGTTGCCTTCGTAATTCTCACTTACTGCAAAACATAATCTGCACTTTGTGGAATTCAGATAAACCAATGAATGGTTTCAACCCTCTACAAAAATTGCTGGAGTTTGTTTGTTGGAAGAAACAGAATTTAAAACCCAGCAAGGGGAGGGGTGGATGGGGAGCCAGGACCGCACACAGCAAGCTCTTGCGAGAGTCACTGTTCCAGCCATCATTATCACTGCCACATCATTATTTACAGAAAATCTTACCAATAGGAGCTGCTGGAAATAATGATAAATTATAGGCACCTCCGAGTGTATTTACAGAAAAATTAACACATTAGGAGTGCTCAACTTCTCGACTTCTAGAGCTTACTCTCCATGAGTTGCTCCATTTCTTCAGGACACTGGAAGGGATATACTTAGAAGGGAGAATACTGGGCTAGCAAGAGCTGAAGGAGAGAAAGGTCTATTGCAGAGTCTGATTTAGGGGCCCAGACTTCGACTCTGTGCCAGTAACTCCTGGCAGAAGGTTTTCTGAAAGGACTTACATCCCAAAGCATCCATGGTATTTTACTCTACGAAATCTTATTCTAAGAGTCAAGCTTTGAGAGAGGTACCTAAATCTTATCAACTGACTGGCGTCCAGTTATGTGCCAAGTTGTTTTTCAAGAACTATATATAAAGTCCAAGTTAGAATGGTGGAGCTGGAGAACCCATTTTAACCTTAACTCTGGCCCAGCTGACCATTCAAGGAATGGTCAGAGATGTTCCCCTGTGCTTTAGAGGACAGACTCAACCTAAATTGAAAGGTACCCACACGCCTGCTCTCAGCATGAACGGAACGGCTGGGGAGAGAAGTTCCAGAGGTGCCGACAAGAAAACAAAAACCTCCCACGTGACAATTCGCAATTACCCTACCACAAATGAATTTAGATTAATTTTTCCCAAAGTGTATATTCCTAAAAACCTGATTCCTGGGAGAGATGTGGAGATTTGGTAGAAGAGATTCCATAAGTCGTATAAATTTGGAAAATGTTGAAAACTAAATCCCTTTCCAAGAGAGTCACAATGCGCACTAGTTAGCATTTCCAAGGCTCTGAGAAGCCCGACTGGCAAGAACCCTACTTAATTCAACTTTCCAAAAGGAACTGATCACAGAATCGATTTTCTCATGACAGCCACCATCAGAGACAACATACTAAGTGTAATAAATAAGCCTATTCTGGAGCCTAATTGCTGAGGCTTGAATCCCAACTCCACCTCATTGCTAGTGCTGTGAACTTGGTCAAGGTAGTAACCTCCATACACCTCAGTTTTCATATCTGTAAAATGGGCTCATGGCAGAATCTACCTGAAAGGGTCACACGGAGACTAAGTGAGTTAATATGAGTAACGTGCTCATCACAGAGTAAGCAATGTGTCCTGGGAGCTATCTTGACCATTACCCCCAGGAGGAGTGTTCCAAGAAGTGGTCATTGTTTGTAAGTTACAGCTCTTTTGTTTGTTTCAAGAACTAGTAACTGGTGGAAAAGTCCAAAAAGAAAATTGTTTTTCCTTTCAGCAACAGGTTGTGCAAGACTCCTACAGAAAGATTTTAACAGGTTTCTTCCGACAAGTCGTGTTATCACTGAATACCAGGGGTGTATAATGTGGAATACCAAACAGCGCTAGACTAAGAGTGAGGAGATGGAGATTGTACTCTTAGCTTCCACTGCAGAACTGCTGACCTTGGGCAAGTCACTTAGCGTCCCTCACTGCAGTCCTCACATATGATAATGAGGGTTGGACTAGGCTTGTTTCACTAATTCGTTCACTCCCAATGATCTGAGCTAAGCTAAGGAATATTTATAAATACAAATGCTGTTTTCCAGATTTTACGCACATACATGTAGGTAAGTTATTACATCCATTTTATACAGCGCCTGGTATAGCTAATGTTGAATGAATGCCTATTTAATAGCAATCAACCCGTTATCCCTTCAGTCAAAAAAAATTACAAAACCCCTATGACATAAGACATGATGCTGAGCACAGCTAAGTTTACATGTTTCTGGAAAGCTATGAGTTCCACCCATAAAGAGCCTGCAGTTTAATCTGTGATGTAGCAAATGAGGACTAATTGTTAATTCCTTTTTCCAACCTTTCAGTTTGTATCCCACAATTCAGGTGAATTTTGTGGCATTATTTTACACAGAAGCACCACACTAGTTTTCTATATTATTATAAAAAGGCTCTATATTGCTATAAGAGGGATTTTATAAAGGTATTCAGGAACTCTGATGGAAGAGATGGCAAACTCAGTACCTTACAATTAAAGCAAGTATGCACAATCAACTTTATGTAAAATTTTAGGTTAATAAGAATATCTATTAAATGAAAGCGTCTTAACAAGTGGGGGAAAAGAGGCACATTTTGAAGCTGGTTGTAAATACAGATGATCAATTTCCTTTTGTTAGAAGAAATCATTTACTCGTTTTCCTCCAAATATACAGTTGTGTACATTTCTTAAAAAGAAATGACCAAGAGCACACGGCTCTCCATGAACAACACAGGCGTGAATAAACATCTTCTATAACTGCTAATCAAATTGCAGTTCTCTCTTTTCACTGACAAAAGCAAGCCATGGATCATAGACGTGATCTCTAAAATCAGAACGTTCCGAACACTAGCCCTAACCAAAGCTATCTGATCCAGGCTACTCTGAGATGGGTAACGTGAATGCAGCGCTCACTGGGTACACCCTGGGTATTTAATCTTTGTGAACAGTGTGCAGAAACTCTTGTGAATAAATTACTAGGTCTTTAACATCTCAAAATAATTGTGCCTTTTCATCATTTCTCTTGGGGATTGCTTCATAGCAGCTCCTCCTCAATTGGCAGCTCTTTATCAGTAATGTAATGTCGGAAAATTTCAAGGACAGCAGTGGTAGACGAGGGCCCATATAAATGGCATGGGTGATGTGACCAGGCGGATGATTAGCAAGGATGTCTTTGGTTTGCAGAAAGTTTAATTTTAGTAGGTCTAAGAAAACAAGAAAGTCCTCCCTTCCTTGCCCCACTGTATACTGTTCCTATTGTAGATGCCTCTTGAGTTTGCAGGTGTCCGCCTGAAGGCAGGTCACGGGAAGTCAGTGAAAATCAGGGCACCCTCAGCAACAGAAATTAACTTGAAGATCAGGCAGGCAAGTATATATTTTAGAGAGCATTAATCTTCCTGGAACAATCAAACTGGACTTCACGAAATGAACAGAGACTCAAAACAACAAAAGCAACCAAGAGCATCTATTCCAACACTGCAAAATTCTTAGATATTACAGATGTCACCCAACAGTGCGTGCATTTGCTTCCCATATGTGAACAAAACTGAGGCATCACAAGATAAATTTGAATGGAATGTTAACCTTCACTTTAAATTTTTTTTTTTCTTTTCCTAGCTGACGACACAATTTTAGTATTATCACAACGGAGCTTCTGGCTGGAAAGAAATTAAATTAATGGATGGATAAAAAAAGCTTAGAAACTTAAAAAAAATAAACAACTTTCAAATATCTATACTTGATGGTGTCAAGAGCCAAGATGAATGTATTTCAATTGCAACTTCCAAACTAAACTCACAAATTACTACCATTATGCTAAGTGTTAGCTACCCCACTGTGCAGTTTTGCTTTGTGAATTTTTACCTTCCTCTATGAACACTTTTAGCCACTGATCGCACAGCCTTTCAATGTTTTCTGCCTTTTCCTTTAAATAAACTGGCTCTGGCTCCTTCCATCTGGTTCCCCTTCCGTCAGCAACCCTGCACCTGTTCACACCTCCTCTCCTGTTGGATTCCACTGAACATTTCCTCCTCTGCCAGGGCTATTCTGGCACTCGCAACCTTTCTGTCATTCAATCCATCTGTCAGAAGTGAACTTTGTTTACCGCAAGCTTCTGCTTTCTTCTTCAAGAAGCAAAGCCCCTCAAGGTCATTGTCAAATGAACTGTCGGCATGGATTTAAATCCTCTCCTGCTAACCAGCAGAAGATGAAGTTCTGTTGTGTAATGTACTTGTGAAAATTACTTTTGGGTTCGGGAAGACAATAATTTGGAGTCAAAGTAGTAAGACATGGCATTTTAATGATCATTTGTAAAAACCAGACAGCTGATATGTATTTCCTTCATGTGTGTCTGCACTTCTTATTATATCAAGTATGAACTATATGTATAAGAAGGAAAATAAAAGTTTTAAAGTGAAATCAAAATATCATAAACAAGTTTACACTATGTAAAAATTGCTTCGTACTGTACAGCATTAACTTGAGGAATAAATATTTTCACTAATGAATTAGCCAAGGGAAAGAGTATTCCAATTAAGAAATTTTACACTGAAATGCTTAAAATGTACAAAGATGTACCATTTCAATTATGAGCTATATATTAACACACAGCTCCATTACTGCTTTGAAAGACTGAACCCATAATACACAAATTGAGT
Organism: Eumetopias jubatus; assembly: GCF_037043125.1. Taxonomy (NCBI): domain Eukaryota; kingdom Metazoa; phylum Chordata; class Mammalia; order Carnivora; family Otariidae; genus Eumetopias; species Eumetopias jubatus. The sequence continues at coordinate 62,600,128 of NW_028274818.1, read as the reverse complement.
ATATTTTAAATTTCGTCATTTAAAAAATAAACAGTTCTGCTTCAATAATATTCAAATATATGTTGCCCAACAAGCACACCATCATCTAGCTAAAGAAATAGAAGTGGTACCAATAGGCCAGTTCTGTGAAAAAAATTAACTCATAAAAATTAGGTGAAAATTATACTCTCAAGTAAATTTATTCTCTGTCATCCACTGCTATCAACTATTTACCCTCCCTTCATAAATCGGACATGAAATGCTGAATTACTTCCCAGCATTTTAGACAACTGTATTCTCTAGGAAAAAGGCAAACCAATGACTTGATTCAGTCTTCTTATAAGAAAAAGGGCGATCACTTTTTTAGGAGAAAAGAGATGACACGGATTTTTAACCAAAGCACTGTTACAAATAAATGTGAAGCCAAATGTAAACCTAAGCGCTACTTCATTCATAATGCTGCTTTTAGATTTGGAAGAATTACCCCAAGATTTTGTCCTATTGCATATGCTTTTATTAAGCACAATTAGTCAGGCCAGGAAACATTTTCTAAATCCTTTGTAGAAAAGGCAATAATTAAAGTTTTTTTCATGGACATAAAATTGCAGGCAGGTTTTATTAATAAAAGCAGCCTAAAAACATGCAATCTAAAATTTGAATCTTAAGGGTTTGATTGATTAAATATTTATAATTTACCCAAAAAAGGACTTTTTCAGAACAATTCTTCAGATGTATTAAAGAAAATTATTGTGATGCTAAATATAAAAGCAAAAACAAAACCCGACAAAGCTTCAAATCCAAGTGCAGAGACACTATTTTTTAGCTCGAATTTCAATTCTATTCCTCATCTCCAAAATTCCCTGTCCTATAAATCATTCTTATGTAATATATACAGTGTAATTGAAGGTGTGGCTTTTGAACACCAAATATGAATTCTAAGAGGTGCTTCCTCTCCCATCTTCCCAAAACATGATTTCTAAATAATTTCTTTTTATGTGGAGAACCTTTCAGAGCTAGTATCTAATTTACCCAGCAAGTTTGTTTAATATTTTTCCGGGTATTTTTTTTTCCCTTTAGTGTATTCTGTGCCTGACGGTAGTTTGGTTACCTGGATGCCTGCTTCTGAATAGCATGGAAAGGGTACTGGTAATCTGATCACTTCCGTGGTCTGATTTGCTATATAAAAGAAAGAAGTATTAGCAAAATGCTAGTTTCACAGGGGCTGCTTAAATCACCGTGAAGGAATGCTGCATTCTTGGCAAATTGCGTTTCGTTTCAGAAACCCACTAGTAGGCTTGTTTTAGAAAATGTATTTGACAAGAACATAAACAAATGAAAAGCCACTCAGTTAAACAGCACTTACACTCACACAGGGATGCATGAGTGTGTACACACATCCACTGTTCCCCTCAAGTACGTAAGAAAAAGAAAAGGGGAAATAGCATCACGATGCCTCTTTCAAAGGGACCGATTTAAGGAATTCAGAGAATCCTGTTAACAGTTATCTGCCTCAGGTGTAAGACGCTTGTTTTATCTTTGAAACAGAAAAACTAGGAAAAAGTTTTAGGTACTTTGATACCAGCACCTGAAAGACAAATTTCGCAGCAAAAACAAAACAGCATTGAAGCAATGTCGCCAGGTTTACTAGAGAACAGTGAAGCCGCTTCTAAGGGCCTGCTAGGTGTGGACGAGGAGCTGATGTCACTCACATTCATTCATACCAATTTTCCCCGAAGCAGCATATGGATGTAGGCTGGAAGGTAAAAATATTTCAGCTCCTTAATAGAGAACTGACCTTCCTTAATTTGTCTACCTTCTGAATGAGACTAACGGTTTTGCTTTTCTAAGAACTGAAAAGGATGAGAATACAATGATTTTTCCCTGGTGTATGGATTTTTCTGCCTATCGATCCACGTAGCCTTTTAGCCACAGAGGGTACTCCTTCTTCCACCCTCTTCCTCCATTACCTTAAGGCAAGACTTTCTTTCAGATGTGAAAATATTTGCAGGACTGCAGGACAAAGAACTGAGAACTTTCCACAGATTTGAGCAAGGGGGATAAGACAAATTTGCGAGATTCTGTTAAGAGTAAGGAGAGACTAAATGACAACTTTAAATCTGCCACAATCATTTACTAATGTGCTGCTATATCAAATAAGTCTAATTTTTTGACAGCACCAAATTAGATTTATTGCAGAAACTGCTGCATAAATAGCATATGGCTATGTTATACCACCTATTTCAAATCCTGGTAATGTTTCCCCTCCCCCTTCAAAATGAATAAATTGAGCCAAGCTATAAAGCTTCTGCAAAAAAAAAAAAAAAAAAAGAGAGAGAGAGTGAGAGAGAGAGAGAGAAATATACTAGTTCAAAAACAGATGTAGGAGATCTGGATTTCTTTGTTAAAGTAATAGTTTTAGCATGAATGTCCCAACTCTATATTTAAAATACATGATTCCCTCATGAGTTATTAAATTTAACAGATCATTTTCTCTTTCATTTCTTTCAGAATGACTTAATCTTATTTTTATCTTAAGGTTTGGGGCTCTGAATTATGCTTAGCTTTTTGATGTTCCATCGCAGTTTCACGGGAGAGAAAAGAAGGTCAAGTGGCTCTGGATCAATGTGGCTCCAATTAGGTTCTGAGAAATTATTGAGCGTAAATGCGTGGATTGTCTGTGGGTTTGGGTTTTCATTTGTTAAAGACATATGTGGTAGAAATCATATCGAAAAGCCTCTTCTAATTTTAACTCCAGCCTTGATACCAGAAGCTCTCTGATGCATAAAATATATAAAGTGATCATTCCATGTGCCGCACCGTACACATTAGGAATGGCAGGAACCCCCCACCCCCACCCCAACAGCAAAAATCAAAGTTCCACGGAAGCCGGGACTGAAAATTCACTCCACACATTTCGAGATGGACAGTTCTTCCTTCCTCAGTCTCTACCCTGATGCCCACTGCCACCCCCAACTGTGCTACAATTCAACTCAATTTTTCTTTTGGAACAAAAGTTTCCGTTCTTCTGTAGATGGGAAAGACATTGCAAGGTCTTATCTCAGACCAATGGGCACACCACTGCAAACATCATGGCACTCGGCTACCCCGCAGACTCCCTGTCTGTGGTCAGTCTCCCCAGCTGCCCTATCTGTTCCTGTCTGATTAGTTCTGCTAAGGAGCCCCTCCCCTGCCAGCTTTCGGTGCCATCTGTTCGACACAAGATGGCTCCCGCCCAGCAAGCTCACACTGCCCTCCTACCTGGCACCCGGCTACCAGCCTTACCCCAAAGTGCTAACACAGGTTCTCACTGCTGGCAGACTTAGAATTTCATTACTACTACTTTGACAAGTGCAGGGTTGTTTGTAATTTCTCTTTTATCCTGATTTTGATTGTACAACCACCTCCCACTGATTCAGTTTGCTTCAGTTTTGTTGCTCACAGATTTTACTCTCCACATTAATCTCCCTCTGGCATGTTACTGCATCTGTTCCCTTTTTTATTATTAATTTTCAAATTCCCACCATTTTTGACAAAAAGGAGGTAATCTACACTCTGTTTCTGCCCATTTCATTTTCTTTAATTTGGAAGACAAGTATGAAAGCATGCCAAAGAAGTTAATTCTCCGTTAACAGTTTATTTTCTGGCATCCCTACGCCTTTGTATATGAAAAACAGATAGGAATAAATGTTGACTGAATCACAACAACATAGTCGCAACCATTCCTGAATTTAATGAAAAGCAAACATATGAAACAGCATCTCAAAAGTTTATTAGCTCCATGAGTTGTCTCATGCTGTCTTCCCCTCTTCCACTTTTTAACAGATAAGCCTTTGTGCAAATCAACCCGAGCGCAGGATCTGAATTTGGGCTCCCCTCACAGTTCTGACACGGGCTCTGTTTTCACCGTGGATGAATTTTATCTAATTCCTTAATACAATTATCATCTTTCCTCCGCCTGAACATTGTTGACTCATTCAGTAGTGCCTGATCCTGAATAGACGCCTGATTTCAGAAAGAGGGGAAGAATCCAGAACTGCCATCCGTGCAACAAGGCAGAGCTTATGAGCCCCCAGGTCGCAGAGCTGCTTCCATTATTTCTCATGTGACAAACGGCTAATATCAGGAGGGGCAAGGTGGTATTCCTCCAAAGACAAAGAGGGCCGTGTGAGAGTTAGAAAATGGGAAGTCTTATATTTAACGATATCCTCTCTTCGTGTCCCTGATTTGTCACCACTGCCGCCTTGCCAAAAAGGACTTGAGTAACTTGATCTTGCTTCAACTGCCCTAAAGTTTTCTAGCTTGAGCAAAGCACTGTGATTGCTAGTGAATTTATTTTACACAAATTCATTAGTAGCATCATCCCTGAACAGATGAGTAACACCTCAGATTTAAAGAACCCTGAATGAATTTCAGTGATTTTCATACTCACATACATCCTCACAAAATTACAGTTAAGATCTGTAGGAAGTAAAGTGCAGTAGGAGACTTTTCCCAAGGTGACAGAAGGTCCTCAGAAACAGAACCAGGACTGGTGTCAAAATCAAGCTATGCCCAGCCTGGTGAACCACACTTCAGATCAGCTACTGAAAAACCAGCAAACCTTGAACCTGCTGAAACCCACTTTTAATGCCTCATCTCGAACACCCCCTCACTTCCACCCCAGCACATATTCCAATAGTGACTTCTTACTCTATTTTATGTGCTTCTTTTGTTGGTATAGCTACATTTAGAATAATTATTCTCAACACGGGGTGGATTCTTTGGATAAAGGGATCGCTTCATACTCCGCCTGGTTCTCCCCCCCCCCACCTTGGCCAGGGCAGGAGATGCTCAGCCCTCCCTCAGGTGACCAGTGCCTGCTGCATGGAGGTCACACAGAGCCAAGGCAGAGCAGTCTTTCCCCTCAGCTGGACATCAGCATCACAGGCTGTTTCCAAATGTTCCCTGATCCATTTGGTGCCCACTCTGAGTTCTTGAATTCAGGGAACTGTACTGTCTGCTAAGCCAATCTAATAGAGTAGTAGCTTAATAAAAATGTGTTTACTTGCACTGGGCCCTGGTGCCCCATGAGATAATGGCCCCGAGGAGGGCACTGAGGAAACTGGATATTCTCCAAACCTCCTCCTTTCTCGGGATCCTAAAATGAGCTTTGATTCCAACATTTAACATCAATGAGTCACTGTATAGTCTACTTGTGGGTATCAGGGAAACATTAAATAACAAGTGATTCATGCCCAATAATTGGTCTAGCCAACACTTCCAATTAAGAAGAAGTGTTTAAGAAGAAATTAAACATCAAGTTTTTTTAAAATTTACCTTAAATTAATACTGGAGATCAGAGCTTTCTTTTAGAAAAAATATTCTTACTTAGGGCCACGAAAACAACAGTTCTAGGTTTTTGCCTTTTTTCTCCTTCTATTTATATTGAACTTGATGTTCATTGTTGTTGAGTCGGGCAAGTGCTGTGGGCAATCCTTTCTCGGTTTCCTCTGGGCTTCTTCAGAAAATGAGTTGGCTGCCACCACCGCCATGCTCCAGGCTGCGGGCCTGTGTGGCAGGGGAGAGGAGACATCCCTGGTGTCGATTTTCATTGCACACACATTTGGGCTTCACAGAACTGAGGGGAGCGAGCCAGGGAAAGTTAGGCAGAACCCACCCGCAGAGACACATTCTCTGGCAGCCTGCAACGCTAACCTCTCCCGCCTCAGGCCGCACGGAGACCCGGGTTCCTGGACCATCCAACAGGCGGAGCCAAGGGCACTCGGGCAACCCGGTGTCCACCAGAGCAAAAGAAAACGACTTTGCCTTCCTGGCTCTCCGACAGCCTGTTCTCTCAGGGACCGGGTGGGGGAAGGAGAAGAGGACGCAGTTTAAAACAGTACCAAGGCCATCTATTTCAAGACTTGAAGATGTTGGTTGCACATATATCCATTTAAAAGTATTTTTGACACGTTCTCTGCTTAATTTATTCATGAAAGGAGTACAAGGAAAAAAAATAAGCTTAACTTTTAAATGGAAACTTGAGGCTAAAAATTCTTCAATAAAACTCAGGAGGGGAAAAAAAATAAAGTTCACCAAGGAATAGCAAGATTACGTGTCGAGGCTAGAGTCCCCTTTCCAAATGAAGAGAGGTTAGAAGTTTGGGTTTTTGACCTAAGCCAGTTGTCACCTAAAAATGAGGGCAGGTCCTTAATTTGCCCCTAAGGATAAAGAGCAGAGGTAAAGTTATGCAATATTCACGGAGGATCTGCTAGACATAGCCTGACACCAGAGACCTGCTTCCTGGCCTCTGAACTGAGATTCTGCAATCCAAAGGGTAATTCTACTTAGCTTTGAAATACATTTTTGCATTTATTCGTGAACAGGAGCTTCAGAGCACAGGATCTAGAGTCTGATGGACCTGGTTCAAAGCCTGCCTCTTCTGCTTGGCACCCTCTCCCTCCTTCCTGGCTGCCTGATTTCATGCCTCAGCTTCCCCAGGCTTGCTGTAAGGACTGAGAAGGCAGGGCGTTCAACCTTCTTGTGTACAAGCTTATTTTCTTAAAATTTTCTTTGCAAAGCATGAGTTTGTAAAATGCAATAAAAATGAATTACTAGAAAAATGTTTTAATTTTAAAAGATACAAGAAAAGAAAGAAAGAAAGAAAGAAAGAAAGAGAAAGAAAGAAAGAAAGAAAGAAAGAAAGAAAGAAAGAAAGAAAGAAAGAAAGAAAGAAAGAGCAAGCCCACTGATCATGCACTTGGTTGGATATTGTGCAATTTAAAATAAAAGCTTCCAAATACCCAATTTTTGTATTTATCGTGGACTCATCATTTACAGCCCATCCCCAGGCCACATTTCCTGTCGCACTGCTGCTGGGAATCAGACACAGTGCTTGGCTAGTGCCAGGGGCTCATTTATGCAACCTTTATACACCTTTCTTTTTGCATTCTGAGAGTTCTCTAAATAAAACCACAAAGCGACCCTGTGAAGAACTAACCCTGCCTCCTCGGCCTTATAACATGCTGACATGGAGACTATCACTCACAAACCGACGTGAACAGAGATGTACTCTTCTTTCCCCTCTTCGCACTGCATCCCTCAAAGGAAAAATCAGGGATTATATATTTTTTAAAAAGACAATAGAAGGGGACACCTGTTGTTTGACTTCCCCAGGGTCCCTGACCCCCTTTCCCCTAATGAGAGCACTTTCTCTTGCTCAGTGCACCTCCCCTCCCTCACTCCAGTGCTGCTACTGAGGTTTCCAGCATGTGTATCCAAGGGGTGGCTGTGTGATCAGAAATGAGGGAGCCAGGAAGTCACACTTACAATCTGAAATCAAGGGCATCTCCTTTACCTTCAGTTTGGACTGAAGGAGGTGACTCCATGGTGTGGCAGAACCTGAAGGAATGAGCCAACATTGAGACAGAAGTCAAGCCCTGGGATGGACAGAAATGGGCAGCATACTGAGGCGGCCCCGAGTCCCTGCTGCAAGAGAGCCTGAGGCCATCTGCATCTGGATTTTATGTGGTCTGGTTATGGGGCTGATCAGTTCCCCCTTTCTGGGTTTCTGTTACTCCTCCTGGTAACAGGAGAGGTCAAACAACTCCATTCAAGAAAGCATTTGCAGTCCTTAACTATGCGGAAGCTAAACGCTCTGCAATGCTCTGCAAAGAAAGGCTTCATCACTTTTCCCCAAGTAAATCACCGATCCTAACAGGATAAGCTGGTGACCCCTCTGGCACACCCTTTCTCACTTCCAAAAAGATACAAATACTGCCATTCAAGTTATTATCTCTCCAGGTCAGAGGGCAGACCTTCCCATTTGGATCGCAGAGGGCAGACTTTCCCGTTTGGATGGCAAGAGCAGGGAAGAACAGAGTGCCCACTTTTATGGGGCTCGCTGAGATTCCCGCTCTGAGAAATTCTCTGAAGTACCTATCACTGAAAACATCGTTTATGGAAGAGAGAAAATACATATTTGGAAGGCAGCACTGCTGAAGTAAAGCTGGAACCTGAAGGTTTAATGGCAGGTTGGTCTCCCTTCTGTTTTGCACTGAGAGTCACTCCAGTTCTAAATCCTCTCGAAAGTAAACAGAGGGCTTCCTGCAGTAATTCCCCTCCAGATCAGACCTGAGAAAAAGATGCAGGAGTCAGAAGAACAGGCTTCAATATAGGTACAGCAGGTATGGACAAGAGTGTTCGCCTCAATAGTCAATGACAATCATAGAAACACTCTGAAATGTGTTGTTTTAATATGTTGCATCATAAAGTAACCTACCCACATGGATGTAAGTGGTAGTCTCGTGAGAGGGATTAAAATCTTTAAAAATGTCTGGACGTGTCACAAACAAGTATGCAAAGGAATTTCCACCTTCTCGGAAAGGCCCCTCTTTCCTCTTGGGTAAAAATGAAGCGAAGAAGGCAAAGGAGAATGACAGTTGTATGATAATACGTTAAGTGACTAAGGCAACTGATCCCAAAACACTGTTTTTTAAGAAAAACCCAAGCCAGGATGAAAACACACTGACATGACTTCTATCAGTGAAGGAGGGGGCAGCTGATACTTATTTTTATTATAAATTTATGGTACTGGTTCCTCCAGGTGTATTTTCGGGAACAACTGCATTAAACATTTTCCTAGGAATTTACACAGAGTTCCAGCGTGATGGATGATGGCAGAGGCGTGGTGGACAAACCGCTGGGGTTGAAGACCTGCTTCTATAACATGACAGCTGTGTGACCTTAGATGGGTCCTGTTACTCCTCTGTACCTTGGTTCCTTCAGCTGTGAAACAGGGAAGATAACAGTCTGCACCTTCTAGAGCTCTGGGCAGGGCTGGGGGCACTAAATGAAAAGCACCAGGCTCAGATCCTGGAACACAGAAGGGGTTGGGTAAGTGACGGCCATTGTCCTTAGCCACGACCTCTGTCCTTATGTTTTAAAGAGCTACTGCATGCAGCATGGTACCAGGCAGATCTGAAGATGGATATATTCTTAATCTCAGAGACTGATGCTCTTAGATATTTTAAAGACAGGTTGTGTGTGTTTAATGTACTCTCATGTCTACAGGTGCAACCTGCCAATGCCATTGTCTCCCCTACGGAGAAAGACCTTGCCTCCTGTTTTCCTGCTTCCACATGCCTCAGATCAGTAAGAGGCTATCTGTCTCTCTGTCCCTGTAATACTTTATCTGGAATCTCTCTTCTGGATCTTTTTTATCTTGCCAGCTCTTTGTGTATCTTCTTTTCTACCCTACCAGACTGTAAGTTTCTGTCAGAGGGGCCACCTTTTAATTATAGAGAATCCTAATTTGGAACTGTGTGTGTGTGTGTGTGTGTGTGTGTGTGTGTGTGTGTGTGTGTGTGGTTTTTAAGGGAGCATATTTCAGTGAGAGCATGGTATATTTTACCAACCCTACTTGAATTGTTAGAATGACTATCATTTGATTCTCTTATACTTAAATATGTATGTGCATACAAAGTTAAAAATGAAAAAAGCTACTTCTGTCTTATCTCCATCTTACACTTTTTACACTGATATACTTGAAAAAATATATGTATATATATGTGTGTGTGTGTGTGTATATATATATATACATATATATTTATTTATTTATTAATATTTGGCTTTGAGGGCACCTGGGTGGCTCAGTCGGCTAAGTGTCTGCCTTTGGCTGAGATCATGATCCCAGGGTTCTGGGATGGAGTCCCGAGTTGGGCTCTCTGCTCAGAGGGGAGCCTGCTTCTCTCTCTCCCTGTCCCTTGCTCATGCTCTCTCTCTCTCTCTCAAATAAATAAATAAAATCTTAAAAAAAAATGCTGTGCTTTGAAAGAACAATCATAAACTTGCAATACATTGGCCATCCCTATAATGACTTATTGAGCTCCAACTCTTTTGCAAAGGCCTGAACCAGATGCTCTGAGAAATAGAACATTAATAAGACCTCTCATCCCTCATTTGAAGAATAACACATTCCAGAAGGGAAGAAAAGCAAGTACAAAAACCCTTCAGAGTACTAACTCCTTTTTCTCATATTTTCACTGTCCCTGTTTTGAGGAATTCACTCAGGATGTAGAGCCTTCAGCTCTGAGTGGGAAGGAGGATTCAGAGGGAGACATGCTCCCCTGGGGCGGCAGGGCCATCTGAGAGGGCTACAGTGGAAAAAAATCAGAAGTTCAGAGAGACCTGGAAAAGGAGGTAGGATTATAATACGGCTGGAGAGGGTCAAAGGGGTATTCTAGATGTAGAGAATAACAAAGGAGAGAAAAGCCCCAAAGTGCAATTTGGCTTGTGATGTGAGCTGGTGAGAATGATGATAAAACTAGAAGGCTGGGACCCCGTCCCAAAAGGTTACCTGCAAGTGGACTGGACCTTTTGTAATAGTGCAATGCCAGGGAAGGTTTCAGGAGCAGGTGACAGAGTCAAGGCAGTGCTTAGGAATATTCAATTGGCAATACCTGGTGAAAAAGGCTGGAAGGGTCCATGACCCTTGTGAATGGTCAGCAGAGCCTAAGTTAGGGTGAATGCAAATGGTAGGTCTGAAGGATGTCTCCACAAAATCTCTCTGAAGTTCAAACTAAGAAAACATCTTTTTTTTTTAAGATTAATTTATATATTTTAGAGAGAGAAGGGTGGGGGAGGGGTAGAGGGAGAAGGAGAGAGAATCTCAAGCAGACGCCCTGCTGAGCGCAGAGCCTGACACTGAGCACAATCTTAGGACCCTGACATCATGACCTGAGCCAAAATCAAGAGTCAGACGCTCAACCAACTCAGCCACCCAGAGGCCCCCTAAGAAAACATCTTAAACAAAGAATACTCCAGGCAAATTAAATGCCTGATATCAGGAAATGGGCTCTTCATCATGGGATGTCTTCAATCACCATTAGGATCATTGATGATCAGAGCTAGAAGGAAACTTAGAAATCAGGTTGTAGCCTCATTTTATAGGTAAGCAAGCAGGTTCAAAGAATTAAGTAACGTGTCAAAATTGCAAAGATGGTGAATGCCCAGGAGAAGATTCTAAACTCGGCTTCCTCAACACCCAGAAGCCTGGGGACTCCCCTAAGAAAAGCATGTGCCTTTGTTACATCATTCCATATTCTTTTCTTAGGCACTGATGACTCCTTTGGTCTCCCTGGCTGGTGGCTCTCCAACCCCCTACTCAAAGAGCATGGCCCTCTCATGCTTTCACCCATTTCCTTGGCTACAACTAGTAGCTTTATGTGAAAGCATCCAGTGAAGAGCCTCAGGTCTTGACCTTTTTCCTCAAACTGGACCTACACTGCACATCTCCACCCAAGTCCCAAAATACAGTATGTTATTTCCCTCTCTTACTCCTTTTAAGTCTCCTACTGGAATTAATGGTTCATCCAGTTAACGTAGGCTAGAAACACTGGAGTCAACTTTAATTCTGGCCTCTCTCTTTTGCTACCTAAATGCCTCTTAAAATTTCCCTTCCATTTTACCGGCAAAGCCATAGTCCAGGACTTCATTACCACCCCCTGGACTGGGGCTTATATTCTAGTCAGGGGCCCTGTCAATCATCTTTTCCTCAGGCAATCTGCCTTCAATTACCCTTCATTTACCTTCTTTAAATACATATTTGAATCCCTTAAAGTTCAAGCTCTCTTGACTTACTTGAATTACACAGCCTCCTAACTGAGGGATTGATAAATATTTGAAGGCTTTGAGGACCATACTCAATTCTGCCATGATAGTCCCAATACATAATGCATAAAGGATATTCATGGCTGTGTCCAATAAAACTTTATTTATAGGTATATAATTTTTATATGTCACAAAACATTATTTTTCTTTTGTTTTTTTTTTCCCAGCTATTTAAAAAATATAAAAACTATTTTTAGCCCATGGACAAAAAGAGACAACAGGCCATATTTATAGGCTGTAGTTGCTGACTGTGCCCTAACTGGTCTTCCTGTTTCCTACATCAGCTCTCCAAGTTTACTCTCCATGCTGCTGAATCAGAATACTGACCCCCAAAGATGTGATCGTGTTGACAGCCTTGCTTAAAATATATCAAGAGTAACCTATGACTCTCAGAATGGTCAAAACTCCAGAATATGGACCACAAGGCCCTTCCTCTGGTCCCTGTTTGCCTTTTCCAGGCTTATCCCCTGCCAAACACCTAACCTGATTGTAGAGTTTATGTTCCGTCCCATCTTTATGTCTCTGTAGATATTGCTCCATCCACCCGGGGTACCCACCCCACCTTCTTCCACATTGAGAATTGCTATTCAAGAGCTCGTTAATCCAAATAGCTACCAAACATCTCCTCCTCCAGAAAGCTTTCCCCATCATCTTCACCTCCAATGCACAGTATGCCAATTCTCCTTCCTCTGTGCTCCTGTGGTAACTTTATTTCTATCACTGCAGTATTCTCACACTTGATTATAACTGCATACGTGGAGCTGGCTCAACAGCACAGCGCGAACAGCCTACGGGGAAGAACTGAATCTGATATTTTTCTCCCTACCCAAGACCAAGCAATGTACTTGAAAGATAGTAGGTGCTCAATAAATATTTGTTGAGTGGGTAAATGTTATACTTACCAGTTGGGTCTTTCAATAAATGTTGAATTTCTATTTTCCATTTTTTTAAAGTTATCTCTATGCCCACATGTGGGGCTCGAACTCAGAACCCCAATATCAAGAATCACATGCTCCACCAACTTAGGCACCCCTATATTTTCCATTTTTAAGTCTAATTAGACAGTAAAGGGAAGTAACAGACAAACGATAACTTATTTTTCTTTCAGACTGATCTGCAGATCAATACTCCAGTTTTTAAATTTTCTTTGCCCTGGGAGATCTGTATTCCTACTTCATCATTACTTATAACATGGTTTTCATATTCAATTTTAAACTTTGTGCAGACAATGTCATTCGAAATATTTGCGTTAACACTAAGCTACCTGTGTGTGATTTATTTATTTCGGCTGGTCTACACAGGGAAAGAAAGACATAATGTTTCTCAGCCACACACTTGAGTATACTGAATCAATAAAGACTGTCAAGGAAAAGCAAACTCTAAAAAAAACCCAAAAGAGTATATCAGAAATATTTAGCCCAACAACCAAGACACATTTTCAGTGCAAAAGAGAGCTACACACAGTTCTCTGCATTTTTAATTGTCATCTTTAAATTTATGAATGTGGATTTTATAAAACACGAACAGAGACTAAATGTAAAATGCTTACAAAAGAGTACTGTGCTTAGAAAATGTGTAATTAAGTTTTATTTTCCCTAAAACTAGTTTTCAATTTTTGTAGACTTGCTGTAAATAAAGCTCAACAGAAAAAGCTTTCTATGGAACCAAGCAAACCCGTTTTTCTCAAGAACAAAGGAATTAGTTACCACTGGTCCATTTTCAGCAGTTGCTGTACCTCAAATACGCTCTATTTGCAAGAAACTGGTCTTGTCAGACAGTACAAATTGATACTGCACAGGAAAACTCCCTGTAGGACCCTGACTTCAGAAATTAACTCTCTGAATAAGACAGAATGGCAAAGGGGACAAAACCAGCATTAATATTTATTTACCGAAGCTCAGCCACACTGAGACTTTGAAAGCTGTCCTATTTCTGTGGTTTAGTAGTGCTTAGCACACAAATGATTGTTTCCCAACAGAAGCCTGACAGAAGAAAAACTATTAACTATCATGGTAAAGCTAAATTTCGAAACTTCTGAGATTAAATAATCCATTGGAACTGTGTTAACATTACATTCTCGGTTCTACAAGACAATACCTTGAATGAGTATTAAAAGAACGGTTAGTATTCTACAGTATTAAGCAATTTTTTCTCATAAAAGTGTTTTATCTCTTGGGATTTTTCCAGATATCACACGTGTATAAAGGATTTCTTTTCTTACTTGCTTTTTCCCTTTTTCTTTCTTCTCGTTTTCTCTTTCACGGTTTAAAAAGGGAAGTTGGCAAACCATTTGGAATATTATCATAACAAAATGTTTTCAACAAAGTTTGATTTTAACAGAACTAGAGGCATCTTAACACTAACCCAAAACTTTGGGAGGTTCACCAACCTCTAGAATATTTTTTTCTCCAAACGCAGGCTGTTCAAGTGGTGCTTTTCTCCATCTGTTATCATACCGTGCTCAGAATTACATTGTCATATTTAATGTAAAAGGGATCAGTCCCCTTTCATAGTTTAAATTCAACATATTACTATGATTAGACAACCAGCGTTTTTCTAATTTATGAACCAAACCAAGGCTCATAAACTTACACGTGTATTTAGAGAAAGTTCTCCATAAAAAACAAAAAACTCTTAAGAACTGAACAAACCCAAACACTTGATCTGAAACATGAAAAATTGTACTAAAACCCGAAGTGAGAAAAACCACTTATATGGTAACATGAAATATCTGCAACCTCTATTTGAATTTTCTGTGTATGTGCATTTGTGTATGTGCGTGTGTACGTGTGTGTGTGCGTGTGTGTCTTTTCCACACAGCAAATTATACAGTGCTTGCTACCTAAAATGTCTCCTTGTCACCTAGAGCTGAGCTACATGTTCCCTAAAGTTGTAGGACACTGATAATCACATCGCATTATCTTGTGACAGAAACCATGTAATTCGAAACCACAAGAGCACGGTTGTAAGAACAGTTTGAACGTGAACAGTGTCAGTCAATTTCATCTCTCACTTCTATACCTTAGGACTCAGCTTCCTTATTTTCTCTCTGTCCTGTCTCAGTTTGCATCTGAGGATGCCTTTTACTTTGTCTCATTCTCCACTGACAGTATCTGGTTCTTTTCCTAAATATATTCCTCAGATCTTTCAGTTCAACATTTTTATTAGACGCAGAATTAACAGGAGAGGTAGTGGTGGTGGTAGGAGAAATATGTCATGTTGCGCCTATTGGTAGAGAACCACCTAAATATTTGAGCATTGTAGATGAAAGGGTTTGTAAAATATCAGTAATTCCCTGCCACACTTATCATTCACATGTCTGGGTGTTTTGCTTACCACATCTCCACTTTTCTTAATATGCCTGAAAGCTGTGTGTGAATTGAGTGACTAAGACTAACTCTAACAACTGTTTGGAAGCCGGTGGCAAAAATCAGTGGGATGGCACTGGGGCTCTGGCGCGTAATGGGATTAGGGAGTACCTGGTGAGGTGCAGTTGGTGCTCAGATTCGCTCAGCAGCTCTGTCAGTTTCAGGCACTCCTCTCTGGCCCGGGCTGCCTTCTGCTGTTCCTGTTCCAAGTGCTGCTTGCTTTCCCTCACTTCTAATTTCAATTTCTCTATTTCCTTAGGTGGAGGGGAGAGGGGGAAAAGCATCCATATAAGCTATATGCACTTGAGTTCAAAATGCTCTCATTTTTATGTTTGCCGTGAATTTTAATGTGATGAGAAATTATTAGAAAATTTAGGCTAGCTTCCATTTGATGACAAAGGGAATGAACACAGCCAAAAATGCACATTAGTGAGGTTTTTTTGGATCGTAAGATGAAGTCTAATTTCAGAAATGAAATGATTAAATGAGAGGAGTCAAAATGGATAATCGGCACTCTCATTCTTAAGGCTCAGTCCCTTTAAAGAATATGAACTTAAAAATGCCACTACTTTAAAAATATAACATTTTCATTTGTGAGATTAGATCAGATCCATGCAGTGATTTACACCAAATATGTGAATATTCTGAAAGGTATATTTATGGTTTCATTTGGATGTTTTGAAAGCCAGGTTAAAGGGTAAAATAATATATCTTTTAAAAAAATGTGAGGTATAAAAGAAGGCATCATTATTGCTGCTCAACATTATTTGGGAAAAAGATACTTTAGGAAAAAATATGGCATGAGAACCTTTAAGCCTTTAGAGTACATGAGATTTCTCAGCTAAAATAATATAACACTAAAATGTCACTAAAAAAGGTAACAAAAGCAGTCTAAGATTAATAAATATGAACATCTAAAATATATGAAAATTTATGATAGTTTATTCTTTGGTCTCAGGATAAATTATCCTTCTCTTACTGCAACTCAAATATTTCAAAGCAAAAATACCTTATATAGAACACAGTTTTAAATAATATATACACTAAAGTAGAAATATTTATCATGGAACATCTATAATTTTTTTAAAAAATAAAAGAGATAAATACTCAGACTGTTAAAACCAGAAAAGCAAAAGGGAAAGCAAAAGGTAGAAACATTTTCAGATTCAACACAAAGCAAGAAGCAGTTTTAATTCACAAAAACGCAATCTCCTTTTGGAAAACAAAATCATGTCTAAGTAAAGTGTTTTAAACTTAGTATTTAAAAACATTTCAAATTTCCTCACGTCATTACTCAGTATGCTAAGCACTCTCTAACTATATTTAATACATCAGGCAAGATAAACTAAATGATTCGGGGTTTTTTTGACATTTATTACATTATAAATATTGTTTATGCCCCATCAAAATCGTATATTATCTACAGTTTAATAAAACAACTTATAACAAGTTCTCAAATATTTTTAGCTTCAAAAACCTATATAATAACGAGTCTATCACTCTCATTCAGAGTAGATTTTCTGTATCTTTCAGATCAGAATACTAAATGCAACTGTTCTCTTTCTGTAAAACATTTCAAACTGATAAAGTTATACCATTTTATTTCTATTCCCATAATTTAATACAATTAAAGATATGAAAAACATCAAAGTCTGTTAAGTTTTATTCACCTAACATGAAATTAACAAAAGCAAATGTGTATAGAATTGGAAATATATGTTGACTTTAAAACTTCAAAAATTCACTCATTTATTTTGTACATGATGCTATATGCAAGAAACCGTCCTGAGTATTATGATGGGTTCAGAGAGCCTCCATCCCTACACTCAGGAGTTAACAATTCAGGTAGGTAAATGAGACGTACACACACACACACACACACACACACACACACACACACAACTATCAAACTACAAAGCACATAAGACACAAGTGAGTATTAGAGAAAATCTCTGCTTCGATAGGTCAGACTAGGGATATATTAGCATGGACAAGAAAAGTGGAAAGAGGTTAGGGCACATTAACTTATCGAATGACAGATGGGACTGCACTGTGAAAGGTCTTGACTTCCAGATGAATAAAGCTGTATTTTGCTTATAGATAATGGAGAGACATTAATGGTTTAAACAATTCAATATGAGAGAAGTTCTTCTTTAAAACAACTGGAGCCCTGTTTATGAGCAGTTTAAGGTGGCAGAGACTGGCGGAAGGGAGACCATGAAGAGAGTTGCAATGTTCCAGACGTGAGAATAGAGACACTTCAAACGAACATAAAGTTGGTGAATACAAAGAAATAAAAGGAGACATCAAAGACAACTCCAGAATTCTGAATTGAGAGGATACAAAAAAATGACAGAAAATGTATAAAAATCCCAAATTTTTAAAGAGAAAAGAGGTGACAATTTTTATAAGCACTATGTGACAATAACAAGACATGCACACTTCCATTGGTAATTAGGTTTTGAATATAAATCAGCTGCTTTCTTGTTCTCATGTAACAAAAAGTCAGAGGTTGCACTGAAAGCCAATCAAACACAGAAAGAAAAACATGGGCCCCACTTATGATGATGAGCACTGGGTGTTACACGTAAGTGATGAATCACTAAATTCTACACCTGAAACCAATTTTACCATATATGTTAACTAGCTGGAATTTAAATAAAAACTTGAAAAACAAAGCAAAACAAAACACACATGGGCCCCAGAGTCAACACAAATCAGGGTTTCAGACACAGCTCTGGCACTTTCCAGCCCTGTGACCCTGGACAAGTCACTCGACTGTTAATCAGATTCTTCAGTCTAACACAGGAAGATGGCTGTAGCAAGCTCCCAAAGCTATCAGGAAGATTAAATGAGATGCTGAGTACTTATCAGAGTGTCCAGCACATAGTAAGAGCTGAGTAAAACACAGCTAGTGCTATTATTGCTGATTGTTTTCTCTATTGATATTTCAAGAACAGCAAAGCGGTAAGTAGAAAAATTGACCTGCTGAAGGATATATGGCTAACACTGAGGATTAAAGAGTTCTTGACTTAATTCAATAAATTTTCCCCCAGAATTTTGATGAAAACTGAATAAAACTTTATTATAGTTGCAAAAAGCATTTTTCTTAGGAAGATGGAAAATTACTGCCTGCTTCTGATTGTCTGTGCCAGAAAAAGAGCTTATTGGTGCAGATCATCAAAATCAACAAATAGTCTAACCAGCTGGACCAGGGCTCAACACTTACTCCCTGAGTCAGGAAAATCTGCCATGGCACCAACTCCAACAGTTAGAAGAGGAATCTCTTGCCAGAAATGCCATGCTCCCACTGGCAGGATAACCCTTTGCCTCACCCAACTAGGTCAGCACTGCTTCCTTGGCTGTATATAGTGGTTCTGGGATGAAGGACCAACAACAGTCAGAGACCCGTGGTACATGACTCCCTAAGTACTCTATTAACCTGCAGTGTCTACAATGCAGTTTGATGCGGCCATCTTTTGGCTAACTAGGCAAACATAAGTCCACATAGTGTTATATTTTACCAAAAGATATACTTCAAGTCATGAATGTAAGCACTAAAAGGAGAAACTGTTAAAAGTGGCTTTCTCAGGAGAATCATAGCAAGGATGGGATATGGAGAAAGGCAGAGTTTTCACTGTTCATTTACAGTCTTCTATACCATAGGAAGTTTTTTTTTCTTAATCATGGACATATGTAATTTTATTATTATTTATTAGTTTTTTGTATCAGGGTAATTCACCTAATTTAAGTCAAATAGTACTCAACTGTTCATAACGAAGAAGGGCAGTGCCCATGCTCTACCCCGCACCCATCTCCAAGCCCTATCCTCAATGGCCCACACTATCCACTCTTTTGATATTTATCTTCATATTTTATATGACATACTTATAATGCTATTTCTTGATTTTGCAATATTAGACATTATCTACTGACTTTCTATAGTAAAAAAGTAACAATTTAGGTCACTCAACAGAACCTATCTCATCCTCCGATCTAACAATTCTGGTTATATCATTAGTCAGTAGTTCATTTACATTATAATTACAGAATTATTGTTCACTCCTGAGACACATATTATTTTGATTCAATTTTTTATACAAAATTTTATTATTTCTGGAATTGCCTACTTTTTAACAGATTATTTTTTTAGGTAACTGACATTTCTTCCCCAGTGTTCAAACAGATCTGTCAAATACACATCAAAAATTTTTTTTTCAAATAATAAAACATATCAGACAAATGATCAGTTCCTTTTAAATTTTCCCCCTAGATATATCCTTCTTGGTGTCTATGTCTGGCCACATTGATTTCTGTCTTGGGTCAAGCCTTAGACATGATCCTATTAGAGTTTCCTGTTTTCTGGCTGGTAAGTCATCCTTTCAGTTTACTCCCTTTTTTAGTTAAAGTATGTTCTCCGGGTAACTTTCATAAGAAAGAATATATGAATAATACATTTTTAAAAGTATCTGTATGCCTGAAAATGCCATTTTTCTATGTATACACTTGACATTTTGGCTGGGTATAAAAATCTATGTTGAAATTAATTTTTACTCAGGATTTTTAAGGGGCTACTCCATTGTCTTAAAAATTGTAATATTGTAATTGAAAAGCCCTATGCCATTCTGATTCCTAATACTTGGTCTGTGATTTGCTTTTTTTGTTTCTGAAAGCTTTAATAATCATTTATTTTTTCCCTGGCATTTTGAAATTTTACAATGTTAGACCTTGGAATGGGCCTTTTTTCATGCTTTGTGCTTGGTTTTCAGTGGGCCCTTTTCAATCTGGAGGCTTGTTTTCTTCAGTTTGGGGAATTTTTCTTGTATTATTATTTTAAAATATTTTGATGTCATACATTTTAGTATTTCCTCCTCTTGGAACTCCTGGACATTGGTTTTTGTCTTCATTGGATTTATCATCTAACTTTCTTCTATTTTCTGTTTCATTATCTTTTGATTCTAACTTCTGGGAGATTCTCTTGACTTCATCTTCCAAAGCTTCTACTGAATTTAAGAAAAGATTTCTGCCACAATTTTCATTCCCAGAAGATATTTCTTCTTTTCACTGTTTTACATAGCATGGTATTTTTATCTTATCGATATCTTATTTATTAGAATATTATAGTATTTTAAGTGTTCTCCTCTACTCTATTATATATTGCCCAATTTCCTTTTTTTCTGTTTGTCTATTTTTAGACAATCCCTTATGTTAGAGGCTTTCTTCAAATACATGTTGGTACTTGGCTGTCATTTCACATTTTAAATGAAATAGTGAACAAAAAATGCTTTTTGGGTAATGGGATAGTTTACATTATTGTTCAGAAAATTTTCACTTCTATCTCCCTTCCATTAGGAATGGAATACACTGTCTCTTCCTAATGACTTTGGACTTGGCCATGTGATTTCACTTGGCCAATGAATTTTTGTGGCTATAATGTAAGCAGAAGTCATAAATATGTTTATGTGGTTTGGCTTTGCTTTTGTATTCTGGTGATTCTCTGCTAGAAAAGCATGCCCTTGACAGCTGCTACTGCTTTTGCTTGGACTGAAGAATAAATACCTGTGGAGCAGAACCCAACCCAAACCACAGCCCAGACAACCTACCACCCATTACCCAAAGCAGAGTCCCCTAGTCAAATGAAGCCTAGATCAGCCAAATCTCAGTTGACCTGAAGATTCATAAAATGAGCATAAATGATTGCTATCATAAGCCATGAGTGTTTTCAGTAGAAAATGATTGACAAACCACTCTAAAGGAATATGGTGTGTGACAACTGTCTATTTCCTTAGAATTTTATTTGATCCTTAAAACAACTGCATGAAGCACATAGGGCAGGTATCCCTATTTATACAAAAAAGAAATTGAGGGTCCAAGACATTGAATGATTGTCCAAAGAAGTAAATCTAAGCCTTGGCCCAGATCTTCTGATATTACTGCCTCCACACCATACTATAAGTTAAACATTGGCTTTCAATCTTTTTTGTTTTCTTTTCTTTTCAAACCAGGCCATGGTAAGAAATCCATTTTACATCACAATTCAGAAACATGCACGATCTCACGCACACACATTTAAATGTAACTAGCATTTCATTTTCATAAAACAGTATTAGTCCTTACTTTGTGTGAAGTGCTCAGCTATGTCCTATTGCTTCTTGTTCTATACACTTCCTTAAAAAAACTTTTGGTTGCAACCTATAATATTGTTTTCACAGTCTTGCAATTTGAAAAGCATTGTGTATGTCTGATAAATAAGAAACACTTTTTACATAAATTAAGTAGAATCAAATAGAGTTTCATTAAGAGAAGCTCTATACACATTTCTCTTGATTTCCTAAGAAAAAATATCCAAAGAAATGAACATAAAACCCATCTGAAAAATTATATGTCATCTTAATCCTAGAGGATAACTTTACCTGGAAAAACAAAGTAGCATACATGAATGATTTTAATCCAATGGTCATGATTTATCCCTGCTACTAAATATTATGTGACTTAAAAATCATTTAATAATTTTAAATATAGGATAACTTAGTTGTATCTGTGAGGAAGAGAATGGGGAGAGAAGAGAAAAAAACAACAAAACAGAAAAGTAAGACCAGAACCCAAAGTTCTTGCAAAGTGAGAAGAACTTGTGGTTTTGAAGCTGACAAAATTTGACAGTATGAACTTATCACTCAGAAACCAACGGATGAATTCATAGACTATATTTAGAAAATAAAGTAGTATATGATACTGACAAATGAAACACAATAATGTATAACTTGGGAGAGAAGGAATAGTTTCTGTCAAGTTCTGTATGGGTAAAAAGAATGGACTTACTGGAAATTTAGTATCTGCCAGCTGACACTTCTATTAACTTACAGATGTTAAGGATGATTTTACCAAACCACTAATAAGATTTTGTCTGGGGCTACACTAGCTACCTGTGGGTATTTAAATTTAAGTTAATTAAAATAAAAAGTTTAGTTCCTCATTTGCGTTAAGTGCTCAATATGGATTGAGTCTGCCATACTGGACAGTGCAGGTATAAAATATTTTCATCAACACAGAAAATTCTATTAGATAGCGCTGCTCTAGAATATAGCAACATACATTTCTAAGACTCACTCTCCAAACTGGACTCTTAGAAAAGCAGCCTGTGTGAATAAAATGATATTATAGGAGGTAAAAAAGTCATTTTAGAAATGGACAAAAATGGTTGTCCTTTTTAGGGTAGATGTGGAAGTTTGCTGCTACCATTCTAGAAGTTCTGTTCATGGTTATCATTGTTAAGGGCATACGATTTTGATTTACTATGTTTTTATTGTGGGCCTAATAGTAACCATGATAGCAGTCATCATTTTTGAGTGCTTACCATGTGCCAGGCATTACCTTAGTTAGCATTTTGTATTTTTAAATTTTGTATTTTTAATCTCATTTTGTGTTTGTGACAACCTTGTCAAAATCAGCAACCAATTCCTGTTTTATAGATGAGAAAGCTGAAGCTCTCAAACGTTTAGTAACTTACACAAGACTATATAGTGGCAGAGCTGGAATTCAAAACTGGATTAATCTGATTTCAAGTTCTCCAGTCTCTCCACTATATCACATCTGGTGTCCCTATGCAAACCTGTTAGATGTTAACAGAAGACAAAGAGGAAATGATGCAATGTGCTTTCTGAAACTTCTTGGCCTACAATTTGGGATGAATAGGAAAGACACTGAAATAAGACATAACTCAGATGGCCTAGATCAAACATCACACCAGCAAACACAACGATGGTGATTGGCAAAGCCTTGGCCAAAGTTCACTTTGAAGATGCATTTCTCCTTGAGACTTAAGCAGTGCTGATCTCAAGAAGGGGAGTGGGGTTCGCTTGGTCTCAGGTCACAGTTCCTATCACTTACAACATAGTGACTCCACACCAGCATAAGAACCAATATGGCACTGACCTTTTAGCCTTCCCGATATAATATGTAACATTTTCATGAAACTTTTCCATTTTTTCTTTCTTTTTTTTTTTAAAGATTTTATTCATTTATTTGAGAGAGAGAGAGAGGGAACGAGTGGGGGGAGGGGCAGAGGGATAGGGAGAGGCAGACTCCCCACTGAGCAGGGAGCCCAACGCGGGGCTTGATCCCAGGACCCTGAGATCATGACCTGAGCTGAACGCAGTCACCTAACTGACTGAGCCACCCAGGCACCACAAAACTTTTCAGTTTTCTAATTGTTTCTAATGTGACTACTAAATCGATCCTTATTCTAAGCAAATGTTCTTTAAGGAATTTTAACAAAAGTTATTTTTTTTTCCTTTCCTGAATGTTAAAGGAAGTGGTATCAACTGATCATTTATATTCAGAGATATTTCCTCAGAGCTAAAGTAACTCTCAGGCCAAACAAGTGTTCAAAACAGATGAGAAGGGGCTATGGCAGAAAAGAAGTACCTTTCTAAAAGCATGTATCCAAAGAAAAGAAAAATTTAAGACATTTAAAATAAAACTGATTCTGTTATACTGTGACAATACAGCAGACTTTTTGGTGAAGCCAAGCTTAGACCACTTTTCTGTGATGCTAGGAGATTCAAAGGCAAAAACAAGAATCATTTCAGCTCTGGAGTCAGTTTACCAAAAAGAGGCCAGTGATAGCTCTACTCTTTTGGACTGCTTTAGTAAATGCTTTATGCTTGCTAGAAGTAGAGAAAGGGCTTGCTTTGTAATCTCATGATTGCAAATTTCTACTTATCACGGACAAAAAAAAAATTAAGCCATTCCTAAAGTCTAATTTTTTTCTTTAAAATACTGAGGTGCCTTGTTTTGCCCCAAATTCTCTCATGCTCTTTCAGTGTTCTAAAAGGGTAAAATATTGGGGTGCATGGGTGGCTCAGTCAGTTAAGCATCCAACTCTTGATGTCAGGTCCGATCATGATCTCAGGGTCGTGAGATCATGCCCTGTGTTGGGCTCCACGCTCCGTGTGGAACCTGCTTGAGACTCTTGTCTCCCTCTGCTTCTGCCCCTCCCCCTGCTTGCTCATTCTCTCTCTAAAAATGAATAAAATCTTTTTAAAAAAATAAAAGGGTAAAATATTAACATTGTTCAAATACTCATATGCTTACACATTCACATTATAAACACCATGGAGAGAGAGATCTTGACCTTTCACGTCTACTGACCTTAGATAAAAGGGCATTAAGATGACCCTGGGTGAGGTGAAATCTGAAATAAGATGCAATTGTTGGAAAGCCATTAAAAAAAAAGAGGTGATAATTTTTTTCTAATGACCCACTGCAAAAGAGTTGTTAAGATGCAAGAACATGGGTAAGAATGACTGGGTGAGCTAGCTGCAGATCACAGATATAATGGGTAAAGAAGACCCCACACGGTGAGTAAGAAAGAGGCAAAGAACACAATGTTAACATTAATGTCAGATTCTTAAATTAATGAAGTAGTCAAATATATAAATCTGCTCATTGTTGACCATACCAGTTACTGACAGATGTATCAGTGATGTGAAGTTTGAAAATTATCTGAGAATAAATTTTGCATTTGGTTCAATACCAGAAAATGTATCAAGAGCTGCACTAAAAAAAGAGAGCCATCAATTGTGATGTTAAGAAAAAAACCTATCACTTCTGAGACACACCTGCCTCCTGCTGGGGGCTGAATCCTTCATTTTCTACTTTGAAGGTCCCCTGTTTCTTCTACTCTATAGTTTGATGCCAAGGGCCCTTGGTGTATACAATCTACATCAACCCTGCTGTGTGGTACATTTCATTCTTGTCTTCATTCATCATGATCACAGACTCAGAGGGTTCAGAGTTAATGTTAACCACAACAGAAATACACAGTAGAGTTGCAATGCGTCACAGCAAGAGAGAAATGTAAGAAGTGTACATAACTGTCCACCATTTAACTAAGTAAGTGAATGTCTTGGAATAAATATGAAGATTGAGACATGAATATACTGAGCTTTTGGTCAGTCACAGTATACGTGTACCTCTTACAGTATGAGCATCCTGCCATAGTAAGTGCAATTTCATCAAAGAAAGAGATGTATTTTTCATACAGATGGGCCCCCAAATACAAGCCAACTTGTTTATACCTGGTCCTTGTCTGAATAAAAGGCAATCCATCCCAACAATGGAAGTAAAATAATATGAATTAGAATTTCTGAGAAAGGGTATGAATGTCTCCAATGTGGTAGGAATATAATGTTCTAAATACATACAAAATTAATACATACAAATCTATGTAGACTATGCAAATTATGAGCAATTTATGAGATTTTCAAAAGTCTTTTTGACCATATAGTATTTCCCTTTCAAACTGAATTTAGACATAACCATCTCTCCTGAAATGTCACTTCACTGTAATGAAATATACTGAGTTTATTTTAGCAGTAGAATTTATTAAAATAGCTTCACAAATAATTTTAGTTCTATATTTATAAATATTCTGGAAGTTGAAGGGGTCATTTATATTTTACTATTTTTAATCGGAGGAATTAATTGCTTTTGCTGTCACTGGTGAAGACTTTGGGATTTGTCCCTACAAATACTCAAGGGTCTGCTCTAACGTCAAACAAAGATTTGAAAACAGCTTCCTAACACTGCCCCCCTGAGACTCCCCCCTCCCCTCGATGGTGAGTTGAGTGAATCACTGGAGAACTACTAGGTTTCAATGTATCTATAAGTAAAAACCTCCTAGGAATGGTTGCTTGATCTCTTACAAATCCACCTAATTGAATTATCATCCAAGAGAATATTTCTGTTTTGTTCATAGCTATGTCATGAGAGCTATGTTAATGGAGTTATTTTAATAAACTCAAAACACTTCAGATCTTTGGTAGTCCCCTGCTTTACAAAGCTGGTAATCCTATGGCATCTATTCTACTGCACATACCATAACATGCTATATTGGGACATTTAAATATGACAGGCCTTGTAATGTTGTCTGTGGAGAGACTATAACTAAAAAGACTGGTGCACGTCTATATTCCTCTGTAGATAAAAAGGAAATCCTTTAGTATCTTGTAACCATCCCCTGTTATAACTTTAAAAAAAAAAAGAAAGGCTTCAAAAGGTAACAGGTTGGCTTCTTATTTTCTAGGAGGAAATTTATGTCAGCAATGTACTTAACTTCCCAATTTAATAAAAGGAGAAACCACTTTACATTTAAAATGTGAATATATAAAATTAACTTCATGGGAATGTAAATTGGTGCAACCACTATGGAAAACAGTATGGAAAGTCCTCAAAAAATTAAAAATAGAACAAGCAGATGATCCAGCAATTCCACCTCTGGGTATTTATCTGAAGGAAACAAAATCACTATCTCGAAAATATATCTGTACCTCCGTGTTCATCACAGCTGACACACACACACACACACACACACACACACACACACACACACACACACACAAAACATGTTCATCACAGCTTTATTCACAGTAGTTAAGACAGGGACACGACCTTTGAGTCTGTGGATGAATGAATGGATCAAGAAAAAGTGATTTTAAATACTTAGCCATAAAAAAAGATGGAAATCCTGACATTTGTGACAAAATGGATAGACTTTGAGGGCATTATGCTAAGTAAAACAAGCCAGAGAGACAAATACCATATGATGTCACTTTATATGTGGAATCTTAAAAAAAAAAAAAAAGAACTGAACTCATAGATACAGAGAACAGATGGGTGGTTGCCAGAGGTGGGGGCGGCCGAATTGTTGAAGGGGTTGAAAAGGTACAAATTTCCAGTTATAAGATACTGGGGATGCAGTGTACACTATGATGACTAAAGTTAACATTACTGTACTACATATTTGAAGGTTACTAAGAGAATAGATCTTAGGAGTGCTCATTACAAGAAAATGCCTAACTATGTGAAGTGATGGACGTTAACTAAACTACCTGTGGTCATCATTTCACAACATATGCATATATCAGATAATCATATTGTACACCTAAAACTAATATAATGTTAAACATTAACTGTATCTCAATAAAATGAGGAAGAACATGTATGTATTACATGTGTGTATTATTTACACGCATTTACATATATTTATATACACATATATTTAAAATGTGTATTATACATTGTAATCTATTATATGAATATGCATGTTTTAAATATATGTAATATATTCAAATTAATTTCAAATGCTAATTTAATAGAATAACAGGGGAAATTAGTAAAATAAAATGGCCAAGAAGAAACTGTGGCTCCTCCCATTCTTCCCTGAAAGGGGGCCATGGGCCTTTGGCCAAGAGGCAGGAGAGGATCGCAGGTGAAGACAACCCCAGTTTCTGAGGTGTGAGTCACCAACACAAAGCAGTCTTTGGCCGGTACTTCCTAACAAATTAATGTAAATCTTTTTCATGTAACTCTCTATGTGATTCATATTAAAAAATGTTAGACTAACTGTAAGCCAATTCTCCTTAAGGCACTTTATTACCTTTTTTAAAGGCTTTATTTATTTGTCAGAGAGAGAGAGAGAGAGAGAGAGCGCATGAGCAGGGGGAGCAGCAAGGCAGAGGGAAAAGCAGACTCCCCACTGAGCAGGGAGCCCGATGCGGGACTCGATCCTGGGACCCCAGGATCATGACCTGAGCCGAAGGCAGATACTTAACCGACTGAGCCACCCAGGGTTCCCTCTTTAAGGCACTTTAAAAGTATTTTCCTTGTTACAGTCAATACATCCAAAAGAAAAATAAGCCTGGAGTTGTTTCTCTCAAAATGAGCTGTAATAAAAACAGGAAGATCCCTTCTCTGATGGGACATCCTCATATAAAAAGATTAGTCTTAAAATTATTTCATATGTTTTTCTTTCTTATGAAAGAGGAACTATCCAACAAGTACAAATGCTGGGAGATAAAAGAATTACTCAAGAAAACATCTATAAATAGCTACTCTAAACTCAAATGTTCATTACAATTGTTGACTTTTATCACTGTTTGAGAACTATTTTAACACCAATTGAGAAAATCACCCAAAGCAAAAATAAAATAATTCCAATTTAGGAAAACAAACTGTTAGTTAATTCTTGTAAATAATTTCTTCCCAAGCCCTCAATTCAACACAGTAAGTACTTTTGAGTCCCTACTATGTGCTGGACATTGTATTGTATGTATATTACATATTTTATATATGCATGTATATAATCCAGATGGCCAGACGATTACATACACATATACATCTCCAATCTGTCCACTCTTAATTTCACACTTTCTTGTCCTTTATAACTATTAAAATATAAACTAATTTCCTATCATTTTGATAAAAAAACAAACCCAATGATACATCTAGTTTTTCATATCATTACCTCCTCAAATTTACAAGCATCTGTGCTATAGTAAATAACAGAAATTACTGCAATACTCTCGTTTAGTTCTTGTAAAAATTTATAGCCAGAAAATCTCTTAAGTATTAATATTAAGGCTCCAGGATTCATGTTAAATGAAATCTAACTATAATTTTCACATTACATTTCTATATTTTGGGACATCTTGTTCTGTGTATCTCTGAATACTAGTGCTATTAATATTTTCTGATAAAATAATTCAATTGAAAATACACTGAAATACAAGATTAAAATAACTTTGGTCATATTGCCCACTACTAATTACAGTGTCGTTGCTACTGCAGCATTCCCCATGGCTAGAAACGGAACTAAACACTAATAAAAAATAAGGCTAAATATAAAACCACACTAAAACAATTTTAATAAATGAGAGAATAAAAGGCATTTTCAAGTAAGATAAGATGATTTCACTATCTATAAAGATAAATAAATTGAAATGAACTGAAAATATTGCTATTCTAAAAGTTTTATCTGGTTTTGCTGTAGGAAAAATTATAACTAAATTTTTAAATGTGTGAAGTTTATTATGTATTTATAGTTTAGAAAACATCTTTTTATTATTAAATGTATTTACAATGCCTTCAGTTCCCATTATGAGATTAAAAATACTTAAAAGACATCAAGGATATAATTTATCATCCTAAGTTAAATAGTGAATTTCTGAAAATCTTTTCATGGTTGACACTATTACCTTACATGAATTGCAGCATAAAGGCTTCCATTCTATTGGCTTCTATTGGCATAAAGCAACTGTATAAAGATAAATAAATTGAAATGAACTGAAAATATTGCTATTCTAAAAGTTTTATCTGGTTTTGCTGTAGGAAAAATTATAACTAAATTTTTAAATGTGTGAAGTTTATTATGTATTTATAGTTTAGAAAACATCTTTTTATTATTAAATGTATTTACAATGCCTTCAGTTCCCATTATGAGATTAAAAATACTTAAAAGACATCAAGGATATAATTTATCATCCTAAGTTAAATAGTGAATTTCTGAAAATCTTTTCATGGTTGACACTATTACCTTACATGAATTGCAGCATAAAGGCTTCCATTCTATTGGCTTCTATTGGCATAAAGCAACACAGAATTCCAACAGTTTTCTATATTTTCTATTTATGCTTCAAATGTAATTTTTTTCAACCATAAATGCAGGAATACCAATATTCAAGTATGCTTTTCTAAAGCCAAAAATTGTTTTGAGTAGATGTAGAAGTACAGACAACTATCAAATTATAATTTCCAAAGAAAATGAGTTAACAAATCTGCTGCTATCCCAGCAGTAAGCATGGTTTTTCAGTTATTGTGTCAGCTACTAAAAATTGTGTGAAAATAAACCAGCCCATTTATTCTTAGTAGAAAAGCAGGCAATTGTGGCAAAACTTATATTATGGTCTCTTAGATAAGGCACACATTTTTACTATTGTTCAGCAAGCACAAATTAAAACTCTTATACTCAATGTTACTTTTTTAGGAGTTGTCAGAAAAGCATCGGTTAAAAAATACTCTGATTCCTAAAGGGAAAACACAAGAAAGCTTCAGGGTTATTTTGCACCTAACTTTCAGGACCTCGATGTGCATTCTTTAATTTATCAAAAAAAATTCTTCTTCCTTAAATACTGCACTGATTATATTTCTAAAATGTGCTCCTACCAAAAGGAACCTAAAACATTTGGGAGGATCCTAAAACATTTGGGTGTTAACTCCCCTGTTCACATCAAGATTTTAATAAAAATACAGGCCTTAAAAAAACGGTACAGTGAGAGATAGAAGACGCCCAGCTATCCTGTCACTTTACAAATGGGAACACTGGGGGCCAGTGGGATCAAATCAAACAACCCACTGAAGTTCACTCAGCTGGACTAGAACCCAGGCTTTGCATTCTTCACCGAATCCCATTTCCATTCAAACGTGGAATTATGCCAAATCACAATGCTAACTCAGTTAAAAAGCATCAACAAGCTTCTATTGGCAATAATTAATTTTTTAAATGCAATAAAGAAAACACATCATCTGTTTCTTTTCTGAGAACTGTTATTCAACAAGAAGTTTTTCTTTGTGCTCTGTATATTCTCCTATTAGTTAAATTCTGTCAATCTCTGACAATCAGAACAAATTTAAGACTCAGATCCCCCTTTGTAAAACTAATTTCATAAGACCATATATATCAGTTCTTAATTAAAAAATGTATTTTATTAGATTTTATTTTTATCAGTATTACTGTTTAGTATAGGTGCTAGGGCAAAAGAACATATTTCTTTTCTCAAACATTTAGACCTATTCAAGATCTCCCAGCCTTTCACTTGAAACTGAATGATTTCATTTTATAGGAAATCATATTTTAATTTTTCACGACATCAGTTTGAAATGATTGAGAAGAGGAAACCCCCACCTAAGGAGTCTAGACCACTTAACAGTACAGATGAGGGAATACAGCACCTTTTCCGTCCCATCCAAATATACTGGACCTCCGAGAGGTCACCCCCTTTTACCACCTCCCCACTTTCTGTTACTCCTGGGTGTACCTGATGACAGAGAACATCCACATCAATGCTCTGGCTATAAAACTCTAAAGACAGTAAGACAGGTAGAGTTTTACTGAAAACACACCTAGAGCATCCAAACCTCTTCCCTGAACAGTTAATGCTTGGATTCAAAATACTCTGACCACTGAAACAGCATGTCTGTCTTCAACTCACCTCTTAGCTGCTACTCTGCTCAGGACACAAAATGGATTCTCCTCCACTGGAAAACTGGCCAATTTAACCTTATCTTGTTGGACGGTTTTCACCGAAATTAATGAGACATTCTTATGTGAAGAGGAAACAGCAAATTTTAACAACAAAACTGGGTTTATTTTTAGAGACATAACTGATTGAAAAAAAAAATCCTTCTGTACTGAGACATGGCGTACGTGATCTCACCTTATGGGGAGTTTTTAGAAAATTCACTTTAGCTGTGAGTTATAGAAATATTTCTGTAAAATTCTATTTGGGGAACTTAAGAATTTATTGTACTTCACTTTAACTCAAAAATAACCTATATTTTCTATTAACTTGGCAAGAAGCTTCCAATGTAAAGTAGATGCTTTAATTAATAAATATTTTGAGTATGATTCTTTTCATTAACAACATCCACATACAAAGGAGTAAATTCATCTATCCAACTTATTGACCATCTATTCAATCACCACAGCTCTATGTATATATACAGCTTTTCATAATTTAGATGCTGTGATGATTAGAAAAGTAACATAATTCTTGCCCTCACTCATTTTTATTATGAAAAATGAAGTAGGCATTGAACAGATAAATATAGGGTAATGATTAGGATGGAACATTTTTTTATTGAGATAAAATTGACATATGACATGGTATTACTGTTGATCTTGAACAATGTGGGAGTCAGGGGTGCCAGCCCCTGACAAAGTTGAAAATCCACATATAACTTTTGATTTCCCCAAAACTTCACTATTAAAAGCCTACTGCTGACCAGAAGTCTTACCAAATCAAACAGCTGATTAACACATATTTTGTATGTTCTATGTATTACATACTGTTCTTACAATAAAGTAAGCTAGAGAAAAAAATGTTATTAAGAAAATCATAAGGAAGATAAAATACATTTATAGGTCTGTACTGTATTTATCAAAAAAAAAAAAATCCATGCATAAGTGGGCCCTAGGAGTTCAAGCCCATGTTGTTTCAGGGTCAACTGTACAGCATAATGATTTGACCTACGTATACAAACATGCTTTTAAAAGGACAGTAGGTCAATAGTTGAACAGAAGAAATCTGAAAAAATGGTTTTACAGAGTCAAATTCCTCAAATTTCCAGTTTAGTCTATTCGGATTATTTAGATAAAGAAACTGGAATTTACGCAGGTCCATCCCCCGTCCACTGGGAGCTTCCCAACACAAGTTTAAATCCTGCCAGCTATAAATATGATCCCCATTTACGAAGGCGCTTTGATTTCTTAGCAATCTATGCCTAATTTCCTGAGTATTTGCCATCAATCGAATCTGTCATATGGCTCTGTTAGGCCCACGTGCACTACTTGTACATAGTGGTACAAGAACAAAAGTCAACGTGCTTTGATTTGAAGAAGGAAATGGTCTGGTTCTCAAACAAGAAAATAAACCATGAGTTTAAGCAAACATATGGAAGACAGAATGAAAATATCCAGCTATCACGGGGCGGGGGGGGGCGGTGGTGGTTTCCAGCTACAGGCCACTGGGTTCTGCCCTGCTATGTGTGCCAAACTGTTTAAACCACTGACTTTACTAAGGAAACTGATGATGTGCTGATCAAATGTGCCTGTAACACAGACTAGAGAGGACTAATTTATTATGGTGAGATGTCAAAACAGAATCCAAAGAGGTTCAGACCAGCTGACACAATAGGTCCAAACAAACTAATCAACTTTCAGAGAGACAAATGCAAATACCTATATTTACAGTCCAATGTAGGAGAGCAGACCTATGTCATTTGGGGTTTTAACTGAACTAAAGCTCAGTAAGAGTTCGCAGCGAGACACATTTGATAAACATGTAACGCAAAATGATAATGCAAAATAATCTAGCTCTGAAGCTAGATTACTGTAAGCTCAGATGACTGGCCAGGTCATACCAAAAACATCATATTCAGTTATTATGACTCCAGAAAGCAACTAGATAAAATAGAACATAGTCAGGAGAAAGAGGTGAGGGTGGAGAATGTGAAGAGCAATCATCAAGACGTTAGTAAAAATAACAGTTATTAACATTAATAGACAAGTTATTATATGTCATGTACTGTACCACGGGGTTAACATAGATTATCTCAAATTTTACAAAACCCTGTAAAATCATTTTAGGGGAACCTGGGTGGCTCAGTCAGTTGAGTGACTGACTCTTGATTTCAACTCCGGTCATGATCTTGGGGTCATGGGATTGGGCCTCGTGTCAGGCTCCACATTCAGCAGGGAGTCTGCTTGAGATTCTCTCTCACTCGCCCTCTCTCTGCCCCCCCTCCTGCTCATGTGTGCTCTCTCTCTAAAATAAATAAGTAAATCTTAAAAAAAATTTTTTTTGACAGAGAGATAGAGAACACAAGTAGGCAAAGCGGCAGGCAGAGGGAAGGGAAGGGAGAAGCAGGCTCTCCACTGAGCAGGGAGCCCCACTCAGGGCTCGATCCCAGCTGGGATCACAGCCTGAGGCGAAGGCAGATGCTTGACCCACTGAACCACCCAGGCACCCTTTTAAAAAATTTTTTTTAAAAAGTGGTAATTTTATCTATCCTCATTTTACAGATAAGAAAACTGAGGCTTTGACATCTGAAGTAATTTGCCCAAGTTCACCATGTAGTAGGTAGTGAAGTGAGAATCTGACTTCAGGTCTAACCTCTTGGCAACCTCTCTACCCACCCATCCTTCCAGTTACTGGGACCCTAACTGCCCGCGAGACACTGAAGCCCTGAAGATATTAGAGCAACAACGTGAAGGCTGGTGATCCACATGGATATCATGGGGAACAGTATTCAGACAAAGGGAACAGCAAGTACCAAGGCCCTGAAGTAGGAGTGTATCTGATGTGTTTGTGGAACATCAAGGAAGTTAGTGTAGCTAGAGCAGAGTGATGTGGAAGAAAAGTAGGGGATGAAGACAGAGAGGAACAGGAGGGTCAAACTGTGTAGCACCTTCACCTTGTACATTACTGGAAGGACTTTGCCTTTTCCCAGGACTGAGAGAGGGAACCACCAGACAGTTGTAATCAGAAGAGTGACAAGATCTGACACGGGTTTTAACAGGGTCCCTCTGGCTGCAAAGGGACTAAAATGGGGAGACACAGGGGGAAGGGAAATCAGTTAGGACATCCTTGCAATAACACCAGTGAAGATGACAGTATCTTGAACTACAGTCTGGGAGTGCATATAACTGATAAAAGTATATGGATGGCATGAAAGCACCCAGAAAGAGGTTTAATATCATTAATCATTAGGGAAATGCAAATTAAAACCACAATGGGATACCATTTCACACTTATTAGAGTGGGAAAATACAAAAAGACTGATCGAACATTTTTAATTAATTAACTGCTAAAAAAAGAAACATTAGTATAAAAGAAGTTTCTTTTCTCTCTCTCTTTTTTTTTTTTTCCTGAGAGAGGGAATGTGAGCAGGGGGAGGGGCAGAGGCAGAGGGAGAGAGAGAAACTTAAGCGGGTTCCATGCCCAGTGCAGAGCCTGACACGGGGCTTGATCTCACGACCTAGAGATCATCACCTGAGCTGAAATCAAGAGTCAGACGCTTAACTGACTGAGCCACCCAGGCGCCCCAAAAGAAGTTACTTTCATCTTGATTCTGACTAAAACTTTTTGCCTGCCATAGCACAACCAAGATGAACTAGGAGTTATAGGATGTGTAATCTAGTTGAGGCATTATTACTTATTATTGAAAGTTCATTCTTCAGCTCACCTATGCATTCATTTACTCGTTCATTCACCTGACAGATAAAACTTGTGGTAAGCCTTCTCTGTGCTGGGTGCTGGGGACACAAGGTTGAATAAGATATAGACTCTGACTTCAAGTGGTTTTTTTTTTTTTTTTAAAGATTTTATTTATTTATTTCAGAGAAAGAGAGATGAGAGATAGAGAGCACGAGAGGGAAGAGGGTGAGAGGGAGAAGCAGACTCCCCGCTGAGCAGGGAGCCCGATGTGGGACTCGATCCCGGGACTCCAGGATCATGACCTGAGCCGAAGGCAGTCGCTTAACCAACTGAGCCACCCAGGCACCCTCTGACTTCAAGTGGTTTACCACTATTTCTGGCAAGTGATTTCAGTTTTCTGGGGCTCAGTCTTCCACCTGCATCTCTTGAGCCTCCTGTTGTCCTCCAGGTATATATGGAAGAATGCCTCTGCATATTCTGTCCCTTTTCCTGAATGGCCTTCCCTTCCTATCTCTCTGCTTTGCTCCAGACTAGGCTGAAATATGACTTTTATGATAGGAGTTTTTTTAAGCAACAGCTTTACTGACATAATTCACACACAATTCTCTCATTAAAGTATACAACTGAATGTGTTTTAGTTTATTCACAGAGTTGTGCAACTATGACATTGGTCAATTTTAGAACAGCAAAGAAACCCCATGCCCACTGACAGTATCCACCCCCCCACGAGCCCCCCAACCTCCTCAGCCCAAAGCAACCACTAATCTTTCCATCTCTATAGATTTGCCTATTCTGGACACTTCCCACAAATGGAATCATACAATTGTTGTCTTTCATGACAGGCTTCTTTCACTCAGCTGACTCTTTTCATGGTTGAACCATTTTATGGAATGTACCAGTATGTCTTTTGTTTTCATTGTCAACATATAAAGATAGAGTTATAATCACATTTTATTCATCCATTTATTAGTTGATGTCCATCCAGCAATTGCTGGATCGTTTGGCAGCTCCATTTTCAACTTTTTGAGGAACCTCCATACTGTTTTCCAGAGTGGCTGTACCAGCTTACATTCCCACCAACAGTGTAGGAGGGTTCCCCTTTCTCCGAACCCTCGCCAACATCTGTCGTTTCCTGACTTGTTAATTTTAGCCAATCTGACTGGTGTGAGGTGGTATCTCATTGAGGTTTTGATTTGGATTTCCTTGATGCCGAGCGATGTTGAGCCCTTTTTCATGTGTCTGTTGGCCATTTGGATGTCTTTGCAGAAACGTCTGTTCATGTCTTCTGCCCATTTCTTGATTGGATTATTTGTTCTTTGGGTGCTGAGTTTGATAAGTTCCTTATAGATTTTGGATACTAACCCTTTATCTGATATGTCATTTGCAAATATCTTCTCCCATTCTGTCGGTTGTCTTTTGGTTTTGTTGACTGTTTCCTTTGCTGTGCAAAAGCTTTTTATCTTGATGAAGTCCCAATAGTTTGTTTTTGCCCTTGCTTCCCTTGCCTTTGGCGATGTGTCTAGGAAGAAGTTGCTATGTCTGAGGTTGAAGAGGTTGCTGCCTGTGTTCTCCTCAAGGACATTGATGGATTCCTGTCTCACATTTAGGTCTTTCATCCATTTTGAGCAACTTTTCACATGCTTTTTCTGCCATCTGTGTATCTTCTTTGGAGAAATGTCTATTAAGATTATTTTCCTGGGGGCACCTGGGTGGCTCAGTCGGTTAAAGTGTCTGCCTTCAGCTTAGGTCATGATCTCGGGGTCCTGAGATTGAGCCCCATGTTGGGCTCCCTGCTCAGTCTGCTTTTCCCTCTCCCTCTGCCTCTCCCTCCCACCTGTGAACTCTCTCTCACTCAAATAAATAAAATCTTTAAAGAAAAATTCTTCGCCTGTTTTTAAATTGGGTTGCCTTTTTTATTATATTGTAAGCATGCTTTAGAAGTCCCAGTTACAAATCTCTGATCGGTTACACTATTTGTAAACATGTTCTCTCATTGTGGGGGTTGTCTTTCCATTTTCTTGACGGTGTGCTTTGAAGCACAAAAGTTTCCAACTTTGATGATGCCCAATTTATCTATTTTTCCTTCTGTTGCTTGTGCTTTTGGTGTCATGTCTAAGAAACCACTGTCTAGACCAAGCTCACAGTGATTTACGGCTCTGCTGTCTTCCAAGAATTTTAGAGGTTTGGCTCTTAAATTTAAGTCTTCACTTTGAGTTAATTTTTGTGTATGGTGCCAGGTAGTGGTCCAAGTTCATTCTTTCATGCGTGGGTATCCAGGGCCCAGCACCATTTGTTGAAAAACTGTTCTTTCCCCTATTGAATTTTCTTATTATCCTTGTGGAAAATTGGCTGTTGAGTAGGATCCAACTCTGTCCCACCATAGTAAGCCACCCCTTGCACACTGACCCCTCTTGTCACATTTTACCTCCTCGCCAGACTGTAAGAGTTGTATGAGCAACACACATATTTTATTGTAAACATATCTCATTGCAACCCCAGTACCTATTTGTAAGTGACATATGATAGTTTACCAATAACTATTAATTAAGCAATTTAATGTCTAAAAATGAGGCGATCATTCTCTCCTCACCTGCTGTCTAATTATCTACAACATGAAGGGGACAGAGCAAGTCATTACAAACTTTCTGGTTCTCAGTGCCCACCAGATCGTTGCTCCTTATGACCTGAGGCCCTCCCTTTGATTCTTCATACATGGCCAATGAAAGGAGAGAGACTGAAGAAAACAATCACCTCCATGAATTGCATTGCTATGTGATTAGAAAGCATCTTCTGAAAAATGCCAAGCTATATCAAATTATTCTCAACGACCAGTAATGGTTTGGGGCAGGGGTGTGGGGAGAAGGAGGTTATAATAGCAATTACAGTTTTAAAAAATCTTATTATCATGGATCCCTCCTAAAAATACTGATGGGACACAATGATGGATCTGTGGTCACGTTTGCCTTCTCTGAGTTAGAGTCTAATGGAAAGCAGACTCTATAGAGGCAAAAGCCCAGTTGTTCTCTGTGTAAACGTCTTCAGAATGCTTTCTACAGTCTTTCTCATTTTCTCCTCCACTTCCCCCCCCCCCTTTGCCCTCCACTCGTCTTTTATCTTCCTGTTTATATGACTGAGACAGCTCTAGGTTCCTCCCTTCTCTTTTGGCTGATGAGGTAAGTCTAAGGTATCCTGAATTCAGCATTTAGAGACTTAAGACTTCAGGCTCTGCTCAAGAAAAATCGTCAGCTAGTCATACTTCTTGTATTACATATTATGAAGATACACACAAAGATAAATATCCTATATTTTAAAATATAGGCATAAATAGATATCTTAGCCATTGTCTTAATTCCCCCTTCAGATGAAAACATATCTGGTTCTTGTTATAGAAACCCTTCTATGGCTTCAATCACTGTACATAGAGTGGACCTTCAGTGAGTTAGGAAAGAAACGATGACCCAGCCCTATGATTCTATAATAAACGTAAGTGTAGAGACAACTGGAACACAATACCCTAAGGTTTCTAACTCAAATTAGGATCTGACAATTATCTCTCAGTATGAGTGAATTCAGATTGCTTTCTTTTTTAAAAATTTTAAAAATTTATTTTAGAGAGAGAGAGCACAAGTGGGGAGGAGGGGCAGAGGGAGAGAGAGAATCCCAAGCAGACTCCCCACTGAGCGCAGAGCCCAACACGGGGCTCGATCCCATGACCCATGAGATCATGACTTGAGCCAAAACCAAGTGTCAGATGCTCAACCGACCAAGCCACACAGGTACTCCTGAGGGAATTCAGGTTTCTGTGCATGAAATTCTGAGCAAATGAAAGAGAGGTCCAAAAGAAAAGGTGGTACTTGCAATGATGGGACAATCTTTCAAGTAGAACAGTTCTTTCTAGTCCATCTTCTTAACATACCTGTAGAAATTTTTACCTCCCCCTTTTCCTTAGCTGCCATTCTAAGGAGACAGGAGCACTCCCTTGCACTTCAGTGGGAACTTTCAACCACATCTTGACTTATGATTTCCAAAGCCAGGCTAATGTTATTGGTTGCATGAGTTATTACCATGAAGAGAGAGACAGAGACAGACTGAATATCAGAACTTCAGTTGTGAGTAGAGAGATTTGGTACAAAAAACAATTTTCCATTCCTCACTGGGCAGGCAGAAGGCAGGCCAGAAGTAAGGACACTGCTGCTTTCTTGTCTTTTCCCCCAAAATGGAATGTTACTGCAGCTGATCCACTTAAAATTAAAAACAGATGTCAACACCAAAAAGGGTTAAATTACTTTGACAACCCGTTAACAAGAACAATAGGAAAATCTAGACACCTTGCAATTTATTAACAGTCAGCAGTATCTAGAATCTCTGTCTAGGGCAGTCTTTGACACCAACTCCAATGAGGGCCAGGGAAATAGTCCAGGGGTATGTGAAACCTCTAAGAGAATTTTTAAAAAATTGTTTTCATTCTGATGACTAAACAAAATCAAAATACAGAAACTGAACATGATCTTGTTCTCACCACAGGATTTCATTCCATCACCGCACTTCTGAGAGCACCAAGTGGAAGTGTTAAGGGGAAGGATTAACTATTAAAATCACAGGTCTCTAACAGGAGAACACCCTTGTTATCCTGCAGTTCATGGGTTCACACGGAAACTCTGGCTGGGGATATTTAATTCCACGGGTTTGGGGAAAGTTGGCTACTCCTCTAAAATACTTCCTTAAGACAGTTTGCTGTAGCCTGAAATATTTCCAATAGAACTTCATTCTTTTTTTTTTTTTAAAGATTTTATTTATTTGACAGAGACACAGTAAAGAGAGGGAACACAAGCAGGGGGAGTGGGAGAGGGAGAAGCAGGCTTCCCGCCGAGCAGGGAGCCCGATGCGGGGCTTGATCCCAGGACCCTGGGATCATGACCTGAGCCGAAGGCAGATGCTTAATGACTGAGCCACCCAGGCGCCCCAATAGAACTTCATTCTTAATTCAGAGTAGGGCTTTAATCCTTATTGCAAATTAGAGTCTATCTTGTAATTAAATTCAACTGTTTAAAAGGCTAGACATTTTATTGTTCTATTATTAATCATAATGAAAAGAATATGATCTAAATTCGATGACAGTAAAATGTCATCTTTATCAAATCAGGTGAATAACTGGAAAATTTGAAATGACATTTGAGACTCCATGCAATTTATATAGATTTTATTAATACTTAATTCATAATTAAGAGGGGCAGAGAAGTATTTCCTATGTTTCTGGAAACATAGGAATTTCAAGCTAAAGAAAATCTTAGCTATCACTTCTCCAAGCTTTTCACTTCCCTGGGAAAGAAGGTAAGACTCTGAGATGTTTACTCAGGAAGTTAGCCAAAAAGCCAAATCAAGAAGTCGAGTCTTTGGACTCACAGTCCATAGGTAAAGTAAGACCCTGTACCCTGTATTTTACGCTCCATCATTAGTCACATAGAAATCTACAAATCATTAAGGTAACTGTGAATTCTTTATTTCTAAACACTAATCCCACTTGATTCTAATGTTACTTACAAAGTGATATTTTATTGTTATCATCTGAAATTTGAACACCTTAAAATTATTCCATTACATAGAAAATACTACAAAGGAAATGAAAAACTTATGCAAACTTTCCCCAAATACAGAATGATTTTGGTGCCTGACTGCAGGGTGTGCAGTATGTTATATAATAGGCAATCACACTGGGATTCTGAACCTAATAGAAAGAAGCCCATTTTCTATGGGCAAGCTTTAATAACGGAGCCGTGGCACTGGCAATACAGAGGTCAGTTATACTAGTGTGCTATGGAATCAAAAGACACATGTGTTCCTTGAATGCAATCTCCTTTCCCATATCCCAACCCCACCCCCACCCCTGCGCCATCCCCATTCCTTTGCTCAAGCTGCCACATTGGACCTCCTAACCAGAATGTCTTCCTCTCATCCATGCTGGGCAACATCCTACCCATCCTTCAAGGAAGCCAGCTGTCTCTCTTCGAAACCCCTATAACCTTGTAGAGTTTGCTAATTATTGTTACTGGGACCTCTGGGACATGTATTTATTTGCTTACCCGTCTTACACCTTTCCCTTCTTTAAGAACAGAAAACAGAAGCCCATTCTAGGTCAACACGGTGCATGCAATATATGATTGTTGAATTAAAGCAACAGGTGGAGCTTAGGGCAAAAAATTCTGAATTTGTAACAGTGTCTGTTCTATTCCAAATCTGACTTATTATTCTTTCCTTTAAAAGTACATGTAAGTGGCCCTATTAAAGTGATCACTATGAAGAATAGGCAGCAACACATAAAAATGCAGGAGATATCACTATGTGAAATAAGCAAAAACCAAAATTATACCTAGGCTATGTTTACTACTTGCAAATATCATATATGCATATGGACAAAAAGTAGAAGGTAAAACAGAAAAATGAAAACAATTTGCTCTATTGGGTGATGGAATTATTGGCTTCTGTGCGTGTGTTTATGTTCATATAATAAATATTGTTTTAAAATGTATACATCTGTAGTAATTAGTAATATTTATACTGGATATCAGTACTAATATTTCTGGAATGTAAAAAAAAAAGCACATGGAGCTGTCCTCTGTCTGGTGCTTTCCAGCTTGCTGGCACACATGGACACACAAGGAGCCATGGACCACCTGGTAGCTACCACAATCACAAAGTTGGTACCCAAGAAGATGCTCTGGCAGAGTGGCAGGTAGGTCTGTGAGTCCAACGTTAAAAGTCAAAGGAAGGGCGCCTGGGTGGCTCAATCGTGAAGCATCTGCCTTCGGCTCAGGTCATGGTCCCAGGGTCCTGAGATCGAGCCCCGCATCGGGCTCCTTGCTCCGCGGGAAGCCTGCTTCTCCCTCTCCCACTCCCCCTGCTTGTGTTCCCTCTCTCGCTGTGTCTCTCTCTGTCAAATAAATAAATAAAATCTTAAAAAAAAAAAAAGTCAAAGGAAGTATGCAAAAAGTTTTTTTAAGGACCAAAACATGGATCCAGTGAAACTGAATATAGCAAAAATTGCTTGAGTTCAGTTTACAATTCTATATTCCTATCCAAAGACAAACATTTCTTTCTAAATGTTTACCCCATAAGGTATATGCTTTCTGAGTGGGCTTGCTTCATATCCTATTTGTGCCCTTCTCTCTAAATCGCCCTAAATTGCTATCTTCAGATATATTGTTTCTGCTTACACATTTGATTTTTTAAAAATACATCATTATGGTGAATAGCATTACCATCTTTCTTGGAGACTTGAATGACTCTTTTTTGAGAATCTGAATTTCTACTGTGCTTTCATGAATGATGATACATGAATTGCTACCTAAAACCTCTGCCCAAATCATTAAGTTACTAAATGCTAAATGCCCCAACAATGTCCAACTTGGTATTATTCACTGGGTCGATTTGAAACTGCTCCTTTAAGAAAGAAAGAAAGAAAGAGGGAGGGAGGGAGAAAGGAAGGAAGGAAGGAAGGAAGGAAGGAAGGAAGGAAGGAAGGAAGGAAGGAAGAAAAAGAAAGAAAGAAAGAAAGAAAGAAAGAAAGAAAGAAAGAAAGAAAGAAAGAAAGAAAGAAAGAAAGAAAGAAAGAAAGAAAAAGAAAGAAAGAAAGAAAGAAAGAAAAACTTTTTTACTGCTAATTTTGTGACTTTATTGACATGATTATGGTTTAAAATGAAGAAATTAACTTTGCCTGGTGTTTGAGAAAAATGAGAAGTTCAATAATCTTTTATTAAACCAGATATTTTTATTTACATAATCCCATTTGTCCCATTCAAGCATCGTGCAGTGCAAGAACAAAAGAGGCTGATTTATTAGACACACGCCAGGCTGAAGAATTTGCTCAGAATTCTTGGTTAGGCTGTGATAAGAACACAAATTTATCTGAACAATGCTTCAGGGCGTACTTAGGGAAGATGCTATTAAAAAAAAAAAAGCTTTATTGCATCACACACATGGAACCAGATTCCGACTCTCATGGGCTGGAGCCAGCATGAACTTCACACTACATTAATTTGCACTTGTCGATATGCTGCTTTGTAAGTATTTTGTAGGCATGTTCAAATGTGTACCCTGTCTCCTCGGCTAGAATATAAACTCCCTCAGGGCAGGACCTGGGCCTTCCAGCTATCCCCCCTCCCGCCACGGGGCCTCCTCCACCAGTCTGGGTAGGCCGGGCCCACGCGCACGCACGGCTGCTCCCTGAGCAAGGAGCAGGGAGCAGGATGTGCTAAGCCTCCAGCAGTGGAGGAGGGTGTGAAGAACAATGGAGAGCCACTCTGTCATCACCAGGACCGAGTGATTACACGTGCTAACGGCATGCCCAAGCGGCCCCTCTCCCAGTCAGTTTTTAGTGGCAGAAGTGAGACTGCAGGTGGTAGTTGAAAAGTCTCTCAAGTCTGGCTCTCCAGAAGCTATCCATTATCTCAGTCGATTCCCCCAAAGCCTTCTGACAGGGGTACATGGAATTACAGACACAAAGCAGAGAACAGAGCTGAGGAGGACTTTGCTTTAATGTGCAGGGGCTAAATTACAAGTAGAAAAGACGAATGCCATTACTAGCCACTTTAACAGAGTGAGATAGTCTGAGGATGCCTCCACAGTCCAGGAGAGACGGTGGACCTTGGAAGTCCGTGAGCTGGGCCTTTGGCATCCTGCCGTTTTTGTTTGAAACTAGCAATTTCAGGGAAGAAAGTTCCATGGCCTGTTGCTGCGATCTCCTTCAATCTTCTCACTGTCAGAAAGTTCTTTCAGGCTATTGTGATTTCCAGTGGCTGTGATTAAACTGCTTTGTTCTTATTCCTTCCGTACTGAGGATCAAGAGCAGGTGTTTAAAAGTTAAAACTCTTCAACTTTTCTTTACTGCTTTAGTTTCTCTGGCCTTAAGTAGGCCCTCCTTTTAGGACTTGCAAGGCTTCCTCTCATCTTTACACAAACCCGAACAAAACAGATGTGCTTCTTCCAACAATCTCATTAATTCAACTGAACTTCAGAAATAATTCCTGTGTTGATACAGTCCACGTGTAACGTCAGTACCAAAGTGTTGACTCCCACTGCTGTAG
This sequence comes from Eumetopias jubatus, assembly GCF_037043125.1. Taxonomy (NCBI): domain Eukaryota; kingdom Metazoa; phylum Chordata; class Mammalia; order Carnivora; family Otariidae; genus Eumetopias; species Eumetopias jubatus. The sequence continues at coordinate 62,556,277 of NW_028274818.1, read as the reverse complement.
ACAGAAGCTCCGATTCTTTCTTGCCCTAATTTTTCTAGCCAAAATCTTCTGATCTTCTTCTTTTCTCATACGTGCCCTACCCTAAAATATTTGCTTTGATCAAAGAATTTTGAACCTCAATGCTTCCTGCTCAATTGTAGCCACAATTCCAAAGTTATAACACATGCAGTGCTGGTTTAAAAAAAAAAAAGTCTTCTTGTCTCTTGAAAAAAAATTTACCAACCTAAAAGAAACTACTGCAAAATAAGTTTTATATTTATATTTACACTCTCATCTAAGCCATTATTTTTTTAAAGATTATTTATTTATTTATTTGAGAGAGAGACAGAGACAGCAAGGGAGCATGAGCGGGGGGGGGGGGGAAGAGCAGACTCCCCACCGAGCAGGGAGCCCAACGTGGGGCTCGATCCCAGGATCCTGGGATCATGACCTGAGCTGAAGGCAGATGCTTAGCCAACTGAGACCCCCAGGCACCTCTTTCATCTAAGCCATTATTAAGCCACAGGCCACTACTAAGATAATGACATTCTAACCAGTTCCACACTCACTTGGCAATGAGTGATGACTAACAGACCAGGGATGAGGCCATGTGCCATACTGCAAAATACTCCAAAACCATTAAGTTATCACCTAAGATTGATGAGTCTTCAAACTCAAAGAGCTCCACCTTTTAGTAAGGCACGAGAAACTTAAGCCATCCACTTCTATCTCTATACCCAGGGCAGGGGGTGGCAAACTTCTTGTACAAAGGCTCAGAGAATAAATCTTGTAGTCTTTGTGGGCTATGGGGATGGGGTCTCTGCCACAACTCGACTCTGCCTGTGCCGCGGAAAGCAGCCATTGACAATCCGTGAACGAACAGACGCGGCTGGGTTCTGACACAACTCCATCTGTAAGAAGAGGCAGTGGGTCAGAACGGCCCATGAGGGGCAGTTGGTCAGCCCTCTGTTACGGGTGCGGGGCACATGGCGTGTTAGACACTTGAGCACATCTGCGGGCTTAAGTGGGTGTGTATCTCCTTGCAGCTGTACACCAAACCTCCACCTGCCTTCCCCCATGGCCTTGGCAGTGTTGTGGGCGTGTGGCCGGGGCAGTCCTACAGGGCCCCATGTTTAGAAGGGTGCTGAGCTTCGCTGTTTAACGCTCTGTGCTCGACATCTTGAAGTCTGTAATGACTGATTATACATTGGCACTGGTGTTTCGTCAGAGAAGTCTGATGGGACGGTGGAACCCCCGCTCATATCTGTGGTCTTCTCTTCACTGCCCCCCAGCAGCCCCGAGGTGGGACTCAGACACCTGTCCCCTGCAGCTTCCTCTCTGGCCCACACTTGGGGATCTGGCTGCCCTCTGCCTTGGGTGGAACCAGGTCATGGCAGGGGGAGGGTGGGAGCGGGGCTGTGTTCTGCTGTGGCTCTCTGCCTCTGGCAGGAGCTGGGATGTGAGCCTGGGGAAGATTAGGTGGAGTGTGTCACCCCTGACATCCCAGGACACGGAGGGGACCATCCCTGTCTCCAACTGTTATCACTGCTGCATACTCAGTAGACCCAATGTGGAGTCTCTGCTCACCCTGATCCAGGTACCACTATGCCTGCACCCCCCCCCCCCATGAGTATGCCTGCGCGGGACAGAGGCCGAAGTGAAATGGCAAATACAGGACATTGTAACTGCACAAGAGGGAGAGAGGGAGAAGGGGGAGGGGGAGAAGGGGGGGAAGAGAGACTATAAAAGAAAGGACAATATTTTATATTGTAATACTCTGCATCACTTTTTTCCTGCACTTTGGACACAGGCCCCTGCATTTTCCTTTTACACAATGCCCCGATCAACCCTCTGAGCTCTAAAGAATCACCTTCTGAGATTCATCTACTAGAATGGAAGGTGGCAAGGTAAATTCCACTTATGCATCCTTTGTAAGCTAACCTTGATGCCAGGGTAATAACAGGGCTTCCTGCAGCATTCCCCGACCTTAAATGTAAGGCTCTGAAATTAATTACGAATTGTAGGTTTCAGACTCTAAAGGGATATGATGATTGGGGTTGCTGCATGGGGGTCACTTCCCTCACGTAGTTGCTGTAGCAGGAATTCATATTTCCTTAGAATGATGATGAGACACCTTATATAAAGCAGAGTTGAAACATATGTATGACATTTAATAAGACAACAGATAAAGTCAAAATTTTGCTAAGATAACCCTTTATTCCCTATTAAAGAAGATAAAGCCTTAACATTCGGACATACAAAAACACACCGTGTGTCTGGTTTGAATAAACCAACTGTGAAACAGACATTGTGGAGACGGTCAAAGAAGTGTGGCTATGGGCTGGGCACTACAAGATATTAATCTGTTAATACTGTCAGGTGTGATGATGACATAGTGAGTACAAAAAAAAAAATCCTTCATAGACACAGGCTGAGGGATTCATTGGTGAAATATGAAATAACATCGTGTCTGAGATCTGCCTCAAATACTTCAGCAAAAGGAGCAACAGAAGAGGGAGACAGACACAGAGGATGTGGAAGAGAAGATGAAGAAACAGTGACAAAGATGATGAAGGAGGAGAGAAAAAACGTCAGCTAGAACAGGACTGGCAAAATGATGAACCTAGGTGATGCACGTGTGGGAATTCATTATAGCATTCTTTTTATGTTTTTCAATTCCCATAATGGACTCTGCGCGCGCGCGCGCGCGTGTGTGTGTGTACCTGTTGCCTACAAAAAAATTTCAAATAAAAACTAGGGCACAGATTTTTCATTCTCCTCCATACCAAATGTCTTTTTTTTTCCCCTCAGGCTGGCAGGAGCGCTCTACGCTGAAGAGATACAAAGGAGTTGATGGGAAGGATAATCCGCCCATGGGCTCCTGACACAATATAAAAAAGAAAAGGAGAAAGTGGGAGGAAGAGATCGCTATTGTTCCTCCCCTAACCCTTCCTTCTAATTATGCCAGAGTCAAGGCTCGGGTCACAAAGAAAATGATTTTGGTGGTCAACCATTTGCCCTGTTTTATATACATCAAAAAAGCTCTTGTTCTGACCACATTCCAATCTCACAGTTTCCCACCTACTTTAAAAATGTATCGAGGCCAGATTAACAAAAATATGAACAAAATGACTATATTACAAGGAACGCTTTGTCTGTAAACCGGGAGATGGCCTTCTTGTTATGCTGAATTGCATGATGTGGGACACTTTAAAAAGTTACATACACTTTCTGTTATTATAAGTATTTCCGATAAATGCTCAACATGCACAGCTTTTAAAAAGTTGAATGTAAATTTCTCTCTTGAGTGCAGATGGTGGCCAAGCAAAGTAGCTCTTTGGTCTTCCAGACAGAAGGTCAGGTCATGGCTGAAAGACCAAAGAACAATTGCTGCTTTGCTCCTCCAGATCCACGGAATGAGACACCACCACTTTCCTTTCCGAAACTGTCTGCTCAATACAAAATGGTTACAAAGAGTACCTATAAGATGTCCTCACATTCTGTCCAAGAGAAAATGGTAACAAGCACATCCCATCACAAACACCTTGTAACCATTCCGAGGTTTTATTCCTAACCCTCCGACCTCCTAAGAAGGCACATCTTTATCTAAAAACAACACTAGAAATCATTATGAAAACTGCTGTTTGACTAGTAAGCAGGAAATGTTTACAAATGAAAATGGCTCCTTTTAAAATCCTGCCGCTTTGGCCTCCGCATCATTGCTGGTTAATTGCAACAAGCTAGAGCTCTGAAAGACAAATATTACAAATACTTCTGCACGTCATTCATTTACAAGTGATATGGTAATCTTACTATTCCGACAGTGTTTTGTCTCCCTAGAACATTATCCTATAATTTTAAATAACTCAGACACTCTTCTTATTTTTTTTCTAATTAGTCCAAGTTGTTATATTGGGCAGGTGCTATAGAATAATACAAAAGTATTTAACAATGCTAGCAAGCATACCAAGATGATACCCTTTAAAAAAAAAAAGTCATAATATATCAGGAAAGGAAAGGAAAGTTCTGTTTAGTTTGGTAGTGCTAGACCTTGGGCTGCTGATGGAAGATTTTCAATTCCACTATCAGGCACGCCCCCAACTGGATGCAATAAAATAGTTTCATTATCTGTACACATTAATAATGAAAATTCTGAAAATTAAAACTCATTAACACTCTGAATATAGTGGTACAAAAGCAGAATCTGATTCTGGTTGTTCGGATGTTAATTTAGTGCCAGGGATTTCAGCCATGACTTGGAAAACTTTTTCAAGTACTAAATTTCATTATCACTTTCATTTTTAATACTCCCCTATCATCTATTTACATCATCTGCATAGAAAGTTGACTGGGTTGAAAGGGAAAAGATGCTGGAAAGTACGATATAAAGCTATGAACTAGAAATATATTTGAAAAAAATTACTTTTAAGTTTACCTACTTTTAAATTGTGCTGAGTTTTTAAAAATACTGACACTGAGAACTCATTTTAATTGAATAGATTTATCAATCTACTTCCATTGAATATAAAGAATGAAAGCCTTCGATGTTCTGTACTGTAACACAAATATAGAAAAGCCAAAATGAGTCTATTAGAACTGCCTCTCTCAAAACTTTATCCATGTCGTCAATTAAAATTGGAGTATCTACATGATCTCAACAAAGATATAACATAAAACATCTGTTCAACTGAAATGGGAGTAAGCAGCATTTTCCCCTAACATTTCTAATTTCCCTGTATTTAAGGCTTCTTGAGCAAACGTATTCATGGTTATCTTAGTTAAAACTGGTTTCGCTCTGCCAACAATCAATTTGATTGACATATTTACATATCAACTCATCTCATCTTACAAATTTTAAACTTTTTCACTTAAAATTGGATTCAAGTTGGCATCTTTCAAGAACTTTATGTACGTATATTTTAGGTTCAAACTGTGCATTAGGACATTTTTTTTTTTTTACTTTTGTAAGTAATAGATACACATATCCAAATGTATATTTATGACCTGTCAGATTGGGATTTTATATGCATGCAGTTGTATTCTCACCATTTCATGTGAAAGGTGATAATTTTAGGCAACTACAAATGAAATTCTTGTAATAGTATAAACTGGATTGTTCCATTAGTTAGAAGCAATATAATAGAAATAAATAACTTACATCTTTAATTATGTCTTTAATCGTTGTAGTTACACTTGTCATCTCTTACCTCATCTTTAATTTCAAGATCCCTTTTAGTTTTGGTTCTGTACCCTCTGTGTTCCTTCTCTGCCTCATCCTTCTCCATTTTGGTTTTATTCAACTGATAGCGCATTTCCCCGCACACCTGTTAGATAGTAAAAACCAGATCAATAGCTGCGGGAATCTACCAGGCAATGCCTGCAATTAGATCTTTTGGTGCCCCCTAGAGGTCGTATAAATAAAATACAATAGAACTTTCCTAAGAACGGCATTTTCTGTTAGAATATTCAACGTATTCTGTTAAGATATGAAGGCAATATCAGGTACTACTGAGTTTAACAATTTCAAATTATGATAAAGAAATGTATAACTAAGAAATTTAAGTAATGTGCCCAAATTTTTTTGTGTAAAATAACAGTTTCAATTGCACATTATCATTCAAAATGCATTATCATCTCTATTTTATATAGATAAAATCATTAATTAAAATATTAAGCTATGTGAATATTCATTCAAATTGTTGTGGTTTAAATAGACATTCTATACAGTAAAGTTTTCCTTTAAAGATTTGATCAGTTAGGCTTTTATTTAAGGAAATTTATAAAGGAATTTTTCTCTCTGCTAAGAGACTATATAGTATTTAGGTGTACAGTAGAACCCAGTATTTACTGTAATCTTTGTAGATAATGTCAATCTTAAGCACAGTGTGATGTATTTAAGTTGATAAACATTGGTAAAAGGCACAGACTGGAACCATTTATAACTGTAGCATTCAACTTAAAAGGAAAATATACATATAAGTGAAATGATTTTAACATATCATTAAATAATGAGTATACATAGCATCTTAAGAGTGTTGTGTATCATTCTTTATACAATTTTTTTTTTCAATCCAGGGCCTCTACAGACAGGTAAATAAATTTGGAAAATGCAATCAGTAGATAAATTTAAACAAAGAAATTATGAGCTTTTGAGATAACTGAGAACCTGCAGAGAGATTAATTAACACACAAGTCTGCTAATTCAGTCTCTGATATACAAATACAACTTTTTAAAAATCATGTATCATCTAAAGGTTATATAGTTGCTTGAAACTTTTTCCAATTTTGGTATTTCTCCAAAACTGATGATTAGAACTTCAGAAATTAGTTTTCATCATTATTGAGGTATTAGAATCTCATAAAACCTATATCTATCTCCCATGATCAAATAAAAAATACTTTGAAAAATAAACAAATCTGTGTCTAAAGGTTATAGTGACAAGACAGAGGAAAGTCAGTAAGTTTCTCCCCAATGGCCCTCAAAATGCTAGAAAAAGAATAAAATTACAAAAAATTTGATTTGAAATTCAAATGCCTTGAATGTGTCAGAGCTGACCCCTCTCATTAAAAAAAAACTAGTAATTTACAAAAAGTTATTAATTCTAAGGCTAAATAAAGTTTAAAATTAAGAATGATAGAAAAAAATTAGAGGGGCCCAAATTTGCTTGCTTTCTTATTCTTATTCCAACCTATTTGATTTATATACATGAATGAAATGAAAAAAAAACCCAAATTGAAAATACCAAAAAATTATAATTACCCAGCCATGGTGTTTCAAACTCAATACCAATACAAAATTATTGTTTATTATTATATGTCTAAGCATTGTTTTATTTAGAATTATTTCATCTCTTAATTTTATTTTTAAAGTTCCCTTGCCTTACTACTTTCACTTTAGCATCTGCTAAGTTTATCCATAACCCTTAAGTTTATCTAACATAAACGGGCAAATTAAATTGAAGTGGAATGATATCTCAGGGTTGGAGCCACCGCGAGGCATGCTTCTGATGCTTGAGTCTTTCTGGACGGTTCTAAAGACAGAGGAGGTATCTTTACTGTACACATTCCAACAGAAAGTTCCCTTCCTGCAACGGACTGGACACTCTCACCACCAGCTTTCCCCCATAAATCTGGATTAACCACTGCCAGCCTTCTATATCCATTCCCTTACTTCTACCCCTACCCTCCACACAGACACATTGATGATATTGGCAAATACGGTATTTTAAAACTTTAACGTTAGCTAGCTTGAATTTTAGAAAACAAATGGAGAATTACAGAAACTGAAGGGAAAAACAAGAAAAAAATAGGTTTTGTTTCTTCCATATACTAAAGGTAATGTTAATTACTAAATTAAAAGTAACAATGGCATTACAAATGTGTCAACATGTAGGGAAATATGTGGATAAGTAAAATGCAGCATGAAAAGGTATGCATTTCAAACAAAATCATCTGTGTAAATTGGTAAAAAGAAAACAATCGATTTAATTTATTACATCATGCATGCCTATATTTAGTTGCTTAGTTTTAAAGCAACTTATTGCCGAAATCCACATGGACTTTAGTGTTTCATAAATACATGCCTTACAGTGACGAGCGAAGACTATAAACAATTTAGTTTTGGTTTACAAGTTTGTAATGCCCATAGCACAGACACTGTGGTATTTTATTTTTTTTAAGATTTTATTTATTTGACACTGTGATATTTTAAAGTATAAATTTAGGGACCAATAAAATAAGACACTTAGTATTTGAGCCTTGATCTTAGAGACCAGGTCCGAAAAGGAATGGGAGGTGGAGAATTTTTTATGTTAAGCACACTCTTCATGTGGTAAATAAATCTCTTTTACTATCATTGTGGAGACCAAAGCCATGCTTTCTCTGGCAAACATTTCTCCCATCTAATTTAGAAATATAAATTTGACTAAATATTCAATGATTAAAATAATGAAACTTGCTTATTGATAAGTCTGTCTCAGCCACTTAACCTTCAGTTCTTCCAGGACATTATTTGTGACTAATTCATCTTTTGTATTTGCAGCACCCATCAGAGGGCCTGCCAATAATAAGTAAATGCTGGCTTAATGACCATTATGTGGATCTTTACTATCTTAAATAACAAAACTTTTCCATTCCAAACTGCTTTCTGGGCTTTGTACATTGGGAAAAAATTTTAAACTAAAATCTCACATTGTACCTTTGTGACATCCATTTCCTTGGAAGTAAGCTGGTTTTGAACTTCCTCGAGTTGATTAATAGCTGAAGTCTTCTCTCTTGTAACCTTTTCAACCTGGGCCTCCAGTTGGGCAATATTTTGAGACAGGGACAACATCTATAAGAGGAAATAAAAGTCCTAAACAATAATGCCATTTGACCAAGTAAATATTAAGAACATTGATTACTCAGCCATAAAAAAGAATGAGAATTTGCCACATGCAACAACATGGATGGACCTAGAGAGTGTAATGCTAAGTGAAAGAAATCAGAGAAAGACAAAATACCATATGATTTCACTCATTTCTGGAATTTAAGAAAAAAAGGGAAAAAAGAGACAAAGAAACAAAAAGACACAGACTCTTAACTACAGAGAACAAACAGGTGGTTCCCAGAAGGGAGGTGGGTGGGGAGGGTGGGTGAAATAGATGAAGGGGATTCAGGGTACACTTATCCTGATGAGCACTGAGCAGTGTATAGGACTGCTGAATCATTATATTGTACACCTGAGACTAATATAATACTATGTAAAAAAAAAATCTGGAATTAATGGGAGTCTCTGCATGGCTCCTGGGTTCACTCTTAAGTCATTTCTCTGTGAATTGGGTATGTCCGTTTTTCTACTTCCTCAACTCACCCATCCCCCATGACTTAAATATATACTTCCTTCTGATTCGTTCTCTGGTCTCTACCCTCATTTTGGGAAACACGTACAAGGTGATAAAAATCAAAGTTTGGGTTGAAACCTTAAGGTGATAATCATGTAAGTTGTGCAAGGGACTGACAGGAATAAATTTCAAAGGTGATGTCAAGAAATCAGAGAAGTCTGGGGAACCTGGGTGACTCAGTCAGTTGGGCATCAGACTCTTGACTTTGGCTCAGGTGATGATCTCAGGGTCCTGGGGTTGAGTCCCATGTTGGGTTCCCCGCTCAGCAGGGAGTCTGCTTGAGATTCTCTCCTCTCCCTCTCCATCTGCCCTTCCCCCAATGCGCTCTCTCTCAAATAAATGAATCTTTTTAAAAATGATTGAATCTTTAAAAAAGGGAAGTCTTAGACCCTTCTCCCACATGGAAGGATAAAAGGACATGGTGGGAGAGCTGGAGAGCCCCCATTCTCTAGCTACCCTCCTTCTTCCTCTCAGCCGTCACCCCTTCTCCTCAGGAAGGTTTCTATGACCGCTGGCTCCCAGCACAAAATAGGAGCCCTTCCCACACCCAAGGTTGCTATGCCCTGGGACAGCCATGCCTGCTGTTGGCAGCGGGCACCCATGGGCACAGATCGCTGCCCCAACCACCTCTCTGTGTCTCCATCACACTGCAGCCTGCGACGTCTGCCCACTTCCAGCCTGGCACTTATCCCACTGTTTCGTTGTCTGTTTGCTCCCACAGACTACAAGTTCCTCGAGGGCATGTTCCTCAAGAGGCACCGAAGGTTTGATGAATGAACAGATCACTGGAATGAACGGCTTTTCGGAGGAACCATCCACTCTATGAGTGTCACCTTCTTACTTTTTCTTCCCAGGGCGAGAAATGCTTTCTAGATCTCAGGTTTAACCTTTACAGTTCTTTATTTGCAATTACATTTTACTCTGCTCCAGGAAGTCAAAACTTCCTAGACTCTTAATTTCTTATTTGTATTGGCAGCTTTAAAGTGAAAAAGAAATGCTACCTTCCTAGAGAGGGAAACACAGAGAGATATCTATCAGTGTTGAATCTGTTACACAAGAGCTTGTAACAAAACTGAAAGAATATTTTAAATTTACTGTTGTACATGGACATGGGTGTGAATTCAGTTTTACAACTAAAATCAATAAGGCAAAGTTTGTGATAAAAATCAAGACTGCCTTTGAGTTATGTAACTAGCTCAAGTTGACACATATGAAAATAATGAGCCCTGGTAGCGATTTTCTAATTAAATGGTAGATGTATTAATTAACTTTTCTGGGGATTGTAGAGAATTGTACATTTGACTTATGGTTGTTTACATGTCCTTCTTATCATTAAAAGACTGACTAAAAATTTTAATTTGCACATAAAATTACTTTTACTAACACCAGGCTACAAACTATCCTAATGCATATTGCAATCTGACCCCCAAATTGAAAGTCAAAAGAAATTAAATGCAACCAATAACGAGATTAATTTATATACTTAATTTTAAAAATTCAAGTTCATGAGTATCCATATTATGAAGCTTTTCCGGAAACAACAGCAGCGAACTTCAATTACCAGCTACTAAAAATCATACTTATGTGAAGCTATATCTTATGGTAAACATATTAACATCGGTGGTTTCTGAAGTAAATATGCAGACAGACATTCACTTGCTAATTGTAAATTCCAACTCAGTTTCTATTATAAGCATGTACCGAATCACACTCCTTCCATCTGATTCCCTCCCTCTGCCACCCATCACTTCTTTCCTCTGCCCACTACCTGTCTGCTCCCTCCTGTCACCCACTTCCTGAGGCCTCCACTCCTGTTGTCACACCTTCTTTTTCCCCTCGCCCACCATCTGGAAGTCAGCATTACACTGCAGGAGCTTCTCCATCCACATCTGTTGCGGAGACAGAAGTAGCACAGACAGCTGCAACACTGCTGGATGTCCAGGGCGTCGACATCAGGTAAGTCCTTTAAACTTTGACAGGGGCAAGCAAGAGACAAGGACACCCAGGCTGGGAGAGCTTGATGGAAATCTCTCGGCTGAAGCAGTCCCTAGTGGTCTGAACATGGTATAAAGTGGTACTCGCCATAGAACAGGTGCAAGAATGAAGGATTCTAGCCATGGACTATTATCAAGGGAACCAACTGAAAATAAAGTGCGGACCACATAGGGGGTGCTCACTAAATATGATAAATGACTGATTGAACTAACAAACTCAGGGGCTCAGAGCAGCCAAGGACCATAACTGAAGACAACAAACAAACTCACAGCAAGTACTGTTCATGGGGGGATGATTCAAAATCTGTCTAGGTAGAAGACATCTGTTCTCCTAGAACTTCCCACACACACGAAATTTAATGAGAACGAGTCAGGAGAGAGGAAAGAAGAAAACTAATAAAAAGAGAGGAAGAAAGTTTAAAAGTCTCACAAGCTTTCCTGACTGCTCGGAAAGGGGGTGGGGGGGTGCCTGCTTTAGCCCTAACTACAGAGCTCTCACAACGTTAGGAGGAATTGCTCAGTCTCACTCTTAGACTAACATCATCTGCCAGGCAGTTGATACATATTCTCACTTTGCATCCCCCCTTGAAGGACAAATTACACTCAATTAATTTTCAGTTGAAAAAAATGAGATTCAGAAAATTAAGGCATGTGCCTAAGTTCACTGAAGCTAATGAATAAAAAGTAAAGCCAGGCTTTATATTCAAATCTGTCTGCTTTACTCATACAGAGAAATCTATCCCATCAGGCAGCTTCTCTTTCTCTGGAATAAGAATGATAATAGCCTTGAGTTTCAAAGTTATTAAATGTCCACTCTAGGCCAGGTATATTAGGCCCTTTTGAAACATTCTGATTTAATCCTACCAATTTCTTGAGTAGATCAACTCCATTTCTTACTCCTCTGACATGGGAGAGGTTAAACAAATTATTCAAGGTCACAGAAAGGTCAACCTGGATTCAACTCTAAATCTTTTGACTCCAAAGCCACTTACTACCATTTCCTGGTGAAAGCACCTGCCCGAGAGCTAGGACCACTCTCAGCTCTTCATTCAGTCACTTTATTTAGGGCAGGACCTTGAGATTCAATGCCAGCCAAGGGTTACTGTGGGCAAAACATAGCTGGTCTTTGCTGTGGATCTCATTCTCTGTCACACACACAATACACAATTCACAAAGTTAACCCCACTCCACGCCTCACTCTCGTTGGTTATAGCCAGCATTCCTCCCCCCATGCTCTACATTTCTGAATCCTACCTACACTTTGAAACTCAGTTAAAACGCCACCTTCCTCACAAAATCTTCCATGATCTCTTGCAGACACAGACTGTCTGATCCTCTGAATAAACATCTTCGTCATACCTTTCCCTTGTACTACATTCATTCATTCATTCATTCATTCAACAAATATATGTGAAGCACATTTTATGAGAGTGGGATGTGCCAAGCAATGACGATGTTAACCAACCACACATTCAAGGGACTCATAGTAAATTGGGGGAGACAAACAATTCAGTAAGAATTTGCAGTTAATTGAGTTATAGGAGCCCACAGAAGAGGCTCGCAACTCATCTCTGGGAGTAGGTGGTAACCAGAAGAACTCTGAAGGATCACTTAGAGAGGGCATGGAGCAGAGGATTCCTCTAGGCAAGGGGCAAGGCATGTGCAAAATCCTAAAATGAAAACACAGTATGGCAGATTGGCATGTCTGTGTTGGAGCTAGTGCAGTAGGTCAGCATGGTGTCAAAACCAGGAAGAAAAGTGGAGGGAGATGAGACTGGAGAGCCAAAGAGAGGAAGAGAAATGTAGAATTTTCATGTGATGCTAAAGGATCCTAAATTTTATCCAAGGGGCTGTAAGGAGACATGAAAGGATTTTAAAGCAAGAGACTGACATATTGACGTATTCATTTGAGAAAGATCATCCCGGCTGTGGCTTAGACGAGAAGGAGGTGAGATCGGAAGCAAGGAGAGGGCTTGGGGCTAGAAATCATCCAGGGGTGAGGTATGGATAGCAGTGGGCTGGAGAGACAGGGCAATGGAAAATTCCTAGGCACCTGAATCTCTAGATTTTGGTGACATAACGATGAGTAGGGTGAGGGAGAGAAAAGACCCAAGAATGCCAGCAAAATTTGGGGGTTGGGCAACCCCCTGGGAGAGGGAAGATGGGAAGTGAAGCTGGTTTGGGAGCTCACTAGAGAGCTGAGGATTTAGGAATCGATTCCATATACATGAAACTGGGAGCCGCAGTAATGCCAAAGACCCCGAAATCTAAAGCTCTCTGCTAAACTCTAGAACTTTCCATCAAGCTGTTTTCTGGATGTGTTTCCTTGTCTCAAAGGCACTTTAAACTCAGAGCAAACTGAAAGGCACACATCATCATTCTGTCAAATCAAGAATATAGATCCAAAGGAATCAAGGAAAGAGAATCTTTTAAAGGGAGTAAGAACTAAAAAATATTCCCTAAAAAATAGCACTAGGAGGGCTCCAGTGAACATAATGAGACAACACGTACAGACAAACCTTTCAAGAAATGTGCCCATTATGGGGAAAAGCAAGGAGGGCCATGGAATTACTGAGGTGGCTTCCAACCTTGGCTGCACATTGGAATCACCTGGACAACTTTAAAAATACTGACACCTGAATCCTACCCACAGCTATTTACACATCTCGGTTGGGGATGCAGATTGGGCAGGAAGGTTTTTGGAGCCTCTGTGGAGCCAAGATTGAGAACCACTGGATTGGAAGATTGTTTCTTTCAATGGATGACAGAAACTTGTGCAGATTCTCCTCATAAGGAAGAGGATTCAGCGGGGGAGGAGAATGGAAATGACATCCCTGCGGGGCGCCTGGCTGGCTCAGTCAGTTGAGCACCCGACTCTTGCTTTCGGCTCAGGTCATGATCTCAGGGTCTTGGGATCAAGCCCCACGATGGGCTCTGCACTCAGCTCAGAATCTGCTTGTCCTTCTCCCTCCCCCTCAGCCCCACCCCCCTCTCAAATAAATAAATAAAATCTTTAAATTAAAAAAAAGAAAGAAAGAAAGGACCTCCCTGAGGTGGAGGAAGAGAATGGAACCCAGAGCAAGGGGAATGAATTAGCGTGAGGCTTCTCCTGTTCTGACACGGTTGGGGTGCTGGTGAAATTTTACTTGAAGTCTCAGGTAAGGGGGATGATAAATAGTTGAAGTTTTCAGTTTTCTTCGTTAGATAAGTAAGGCTCTCTGCTGATAATGAGGGGAACGATGGTATAGTAGAGAATTTGAGCAGAATAAAAGTGATTTAAAATAGTCCTTGAAAATGGGCCCAAGATACCATCATTGCCACCTGGACTAGGATAATTACCTCCCACCTGATCTCCAGGCATTTATTCTGATTTTCCTTCCAATCTCTTGACAGATGGTACTTCTCAAATATAAATGGCATCATGACGCTGCCCAATTTAAAGTCGTTCGATGGTTTTCCATTAGTTTCTGGATAAAATTTAAAATCTTTCACATGCATTTTAAGGCCATTCATGCTTTGGTCTCTACATACTACTCCAAACTCATCTCCCGCTACTGTCCCCACTTCCTATGCTCCAGTCACCTGGGCCTTCTTTAAATTCCTAAAAAGTATGATGCTCTTTAGCTTCAGTGTCTGGGGGGTGTCGTTTCCCTGGGTTTGGATCTCTTCCCCTCAACTCTTCACCTGACTGCTCCTACTCAACCCTGCTGAGTCTCGTTTTCAAAATCTCTTTCATAGGACAGTCTTTCACGACCACCTGGACTTGGTCAGAGTGCCTGTTACATACTCCCATGGTACCCTATGCTGTACTTCCTTGCCTTTATCACAGTGGTAACTACAAACTCACTCAGGGAAGTCTGTGTCCAATGTCTTCCTCTTCCCTCCTCTGGAAGCAGGACTGCACACTCCCAGGCCCTCCAGTTACTTTCTGTTGAATGCGGAATGAACGAGGGAGAGGAATGCACGGCGGGACTGCTGAAGCAGCAGGAGCACCAGGGACACTAGGGTCATGATGCACAGGGGTGCTGTCTGCAAGGCTCAGATTGCCCATCCAGGCCAGAGAAGGCAGATGGTTCAACTGACATAGAGTGAGGTTCTGACAGGCGCCATTTTTCTAAAGACTAAGACAAGGGAGTTTACAGTAAATGCCTCAGACACCCATAAGCCTTAAAATCCCCTCGACAGAACTTGTGATTTTTCTCTTTATATATCCTCAGGATTCACATTGTCTTGCACATAGAAGATACTCAGTAGATACGTGCTGAATAATGTAATTATCACACACTGGAATATTATAATAACAAAGCATTCAGGGTATAAGCTGCGAGTCACTTTAAAAACAAAACATGTAACAGCTGCTTTGGTTATTTTATGGACCCCATCTTGCTCAGTGTTTACTCTGTTGTAGCAACTTTAAAGATTTATTTATTTATTTTAGAGAGAGAGTGAGATAGCGTGTGAGCTGGGGGGAGGGGGAGGGAGAGGGAGAGAGAATCCCAAGCAGACTCCACACTGAGCGCGGAGCCCAACTTGGGCCTCCATCTCAGGACCCTGAGATCGTGACCTGACCGAAACCAAGAGTCAGACACTTAACTGACTGAAGCACAGGCGCCCGCATTGCAGCAACTTTAAAGCTAGGTTTCAATTCTGTATTCCAGTTTATTACTGTTTTCCAAACACTGCCCATTTCATGTTAGCTGTTCCTTTTGCCTTTCATCTCTTCCTTCCATGTGTTCATCTGGTTTTGTTCATTATTCATCATGCAATTTGTCAGAACCTACTTGTTACAGTGTATATAATTATTTTTTCTCGGTTACTTGGTTTCTTACACATGTTTCATCTTCTACAGGTCTAATTTGAGAGTGTGGGAATATGGTGGGGGAGTCATCTCTCCTGGATTTAGCCCAGGTTGAAATAAAATCTGGATATCTGCAGAGCACCTGCTTTTCTCTAACAAACATGAGAGAAGGAATCAAACAGAATGGTGGGATCAAAGTATAATTTTACAGTTTCCTATCATGGAATCAATTGATTATTTTACTCAGAGAGGTCCAAGAATATAACTTTTCTTGAGAAATACATGGAAAAATGGAAAATTTTTATGAACTCTAAATTATAAGCAACTGACTATTTACAAGGTTTTTAAAATTGAGTGTTCATTCAAGAATGGCAGCCTACAGCATCATCAGTCACATCACCACAAACATTTCTGCCGCAGCGGGTAACAAAGTGAATCCGAAAGTACCTTTGACCTCACGTCTTCCCTTTCTTTTGTTATTTCCTTTCTCATTGCCTCTTTCTCAAGGGCCCTTTTCTCTTGCTGAGACGCGAGTTCTTTTTCAAGACGCTCTGTCTGTCTCTCCAGTTGATTCTTCAACTGCTCACACTGGATTAAAGCCTGCCAGAGTAAGACGGAGTGAAATGGGGCCTCAGAATTTGCAAAAATGAGAGGAAAATGAGACAATTAAGCTTTAATTTTCTTTAAAATCATCACAAGTCACTGTAAAGCCCATTAGAATAATTTTATATTTGTCAATACCACTTATAGAACTAAAATACTATTCAAATGGTACATTTATTAACACACTTCAATTTTCACAATTAAGACTATATTAACGAAGCAACTAAGAAAACTCAGGTAAATGGACCCTGATGAAGACCACAGATGAATCCAAATTTTGAAAAACGGCATCAGAGAAATCAAGTGTTCTAATATTTTTCAATTATATAGCATGTCTATACTAAATGAAATATATAAGTATCCAATTTAACTGACTTTTCATTTGCTTATGGTTAAAAATTAGTGAAATGCTTCAAAATTTAAAATGAAATGTACCTGTTATGATATACAGGCATCTATTTTTAACATTATCAAATAATCAAGTTCCCTTAAATATAACTAAGATAAGATTTAGTTCACTCTCCTTCCAAACATAACAAAAGTAAAAATTACGTAATAATAAAAACTTTAGATAAAAAAAGACTCAAAACAATATTTACTCCCTAGTTTCACGAAATGGAAAGTGCCATCTCTCACTGCTAGTAATTTGTTAAGTCCATAATTATTCTTTAGTCTCGATTTCCACTCTGAATTTCTAGAAGTAAAATCCTTCTAACTTCCTTTTAACTACATCCACAGTATCTTTATGCAAAATACCCAATAATAAACTAATCTCAAAATCCCAATTTTAAAAAACCCCAATAAAGGTAAGGTGCTTGACACAGAAAGTCTGAGTCATTCTATGCTGTATTAGTCTTCTCCCAGTGGCTTTTATCCAACATCCAGCCTTCACCTCATTCAAAACCACTATGTTCCTCCGAATTATCAACCAAGAAACCCAAGTCTCATATGACCTACAACCTTATAAGTATGAATCAAGTTATATATTTGATAGTCACACTTGTTAATGGTGAGGGAAGTGGTCTCAGTAAGCATTGCAAGTTCTATGCATAGCTTTGCTTCCCTCTGGTGAAAGCTATAATAAATACAGACAAATAATCTAGGGTATGTGAATCTGCTTCTCTTCATCTGGAAACCATTAAACCCTAATTTCTTTCAAATTCTTCTGGAAAGTTTCTGCACTCCTAGATATAAAATATGAGGGTAAAACTCAACTGTCTCAGATTAACTGACAAGCACATCCAGTGACTGAGAAATTATTCTCCTAGGGACTTGGTACCAAGTCCAATTCTAGGTGAGAATGTCTGTAAAATAAAATCTTCTATTAGATTTTAAAAGAATTGAAAAAGCATAGTTTTTCTATAATTTAAGCCCTTGTAACGTGAAACATTATGAATTTGAGATTTTTGTGCTTCATAACACAGTTGCTGTTGTGAAAAATATTTTAAACATTTTATTTCATTATTATTATATATTTTTTGAGAGAGAGCATGAGTGGGGGGTGGGGAGGGGCAGAGGGAGAGAATCTTTTTTTTTTAAGACCTTATTAATTTATATGATAGAGAAAGAGAGAGAGCACAAGTAGGCAGAGCGGCAGGCAGAGAGAGAGGGAGAAGCAGGCTCTCTGCCGAGCAGGGAGCCCGAGGTGGGGCTCGATCCCAGGACCCTGGGATCACGACCTGAGCCAAAGGCAGATACTTAACCGACTGAGCCACCCAGGCACCCCATGAAAAAAACTTTATATGAACCTAATAAAAATCTTCATAACTTTCAAAGATCTAATACCCATGGCACGAAAGAATAAAATGATTATTGACTATAAACCAATATTTCCAATCAGAAGCTTTTTCATTGAACAAAAACTCAGGAGTCAACATTATTGAGCACAGGACAGTGGAAGGGACTGCTGAAGATCAAAGCGCAGGCTGACATGAAGAACAACCAAAGAACCAATCTCAAGAATTCAGTTAGTTCGGAAACAAGGAACAGTAAATGATCCTGACGGGAAAAGAGGCCTAACGCCAGCGTAAGATGATATAAACGAAAAGTATAAAGTACAAGGCAAGAACTTGTAAATCACTTAAAACCATTGCTGAAGCCTTCTCCCTCTTAGGACTGGCCACCATGGAGAGGTAATGATGAGGAGGTATGAGTAAAAGTAAGGACTTTTATTTGTCTTGATTTTAATATATACGCCTGATCCCAATGAAGAGAATATGAAGGATCAGTAACACTTGGATTTAGAGAAGCGATTTAATCTTTCTAAAGATAGCTTTCTTACTGTGGACCTCACGCACTAGAAGGTCAAGGGGAAATAAACAAATATTTATACACTCTTTCCATTAAAGCTTTACCTTACCAAAAAAAAGAATTTATTTATTTATTAGAGAGAGAGAGAGAGAGAGCACAAGCAGGGGGAGTGGCAGAGGGAGAGAAAGAAGCAGACTCCCCGCTGAGCAGGGAGCCCAAGGAGGACTGGGGGCTCAATCCCAGGACCCTGGGATCACAACATGAGCAGAAGGCAGATGCTTAACCCACTGAGCCACCCAGGCACCCCAAAGCTTTACCTTTTCATTCCAGGTCTCCCTCTCCCAGTTTCCAGAATCCCAGCTGATCCAGTACTACCTGATTCTGCTTGTCTAACCATTCCATAAAAGCATAATTGAATTCTCACAAGCGACATCAGTAAATGGTCAGTTATAGCTTCAGAGAGGCCCAAGTTGATCTGGGGGCCTGCATCTGCCATTTCTCCCAGTGGTTCCCAAGGGGGTAGCTTCTTTCTTTCCCTGAGCACAGCCCCTTTTTGGTGGAAGTGGTTGTTGCTCTTGAGAAGTTGAGGGAATTAGACTATTCCCCCACCCAACTGATTCAATCCTCAAGGGACCTTTTCTCTTCTGAGAAATTTCTTTAATTGTGGTTATTCTATGCTGGCCACATTAATACATTATTCAAAACATAATTTACTGGACTTGATATTCCCAGCCCTAGTTTTATTAAACCAACAAGTATGGGTTGCTGTCTTAATGGGGCCAAAACATTTTCTGTAACAAATTTATATCTAGTCAACTCAATTTTTTAAAATAGGAAACCTATTTTAGGACATATGAAAGTCCTTCCCAAGTGCTAGGGCTAGGTTTCTAGAAATCCTTGTGATCAAAGAATTCACAATTCTAGAATTAAAGACCTTAGGAGAAATAACAAAATTCACACTTAAAAATTTAAATTTAAAATTCACATAAAAACTTATGAAAATGTTTTCATTTTTATGAACTATAGCCCACAAAACTAAAATGCTGTCAATATGTTTTAAGCAGGTAACTTATAAATAATGATAACTATTGATTTTTAATTTATAAACTCTTGCTTGCTAGAAACCTATCAGTCAGTCTGGCCCTATCTCCCATTTTCAAGATGTTTGTAATTTGTTTTGTGGCAGACAATGTACATATCAAGAAGCGATGGGGCACCTGGGTGGCTCAGTTGGTTAAGCGTCTGGCTCTTGATTTTGGCTCAGGTCATGATCTCAGGGTCCTGAGTTCGAATCCCATGAAAGGCTCCCCATTGAGCGTGGAGCTTGCCTAAGATTCTCTCCCTCGCCTTCTGCTCCTTCCTGCCCCACACCCTACTTGCTCAATTTCTCTCTCTCTCTCTCAAAAAGAAAAAATAAAAAGCATTATATTCTCTGCCTGTACTTGCAGTCAAATGACCAAATGTCTTGATCTTTTTACTTTAGGTTTCAAATTTTTGCCTTTCTGATTCTTCTATAGTCTAAGAAAAAGAATAATTTAGAAAGGAAAATGAAAGTTTTGGGGACATTTATTCAACCTCCCGGGTTTTTTTTTTTTTTTTTTTTTAATCTTCCCTTGGAGGGTTATCTCATAAATACAGTCATGATAACTTCATGCTAAAGCCAACAATTTCCCTTAAAATAGAAGCAAGCAGGTCTGAGGGCTGGTTAACCTTTTCATGTTGTAGCTTTACCAAGGCATCACTGCAAAACCTCTGCTTTTCCAGCCTCATTTATATTGAGGATATTTTTTTCCTCTTTTAAAATGATCCCTGGTTGTAATGGCTTACAATTTTCAGAGAAAATCAAAACCATTTATTGATCACTCACCATGTGCCAGATACTTTGCTAAATGGCTTACATGAATTTATTTAACACTCTCACTAAATTTTAATAGTTCTTATCACTCAGCTGAGTGAAGAAACTGAGCAGCTCTGAGACATTAAGTAACTTGCCCAGGATCACAGACCTAAAAAGTGGCAGAGTAGAGATCTGAGCCAGGGTGGTTCTACAGCTGAATGGTATTATCGCTTTCTCGTGTTATAGATCTATTACCTTATAAAATCCTCGGGTGTTTTCACTGCCATCGTCAATGTAAGTACAGAATATAAAATAATTCCCCATGTGCATTTACTTAGCATGCAATGTGCAAATGTGAACACTAGATGGCAACAAATGTCAAGGAACTATAAGAACAAAGTACCCATTTCATGAGCTCAAAGATCAAGTAGTTGGTTTCAAAATTAAAATATGGATGCCATTTTACTTTTTTACTCTCAGAAAGCAAAATTCCTATTATGTTTTAACATACTTGAGATAAACGCTAGTAGATGTGCACTGTATTTCGTAAACTGCACAGAAATCAGTTCTTGCGCTATTATTAATTCAAGGAAAAATGCTTTAGATTCACAATACGCAATAGCTTCTTTTGTTCTTAACTGTTAAATTTTTAAAAGCACTAATTGCACTTATTACCTGCCTTTTAAGGTCTTTTGGTAGTGGGGCACCTGGGTGGC
Source organism: Eumetopias jubatus (assembly GCF_037043125.1). Lineage (NCBI taxonomy): Eukaryota > Metazoa > Chordata > Mammalia > Carnivora > Otariidae > Eumetopias > Eumetopias jubatus. The sequence goes on along the minus strand of NW_028274818.1, from coordinate 62,535,218 downwards.
TCAGTTAAGCGTCTGCCTTCAGCTCAGGTCATGATCCCAGGGTCCTAGGATAGAGCCCTGCATCAGGCTCCCTTCTCAGTGGTCTGCTTCTCCCTCTCTCTCTCCTGCTTCTTGTGCTCTCTCTCTCTCTAACCCCCCATCAAATAAATAAAATTTTAAAAAATCTTTAAAAAAAATAAGGTATTTTGGTGGTGAGAGCTATGTAAACAGCTACCAAAATGATATCAGCTCAGTCAGAATACGGAGGAGGAAGAGATTAATTCAAGCAAGAAAGGGCTGGGGCAAACTTTGGGGAAGACTGCTGTCTGGGTTGAGCCCCACGGTTGAATAGATAGATCAATACATTGCTGTAAAATATAGTGTCAGCAAATTCATGGTCACATTCAGGAAGGTCACATTCCTGACCTTGTAAGTCACATTCAGGAAACAGCACAGGTCATAGGAAAGAGTGTAGTGAAAAATAAGGATAGAAAAGTTAGGGTGGGGCCATACTGTGAAAGATCTGGAAGGTCATGCTTTCATTCTACTGCAAGAGGGGAGATACTCGAACAGGGAGAGTTACAATTGAGGGGGACTTTGGCAGCAATGGGAAAGATATGCTGGAACTGGAAGAGGCCTGAGCAAGACCAACAGAAGTCTATTGTGATCATCTATGCAGGCCTAACTGGGATGGAAAGGGTGGGCAGAGTTTAAAGAAGGGACCCCAAAGCCCCAAAGACAGAGGGATAGCTTGGCAGCTGATTGGATGTTGAGAGTGTGGGATGGGGAGGGGCCAAGATATTTTAAAGGCTGCGAGCCAGGGTTGCTGCTAAAATGAGGATGCCATCATCTGAGAAAAAGAACACAGACAATGGGAGAAGGAGAAGGAGTGGTGGACAAGAAGATGGAGAGGAGCAGTAACTTGGTAGATTTTCAGATGCTAACAGAATGTCATACATAATCAGAGGTCTAGCAGCAGCAAGAAATGTAGGTCTGGTGCTCAAGAAAGCTGTTAGAGCTAAAGGCACAAAGCAGGGGTGTTCAAATGCAGGGAATGTTCTGGATATGACAGGGGAGACAAATTCCTGGAAATGAGGACAACGCAGGTGGAAGGCTATGAACTACTAATTATGCCTAAGACTTGTGGAAAACAAGTGAAAAGAGATGGAGAAGAGTAGATAAGAGCAATACAAAAAGAACCCATGGGAGTAAATGTCAGATAAATCGAGGGGAAAAGATGACATGTTATGATAGAACAGCCAATGGCTTCCAAGACAGCAGAGTCGGGAGTCGAATGAAGATGGAGATGACGTCACTGGGCTTAGTAATCAGGAAGTGACTGGTGACCATTAATTAAGTGAGCAATTCAGCAGCATGAAGTCAGACTGCAATTTATTGCAAGCCTGACTGCAGTGTGCTCAGAAGTGAATGGAATGCTGCAACAGTGGACACTCATTTTGAAAGGTCTGCCGGTGAAATGGTGGCAAGAAGTTAGTGGATGAAGTGGAAGCTGATCATGTGAAGGCTGCCTGTTGTTTGTTTAAACAAGAATAACAGCTGGAGATGGATGAAGAGGGAAACAGGGGAGGGAGGGACTGAAGATACAAGAAGATGTGAAGACAAATGGGTAGGAGACTTCAGTAACTTAGAGAAAGAGATTTCATCTTGGGAAGTAAGAGGGCCAGATAAGCAAGGAAAAATGAGTAGAAGACACGTCTGAGAGATGAGAAGATGTTGAAGAGGCTCTTGTCAGTTGGCTGTGATATCAGTAATGCAGGTCAGCTACCGAGTGAGGAGCTAACAGCGGCGTTGGGGACGTACAGAAAGTGGAATTTCTGCCTATGGTACAGAAAGTGGCCAACTGCAAAGAAAAGAACTGCTAAATAGTACTTCTAACCACTGAGGATGACCAGTATCAGTCTCCTGTGGAATTCATTCTGTGGCTTTCTTCAGCATCACTTGAAAGGCTGAAAGTAGCAATAGGAAAAAAAAAATGTGTGATTGTGGCTCCGCTGGGCACTGGCCATGGGGGTAAACTGGAAAGATAAGAATAAAAGAATTCTAGAGTGTTACTGAAAACAGATTACAATTCCCTTAGAGGATATTTTCTGAGAACCTATTACATGCCAAGCACTATACTAGATGCTAAAGATTTACTGGTGATCAAGATGGGTAAGTTCCTTCCTATCAGAGATTTTAAAGTCTAATGAAAGGGGCAACTAGGTGGTTCAGTCAGTTAAGCGTCTAAGTCTTGATTTTGGCTCAGGTCATGATCTCAGGGTCATGAGATAGAGTCCCATGTTGGGCTCCCCACTGAGTGTGGAGCCTGCTTGGGGTTCTCTCTCTCTCCCTCTGCCTCTCCCCCGCCACGCACACATGTGCATGCACACTCTAAATAAATAAATAAAAAGTTTAATGAAAGATAAAGACATAAGGAAGAATAATACTGATGAATGCTGTATGTAATGGGGAGTAGTTCTTACCTGGGGGCAATTCAGCATGCATGCACACATATACACACGCATGCACATGGACATATGCACGCACGTGCACGCACACACATGCACACATGCACACGCACACACGCACACACATACACACGCATGCACATGGACATACGAATGCATATACACACGCACACATGCACACACACGCACACACGTATACACACGCATGCACGCTCACATATACACACATGCACACGTGCCCATATACACATGCATGAACATAGACATATGCACGCACATGCACACATGCACACACATGCACACTCATATACACACATAGGCACACGCACACATATACAAATGCATGCACATAGACATATGCACACACATGCACACACGCACATGTGCACATGCACATACACGCACATACATAGGCACACACACATGCACGCACATGCACGCACACATATACACACATAGGCACACAATACACATACACATATGCAAATAGACATGCATGCACATGCACACATACACACGCATGCACATAGACATGCACGCACATGCACACACACAGGCATGCGCACATATACACTACGCATGCACACGGACATAGGCACGCACATGCACACACACACACGCACATATACACACATGCACGCACACGTGCACATGCACAGACGCACACGTGCACATATACACACATAGGCACACGTGCACACACATGCACACGTGCACATGCACACACACATGCACATGCACACACACATGCACACACACCCATGGGAACCCCTCACAATATATGGAGACATCTCTGGTTGCCAGAACTTGGGGAAGAGAAGGTATGCTACCGGCATCTAGTGAATAGAGGCCAGAGATGCTGCTAAAAATCCTATGATGTGCAGGCCATACAAGCTCTAAAACAAAGAATTATGTAGTCCAAAATGTCAATAGTGCCACGGTTGAGAAGCCTTGCTATGAAGACACATAAGAGGTATATCAAGTCTAGGCATGGGAGATCAGAGATTTTCTAGAGAGAGCAGCAGACCTGAAAGATGGAGAAAATATCTAGGTGGGGAGTGAGGAATTTGCATGGCAGGTCCAAACACCCAGGGGCTGTAACAGAAGCGCAAAACCAGGGCAGTAGTAGCCGTCACCATCAGAGGCGCTAGCTCTTGAGGAAATACTTTGTGCCAGAGTTTCTACAACATAATGGATACACATTTTAAAATGGAGTCCTTGGGGCGCCTGGGTGGCTCAGTCGGTGAAGAGTCTGCCTTCGGCTCAGGTCATGATCCCAGGGTCTTGGGATGGAGTCCCACGTCGGGCTCCCTGCTCGGCGGGGAGCCTGCTTCTCTCTCTGCCCACTCCCCACCCCCACCACCCAGCTCTGCTCACTCGCTTTCTCTCTCTCTCTCTGATAAATAAAATCTTTAAAAGTATAAATAAAATAAAATGCAGTCCTCACTAACAATCCTCTAAGTCAGATATTACTTCCATTTGACAGATGAGGAAAAACTGCAGCCCGGGGAATTAAGTAAGCTGTCCTAGGTCACCCAGCTGGGGAAATGGTGCAGCTGAGAGTTGAACTGAGGTCTGCTAACTCTAACAAAGACCTCACCCAACCCCTAAAGTCGACTGCCTTTCCAAGCTGACAGGGGCCGAGTCTGTTGGAGGATAGTACTAACGAAGCCCATGCCAGACCGCAGAAGTATGCCAAAGGGCTTAGAGACTGTCCTGAGGCAGTGGGCAATCTGAGACAGATTGGAAATCGAAGAATCACAGGATCAAATCTGCCTCGAAGAAAGGTCCCTTCTGGCTGCAGTGCAGTGTAGGGAATGCAGCAAAGGAAAAGGATGTTGTAATTCATAAACCCAGAGATAACGGTGTCCTGAACAAGAAAGGTGACAGTGAGGAAAGAATTCAAGAAGAGTTCAGAAACTAAGATTTGTACTTAGTGATTGGTGGGAGGTCAGCGTGAAGGAGAGAATGGCAACCAGCTTTCAGGTCAGGGACGGTGGTGGACAGAGGTGCTGTCCCAAAGAGAGCGCAGCAGCATTGGGGAGCAAATGTTGTGAGTTCAGTTGGGGATGTAAAGTTCATATTTAAATGGAAGGGGGGGCGCCTGGGTGGTGCGGTTAGTTAAGCGTCTGACTCTTGATTTCGGCTTGGGTCGTGATCTCAGGATCATGGGATCAAGCCCTGAGTCGGGCTCTGTGCTCAGCAGGGAGTCTGCTTGAGATTCTCTCTCTCTCTCCCTCTCCTTCTGCCCCCCCACCGCCACTTGCACACGTGCTCGCTCTTTCTCAAATAAATAAATGTTTATAAATGAAGGAAGGAAGGGACGAAGGAAGGAAGGAAATGGAATGGAACGGGAGAAGAAGAAGACCAACCTGGACACAATAGATAAAACAAGACAGGAGAGGAGACTGAAGAAGCAGAGGCAGGAGTGAGGACACTGAGGAGGTTTAATGGTGATAGGGAGGCAGAGGGAAGTGCTGGGCAGAGGTAGCAGATGCAGAGTTCGAGACACCATGGACACGTCGGTTCAGGTGACAGTTACTGTAGGAGAGGGGAGATGTTAGAGGTGAGCAAGCCCAAGTGTGTTGGGACCATGGTGTTGCATGTATTAACAACATGGATGTAGAAAGCTTTCAGGATGATCAAAGGAGGTAGGCGGAGGGTTCTGTGGACTGAATGTGCCCCCCCAAATTCATGTGTTGAAACCTAAACCCCAATGCGATGGTATTAGGATGTTTGGCCTTTGGGAGGTGATTAGGTCCTTAGGATGGAGCCCTCATGAATAGGATTAGTGCCCTTATAAAAGAGGTCCCAGAGAGCTCCCTCACCCCCTCGGCCATGTGAGGCCACAGAGCAAGAAGACAGCCAACTATGAACCAGGAAGCATGCCCTCCCCAGACACCAGCTCTGCTGGTGCCTTCATCTTGGACTCCCCAGCCCTCAGAACTGTGAGAAATAAATGTTTGCTGTTGAAGCCGGTCAGGCTATGGTATTTTTGTTCTAGCAGTCTGAGCAGACGAAGACGAGGGGGAAAAGGGTCAGATGCTAATGCTCTTAAAAGGAGTCAAATAGCCAACAACTACTTTATAAACCCAAGTGATAACATGGATGAGTTTCTTTGAAAAACAGTGTCAAATAGTGACACTGTGACAAATAGTGATTGAGAGTTTATATGGATTAAAATTAGGGAGAAGAGAGACCATGATGATTTCAAAGAGGACTGGTCACTAACGAAGAGGATAAAAGAAAGGCCTGGAACTGGCAATAAGGAGTGGAGTGCATGCTCATTCCTCCATTACAGCCAGATGAGATGATATGAGCAGCAAAGGGCCTTCACTGGAGGGCTTGAGGGTCACGGTATCATCGAGGGACAAGAGTTCAGTACAAATGAACAACCAGGAGTGTTTGAGGAAGACAAAGCCTATTAGGGAGTTTGGTCAGAATGGACATAAGTTTCAGAGGCATAGGGGCATTAGTCACGGAAGCAATGAGGGTCAGTGGTCTGGGAAGAGCCAGGGATGAACTGGGTAGAGACCAAGCAACAAGGAAGTGACTGAGGAGCTGACTATAGGGGTGAAGAGCCCCATACCTTAATAAAATACTGATGCTGAGGTGCAGCACCCAAACACAGCAATCAATCAACAAGAACCTCCTATGATTCAAAGTGCCTGCAACACCACCTGATTATGAAGTGCTAACGATTATTGTCACTGTCATTCAGTGTGTATGACTTAGCATCCATGGATCCAGACCCATTCATAGCCAAATATGCTATTCAATACACATATATTATTTATTATCTGTGGCATGTCTGGACGTTCTCAACATTTTCCCAGGCAGAGGGGAGAAACATTTGTCAGCCATCATACATGAACTCATACGAATGGTGTTAAGGTTTTCACAGTGTTCAAAATTATCAGCAAATGAAGAGATGAAGTGTGCAAATCTCTCCACGCACTTTCCCACGTGGTACTACATTCTCTGACCAGTGATATAACAGAAAGATTTGCAGAGGAAGAAGAATTCTACCAGTAACTGTTTCATTTCACAAAGTCAACATTAACAGATTGGCATTCACTTTGCATGTTCGGAAGAAAGAGTTTAGTCATGGAAGAGTAACCACAGAAATACTTTGGAAAAGAAAACGGCAGTTACGGTGCGCCTTTATTTTGGTCTTCCGAGACTTGCCTTGGTTTTCTCGAAGTTGGCCTCTTCAGTCATCTGCATAGCCTGTTTCACCTGCTCATAAGCACTGGCTTCTCTTTGCTGTCCGTCTGTCAAGCTGCTCCTGACGGAGACCAGCGCAGACATTAAGTCATCCCTTTCCCTGTCAGCACAGAAAGAACATTCGAAACAAGACATGGTCAAATGATCATGTATTCATAAGTGAGGAAGAGAAAGGCATTAGCATGTGGTGGAAGAAGAGCCGGGGGGGGGGGCCGGCTCGGCACATGGTAGAGCACGCCAAGAGAGAGACCTTTTGCCCTCCCTTGGTGAGGGCCAGGCAGAGCAGCCAGGAAGGCTGGGCATTCATGGCAGGGCTGCATCTGCATGGGACAATAACCTATTGTGGGGAGGACCACCCCACCGTGGGCTGCAGAGTAAAGCCCAGAAAAGAGGAAGTTCGTTTAAAAATTAGAAGGGTGGGGGGCTGGGAGAAAAAAGGAATAAGACAGAGAAGGCAAGGACTCTACCTCAAAGTGGAAGTTAACATGTTCAGGGGCTACTAAGGTCTTGTCTACACTGCTGACACCCCTCTCGTTTGTCTGAACAAATAGGTCTTTGCCTGTTGGTCTTCCTCCACAACCCCCTTTTCTGCCCTTCTCTTTCAATGAAATTCTTTCACCTACTTATGAACACGTTTCTTCTTTCAATGGGGAGGACTGCTGAATCCCTTAACTGCCCTGGTCACGCAGAGAACACTCAGGATTTAACAAAATCTCATCCCGCTGGCTTTGATCGCTGCCTGGCCCCACACCCTCATCAGCAATTCTCAGAAGTCCTCTAAGCTAACTATTTCTTGGGGATAGATGTGACCAGAAGCCAAAAAACTTTGGCATGTAAACTAGCAAAGATCCAATCTCATGGGTTAAATAAATCCCATAGAAGATTTTAGAATATTTGGAACTTATCCATTGGATAAAAATGATCACTAGACCAAAGAGAAAATGAAGTGGGAAACTTTCTATACACATACAAAGCAAAAAAAAAAAAAAAAAAAAGTAAGTTGGACGTCTCTGTCTGGTATTCCACTCTTTGTTAAAGAGCTCAAGTTCTAAACTGTGGTTTCAAATTCAGTTCAAGTAACTGCTTGCAGTTTCCTTTTTTTTTACCAAGTCCTAAACTACCAGGAAAGAGCCAACTCTGATTTTTTTTTAAGTTTAGCAACTTGAAGGAGAAATAATTTCAAAGGTTATAATCTGAGTTTGAGTTGCTTTCAGAATGAACCAGTGACACGATTTAAAAAAAATTTTTTTTTTTTTAGATTTTATTTATTTGACAGAGAGAGCAAAAGCAGGGGGAGCGGCAGAGGGAGAGGCAGAAGCAGACACCCCACTGAGCAGGGAGCCTGATGTGGGGCTCAATCCCAGGACCCCGGGATCATGGCCTGAGCCGAAGGCAGACGCTTAATTGACTGAGCCCCCAGGCACCCCTAAAAAAATCTCTTAAAGATAAAATAATTCAAACTATTTGTGGTATTTGGAAAGCACTCATATTTTAAGAAATATGTAATACTGAACAAAGTTACAATTATTAGCAGTTTCATAAAAGCCCGTTTTGTTTAAAAAAAAAAAAGAATGGCTTCAACTATCGTAAAATTCATAAGAGCATAGTGATCTTCATTTTAGAATTTCCTGGTGTGTTTTGAATTGAGAAAAATAATTTACTCTTTCTTTTGTTCTAAAGGAAATGAAAATAGGAGTTAATTATTTTGATCAAATATAATCAAACACAATGATTATGTGAAAGAGTAGAAGAATCAAACTAAGGTTAAATCATTCTCGTTAAGTCAAACACAGATTACTTGAAGGCAAAGTGAATTTATATTTATTTGCATTTCAAAAAAGCTCTAACATAAAAGAGTACTAGCTTCATTGAGAATATGCAGTCCAACAAGAACGTATGACTCTAGAAAATAATTCGCTCTTTAAGGACAACAAGTCAAAATGGGCATCAGATCGTCACCTTTCTTACAGTTGTAAGTCGGACTGAGAAAGCATTCAGTGATGCTCTGATCTCTTTGTGATGCCATGCCCTCACTGAAGCCAAGGTTCCAACTAAAAGTATTAACAGAAAAGCTCTGTGTAGATAGTATGCTGACAGATCACAACAGGATCAAAATTGAACAAATCTGTTTCTTACAGGAGACTTAACACTTAATACATTTAATCTCTTTTCAGTATGTCCTCTTGCTGAGAGGTGTTTGCCACATTAGCACATACTCAGTGGAATAAAGGATAAAAGACCAAACGAACAAGTAGTGACTCTGCCATAGGAGGGCATCAAAAGAGGTAAAGTAAAACTCCTCCCAGTTCTAATATCTTAGGATCTAGATTTAAAAAGTCACTAGGCTGTTTAGAACTAAAGAGTTTAGGTGTTCTGGTTCAAAAACTTTTCAGACTATCAGCTCATCAAGTTCAGATGACAGACAATCATCAAGATAAACACCCCCAAATACTGATGTCTTGTTAACCTCATCATTCAACAGTGAACCCATGAAATGATGATACTAAACATCTGTATGGCCACACTCCAATTTTCTGGAAGAGAAATGTACCCATGCTTTAAGGCGACCCTCAGATCAGCTGGGAAGCTCCAGAGAGATGCATAAATTGCACACACACTTATAGGTGCAGGAACCATCTTGATAATTTAGGATTATCCACTCAGTCCCTACATTTTTTGTTTTGCTTTGTTTCAACTCAGTCAGCCCATAACCAAATAGCAAGCACTTGAAACAGACACAACTCTGGGCATGTTAACCCTGTCTTCAACACGAGGCCTTGCTTCCAGTCCCATTCCTAGGTCACCTTCTTGATTTAGCTCCTTTTTTAGCTCCAGGCCCAACCCTACTCCGCCTTATCTGGCCTTCAGGAGCAGTCAATCCTGGCCACGCTGGAGAACTACCCGGGCCGCTGCAGGCCTGCTCCAGAGCTCCCAGTCCACAAACCCAGCCCAGAGCCTGGCCCGAGTGCGCCTCTCCCAGTGGGAAGCTGTACAAATGCACATGACCTACCAGTGTGTGAGGTGGCGGTTCGCCAAATCACCATCTGCAATGGCCAAAGGTCTGCGAGTGCTTCAAGAGCACCACCTAAGTGTCATCAAGGAGTTTTTCGAAGCAGAGCAAGCAACACGGCATCAACATTGCCACATTCCACGATCAAAAGACCCCTGAAAGAGCAGCCAAGGCACAAGTCGAGGCAAGGAGTGGGTGCGAGTTCTGGGATGAACCAGCTAATGAGCGTGGAGTATTTAAGGAATTTAGTGCAACAATCAGAGCAACAAGGGCTGAGAAAGTCCCTGAATAATCTGGGTCAGATGTTTAAAATAAGGAAAAGGGAGAGTTGGTCTGATATATGAGCATGAGCTTCATCTTGAAAGATAAGGTGTCTAAGAAATGCCTGAAATTTCTCAGTTATTCCACAGTGAGTACCAGTTTCAAGCATCATTAAGCATCATTAGTATTATCCCTGTCTTTTAAAAGCAAGTCTAGAAGGCTGACTACAACATTTCCTTGTTCCTCATTTCTGGGAAGTTCCTGCCATAGTCTTTCAAAGCCAACTATACACCACATTGCCAAGACCCACTCAAAATTCACAAGCTGGGCTAATGTCCCAGGATAGTACAGTAGTAATCACTTCTCCTTTCTAAACGGTACTCTGAAACTTCTCCAAGACACTAGGAGCTATAGAAAAGGATCAAATTACAAAGCAGTTCCACTCTGATTATCATTTGAAGGTGTTTTGATCACTACTCAAGAAAGAGAGTTTACTGTCATTGCTCTTACTTACCTCAAGGCATAATGAGGCCTGAGTGAAAGGCAGAAGTTCAGAAACACTAGGAGGACTTCAAAGCAACTTTTAAAATGTATCCAATGTCATCAACAGTTGCTAAGTATACTCTCCAAAAAGTCCTTATGGTCCTAACACAATGCCACAAACATACTGGTTGTCTGATCTCGAGGTCATGCCTGATCCTGTCCCTTTCAAGTGCTCGAGGCACTCCTGTCATATAGCCAATACATTCTGTGCTAAAGGTTCAACAGAGGAACTTACAGCTCGTGTCACAATGCCACATTTCAAGTAGAGGCCAGAAGATTCTTTTGATTCATCATATTTGGGATATAATTTTTTAAAAAATTCCATCTTAGAGTCCTGCAGGAAATTCTATGATACAGCTTACTGAGGGTCCAGGCTTCTAATTATGCAGAAAACTAGAAATCCAGACCTAAAAAGTGCTGGCCACTCTTCAAAGGCAGCATAACTCTCAATATTCAGCCTTCTGCATTAATAAGTTGAAAGAAGCTGAACACCAGCTGAGGCCAAAGGAATCCTATAGACAAAGGTTTCATTGACAATAAAAGCAGGAGCCTTCCACTGTACTCTGTTAGGAAAGCAGAACATGAGCTCATGATATGCTGACAAAGCAGAAAATCGAACAGAGAAGGCTGACATTTATTTTAAAAGGCTAAGAGCGAAAATGTAGAATAGTCACAAAGGAATACATAACCAAGGAAGAATCTGATTTCTAAATGACTGCCAGCCTTGAAATCAATGTAAACATTGTAGCTTCCTCTTAAAATATTTTTCTCATGACCTACAAGGATAATATGAAAGGCAATAGGGGAAAAAAAACGCTGTCTTTTATTTATTGGTTTGGCTATGCTAGATCACTTAGTTAAACTCTGTTTCTCTTCATCTGTGTGACTTTGAATATGCTTTTTGCCCTTTTTAAATGAATTTTTCATTATATTTTCCTTGTAAATGTAATTACCAACATGGGTAAAGACCCACTTGACACCTACTTTCGATTTTGGTGCCTTCCTCCCCCTCTCCAGGGGTAATCCCTGTTAAATATTGCTTATTTAGTGCTTATTCTTTCAAACCTTTCTCTGTGCCTGTGTATGAACCTGGAGAAAATACATAGTATGGTTGTGCATGGGCTTTTTTTAAAAAATAAAAATACAAATGGGTTTCATTTCAGATGTGTTTTTATCTTTATTTTTTCCCCTCAACAACATATTGTGGAGCTTAGTCCCACATTAGTACATAGAGATCTACCTCACTCTTTTTCTTTTACTGTGCATAACATAATTTATCTAAACCTTTGAAGGGTATTTAGGTTGTTCACACCTAAAAGAAACACTTCTTTTCCTCCAGTTTCTGTACTCACAACACTTCTGACACCTATGTGTGCATTTTCCACACCAAGCAATTTTCTAATTCTCAGTTGATACTAACTCAATTGGGACATTAATTTCCTGGAGTCAGCGCAGACCTCACAGGTTAGTGCTCAGTCCCATAAGACTGTCCCCCCCCCCCCTTAGGTGCCAACTGCAAGTCCCAGATGGTCACGTGTACTTCTGAGCAACTGGCCATAAGTCAGGGGTTCTCATGACCCCTTCCACAGCCTTGATAATTTGCTACGACAGCTCACAGAACTCAGGAAAGTGCCTTACTTACTATTTCCCATTTACTATAAAGGATACAAGTCACAAAGGGCTAAATGGAAGAGATGCACAGAGCAAAGTGTGTGGGAAGCAGAGTGGAGCTTCCATGCCCTCTCTGGGTGTGCCACCCTCTCAGCACCTTGATATGTTCACCAAGCCAGAAGCCCTCCAAATTCCATAGTTTAGGGTTTTTATGGAGGTTCTTTAGGCATGATTGATAAAATCATTAGCCATTGGTGATTTAACTCAATCTCTAGTCCCTGCCTACTCCCCAGAGATTGGGGAATAGGGGCTGAAAGTTCCAATCCTCTAATCACATGGATGGTTCCCCTGGTGACTAGCCTCCCCCATCCTTAGTGGGTTTCCAAAAGTCATCTCATTAACATAAACTCAGGTGTGGCTGAAAGGAGCTTGTAAGAATAACAAAAGATGTTGCTTTCACCTTGATGTTCCAGATCTATTTCAGGAGCAGGGGACAGAAACCAAATTTAACAAAGGATGTTCCTATTGTTCTTATCATTTAAGACATTACAGGGGTTTTAGGAGCTCTGTGACAGGAACTAGAGATAAAGACCAAAATATGTATTTCTTATCCTATCACAGTGTCACAACACCAATTACAAGTAATGCTGCGAAAGCATTCCCTAGAACGGCCCCATTGTGCACAAAACGTTTAGGGGGACAGTCTTATGGGACTGAGCACTAACCTGTGGGGTCTGTGCTGACTCCAGGAAATTAATGTCCCAATTGAGTTAGTATCAACTGAAAATTAGAAAATTGCTTGGTGTGGAAAATGCACACATAAGGTGTCAGAAGTGTTGTGAGTACAGAAACTGGAGGAAAAGAAGTGTTTCTTTTAGGTGTGAACAACCTAAATACCCTTCAAAGGTTTAGATAAATTATGTTATGCACATTGTTCTCTGGGGTAGATTTTGAAACATGTAATACACAGTTCAACTATTAATGGATAATGCTAAATTACCCTACAAAGTAATATGGACTTACAGTTCCCACCAGCAGTGTGTGAAAATATTCACTCACTCATGGCCTCTCCAATTCTTTTCACTATCAATCTCCTTAATTTTCACCAACTTGAAGGGTCGGTTTTTTGAAAAATCTGTATTTCCCTGAATAATAACAGAGTGAATACCCTCTCATACATTGACATCTTCCTATTTGATTGCTCACCACTTCTTATTCTTTATCCACATTGCAACTGGGCAGTTTGTCCTTTATGTCTGTTTCAAAGGATGTTCTTGAGATAGTGCACAAATTTTTTGTTATGTAACATGCAAATATTTCCCCCAGTCTTTTAATTTCAATTTGTATCATATCATAAAAGGTTTCTTTTTAATGAATTTAAATGTATATATTTTTTTCCTTTATGGCATTCATTTTCCATACCATGTTCAGGACTTGACCTAGCCAAAAGCCATAAAGAAAATTTTCTATATTTTCTTCTAATGCTTTTATAGGCTGAATTATATCTGGGTCTTTAAACCATCTTGAATTTTTTTCTGTGAAGTACAGTTCTATTCTTTTTTTTTTCAAATGTAAACAGGCAAATTTTTAATTCCTCTGAGTCTCAGCTTCCCTAGCTGCAAAATGGGTGTAATATTTACCTCATACATGCTTTACTAAGGTTAAAAAAGATTATGTTTTTAAACTGCCTGGCAGAGTCCTTGGTATATAATAAACGTTTGCCACATGGTAGTTGGATCTGGAAATATATTTAATATATAAATAAGTTTTATAGCTATGTGAAATATATAAGAATAATTTAATAATATATTTAATTAATATAGTATTTAACAAAAAGCAGGACCATCAGCTCAGATCATAAAAACTACCAGTCAGTCCATACTGGAGAAGTTCACTTTCTATATAACAACCAATAGGTTAGTTATGTATGGAAACCATGGCTACCAGACATTTTGATTGCTTTTGGAGTAGAAGAGGTACAGAGGAGTTTTAATATTTATAGAGCATTTATTATTTGGCAGGAACTGTTTTAAGCACCATATAGGTATTCTTTCAAAGAACCTTCAAAATAATGCTATTAAGGTATTTTATCTCCGTTTTACAAATGGGGAAATTGAGGCATGAGAGGTTAAATAACTTTCGTGAGGTTACGCGGGCAGTTACTAGTAGAACCAGAATATGAGTCTAGGCAGTTTGTGCTCTAGCCACAAGGCTAAGTGCCCCAGTAAAATCCCAACATGTAGGTATTATTCCCTCAAACAAGAAAAGTCCAGACTCAGAGAGGTAAAGTAATTTGTGCAAAGGTCAAAACACTGGGATAAAATTAGTCTGACTTTAACAACTAAGTCTTTCCATTCTCTACACCAGCTCCAACTGGAGGAACTCTGACTGCCAAAATGCCTTGTCCTATGAACAGCAAACCTTCTCTGAGTGTCTACCGCAGGCCAGGTCCTCTGCCGGAAGCCAGGGACACAGAAATAAACACATCACAGGTGCCACCTCCAAGTATACACAATCTACTATAAAAACAGAGAAGAAAGGAGCCTAAGTCAGTTGAGGGCAAGATGGGGTGAGGTTGGCGAGAGAATACTTCTTGGAGGCGGTAGGCTATTTAATGTCTGGGCTATTTAAATAAGTCCAAACAGAGAGGGGTGATCTTCAGCATACAGAAGAGTAGGGGGCACAGAAGAACACACAGTATAAATCACCATTGGATGGTGTATTAAATAACAATTCTCGAATTCCACAGGATAACCTTTTCACAGGAAAAGGCTTCCCTGGAAGAGTGAAGATGGGACAAAAAGGATGTATATAGAGAACTGTAGTATTTCAGCCTAGATGAAAACTTCGACTGCATGAAAGCTCATTTGGAACTTGTCCTTAGTCCATCTTCAAATATTGATAGTGGATCTAAGGGTCCTTCCTCAGATGCACTCCCAATATTCCTCACAGCAGGCACGTGATGAAGACATGATAAAAATTCACTCTACCTAAACTTCAGCTGGGAAATCCAGGACTTGGCAAAATCAAGAGAATTCCTCTCAGGGGCGCCTGGGTGGCTCAATCGGTTAAGCATCTGCCTTCGGCTCAGGCCGTGATCTTTGGGGTCCTGGGATCAAGCCCCACATCTGGCTCCTTGCTCAGCGGGAGCCTGCTTCTCCCTCCGCCTCTGCCGCTTCTCCCAACACCCCCCAACTCATGCTCCGTGTCCTCTCTCTCTCAAATAAATATTTAAAAAGAGAATTCCTCTCAAACTCATTTTTGTTACAAATAGTGCTGGATTTGCAATTATAGACTCATAGACATGAACAGAATTGTAATGATTATCTACTTCGATTCTCTCCTTCAAGATGAGACAGGCTGAGAGAAGTAAAATTACCTGTCCCAGTGACCTGGTCACACACAGCTGGCAGAACCCACCTGTTCCGTCTTCAAGAAAGCTCCAGTGAAATAAAATAAAATCCATTTTATTTGAAGCTCAGCATCAACCCCACATGAGGCAGCATGGGGATGAAAGAACACAATGCTCCTTTAAAGACGCAGTTTTCCATGTTATGGAGCCTCCGTGTGGAGAAGCTACTTACTTAGTCAGTCTTTCAATGGTCTGCACGTGAACATTATTATGGGTTTGGGAGAGAACAGCTTCGTGCTGAGCACATTTCAAACAAAGGCCACCAACACAGTTAGATATATTAGCAGCGAGAAGAGACTCTTTATGCTTTAGTCGCTCCTTAAGATCTTCACAATTTTTCTGATATTCAGCTAGGTCTTTCCTGAAAAGAAGGGAAAGAAAGTTCTAGCGAATGACCATGTACACTACGGCACCTGTATCATCCCACAGATAACTGCTACTATTACTTACGAGTGCTTAACTTATGAGGTGCTCTGTATACAATACCTGATTAATTCTTCCTGCAACCCTGAAATGTAAGTGTGATTACCCTAATTGACACTTTGAATAAAATGAGACTTGAATATATTAAATAATTAGCCCAAGTTCTTGTAAGATTTTAACACAGATTAGTCTGCCTCTTGATACCAGCTCTCTTTTCAAAGGATCCATCTCCATTATGTTATATCATCCACTGATCAAAAAATAAAACTCCACATACAAATCCTAAGTCATTTCTCCTAATAAAAAGGTGAGGCAACATAACACAACATCCTTGAATTGAGGGAAATACCCTATTCCAAGTGTTAACCCTTAAAATGTGTAGAGTACCTTAGAAGCTCATGGATTTCATCTGCGAGTCATTTATTGTTGCCCATTCTTCTTTAGGAAGAAAAAAAACTAAAAAATCATCTAATCACAAAGTTCTATAAAGAGCTATTTCAAAAGAAAGTGGGCTCTCTTCTTTTAGAAAGAAGTTATATAGAATTTACCAGTCAGAAAGATTCATAAGTAGCAGCTATTAGTGGGAAATATGCAGTCTGCTAAAAGAAAGGGCTGAGGAAGTGTGTGTGTGTGTGTGCGCGCGCGTGTGGTATTTACTTTGTTTTACCATATGTGATAGTCCCTGGATGAGGTTCTCCATGCTGACTTTTTAAGGATAAAATGACCAGTGTATGGGTTGTATTCTTGCCCCCACCCCTTCCCAGTAAAGCTTTGGTAAAGTCAACTGGGACAACTGAGCTTCCTTGCACACTTCCTTTCCTACTGTATATTATATATATATATATATATATATATATATATATAAAACTTCCTAGCTTTCAAAAGAGAAAATAGCCCTTAAATACCTGGACTACTGAAAGCAGGCACTTTATCTCCAGCTCAGTCAACTCTGCTGTCAATTTCTATTATACTCAGGGAGCTACAGCTATCCTAACTTGCTATCACAGAAGAGAGGCCAATAATAAGACGCCTGGCTATCACACACTACCTCCACTCTGGGATGTGGGGGCTTTCAGGCAGCCTTGAGGAGGTGAGAAAGATCTGCAGGTAATCTAAGGGTTAAAAAAGCTAAGCTAACAATAGTCTGAAGTGAAAAAAAAAAAAGGAGCTGTTTTTTCCCTATGCCTGAGATAATATCTCCAATGTAATAAGTTTTCTTTTTAAATATCATATAGAAAAAGTCTGACTTTCAAAGGCTTTGTAAAAAGAACTTTGGAAGCACATTCCAAAATCAAAGGGTCTCCATTACTATTTCTGTCAGTTTCAAATTCAAAACAGTTAGGTAGATTACTCTAAATGGCAAAAAAATAAAAAAGAAATAGATACCAGAAAGCCAGAGCTTCTGAGAATGGTGGTTTTCTCTCTTTCTTAAAGAAAATGCCTCTTAAAATAATCTTAAGGTATACTAAAGGGAAAAGAAAGATGTAGAAGGTGCAGGGAACAAAGTCTAGTTCATTGCAAAGCGGTATTTCAATGTAATTAAAGATGGCACATTTGACTTATGAATAAGACAAAATAATCACATTGCCATTAGTTTAAAAAATGAATCAGGGCGTCTGGGTGGTTCAGCCAGGTAAGCAACTGACTCTTGACTTTGGCTCAGGTCATGATCCCAGGGTTGTGGGATTGAGTCCCACGTCCAGCTCCATGCTCAGCGTGGAGTCTACTTAAGATCCTCTCTCTCTCTCTGCCCCTCCCCTACTTGTGCTCGCTCGTGCTCGCTCTCTCTAAAAAACAAAAACAAAAACTGAAGAATCAAAACACAACAGAAATCAAAATAAAGACTTAGATAAAAAAAGCAAGAAAGCAAAAATTAGGCCACTTTTTAAACGTTAGGTTTCTTCATGAAAAAATAAAAGTCTCTACAGAAATCCTAAAACTAATCAGGCTAAGGTATAGAGTAAGAGCATATTAAAAAATGAATGATGATGTGCATGAAGGCCACGAGCTCTGGTTCTGGGTATTATTACTCTGCTTATGTCTCTAAACAATATGTGGCCTGAAGATTTTAAAGTTTATTGCAAATTAGACTTAATAAAATTATAAAAAGTATTTCAAAGTTTGTTTGATTGAAAAATATTTCACTGCCATTATTTAAAATAAGCTTCAACACCCCAAAAAATTCAATTCCTGATATCTTTTTCCGCCCATAGTATATAATAAATCACTAAAGGTTAATCTGTAATATATAGATTTTATTGGCACTTCTAAAAAAAATGTCAAAAAGTACACAAAAACTTATTCTGTGTACAGAAGTCCCCCCCAATCCACAGTTTCACTTTCCATGATTTGAGTTATGCAGGGTCAACCAAGGTCCAGCAGTAGATGATCCTCCTTCTGACAGATCATCGGAAGGTCAGTGGTAGCCTAACAATACGTCACAATGTGAGTATCATTCCCCCCACTTCATCTCACCCCCTGGGGATTTTAGATCTCCCATCATCTCAAACAGGAGGATCAGCCAGGACAATAAGATATTTTGAGAGACCACATTCCCATAACTCTTATTACAGTATTTTGTTATGACTATTCTATTATTAGTTACCACTGTTAATCTCTTACTAAATTAAACTTTACCATAGGTATGTACGTACATGAAAAAACTATATATAAGGTTCAATACTATCCACAGTTTCAGGCATCCACTGAGGGTCCTGGAACGTATCCCCCATGGAGAAGAGGAGAGAGTATACTCATATTCATCGTATATAGAAAAATACTCAAACTATTATTGTTACAATTTTAGATAAAAATACCTATAGAGAAAAAAAATGCTTGTTAATTTGAAAACTAGAATGTTTATTTTCAGTATTTTATTTCAAAAGCATAATTTCTCTCAGAGCAGCTAGTGATTCTTACTTCTATGAGAAAACATGAATATTTCATAACTGATGAAGGGATAAAATTTATAATTTAGCCATAGTTCTTTGAAATGGGACTTCACAATTTTATGCCCCTGTTCCTTTAATAACCTGAGGATATTTCTCATATTGAACATAAAATGTCATCAAGTAATTCTTAAGTTGAGTAAAACTGGCATGTCAGCAAACATTCAAATACATTTTAAGATCATTATGCTTTTGCTATAATTTTTAAACGGACAATGATACTTTACCTCAAAAACTTCAATTGAGATTCCAGGATCTCACCCTTTTCTTCATAAGTAAGTTTTAGCCTCTCCTTTAGAAAAGAAAACAAAAGGTGTACATTTTCTCCATGCCCTGTGCTTTATCAGTAAGTTTTAATTATTAATAGTAAACTCAATTTTTGTCCTTTTACCCAAGAAGAAATATAATGTGTCCTCTCCAGAAACACTTTCCCTAGTTCACCCAAACTTTTGTACTTTTATTGAGTGTATACCCACCCACTTTTTGTGGACTGAGTCATAAAATGGTTATTACTGCCCCCCTGCCAATTTTTTTCAAAAATGCATACATTAGATCTTACTTTTAAAAGTATGACTCTGAGAAGAACCAATTTTCACCTATAAGGTTCATGAGGGCAAGGATCAAATCTTACTGGAATCCCCCACTGTGATTGCTGTGTATTGACATACAATAAAGGAGTGCTGGATCAATGATAAAAGGAAAGTTATAAATCACAATAAATGACAGACCAAACGGATGTACTAGCTACAATGCTGGCATCCCACTATTCTTTCATTCAACAAATATTTATTGGGTATCTAAGATGAAGATACCTTTAACCTCCAGGAGCTTATATTCTCAGAAGGAATAGAAAAACACAGAGACAATTTCAATTATATATTTCACTCCAGGGAGGTATATAGAAGGTAAACTGAAATCAGAGAGGCAGGAACTTGTAATTCAGCTTAAGAGAAATAAAGAAGGCTTCCTGGAGGAAGCACTAATACTTAAAGGATTAACTTCCAACACAGCAAAAGGCACAGAGGCTGGAGAAAACATGTTGCATGTTTGACCAGTGAGTGGCTCTGTATCCACTTACAAATACAATGCTAGATGGAAGAATGGATAGAGATGGGTGAACAGGTGAGAATGGGCCATGAGAAGAAAAAATATACAAGACCTTTACCCAGACAACTCATGTAATCTCCATGTAGTAGAGGCATTGGGTGGACATTGAAAACTCGATCAGATTTGAATCTTAAGTCACTATGAAGTGTGGAAAAGAGGAGACCAATGAAGTACATTGCATCTACATAGGGAAGAGATATGCCCCTACCCACCCCTGCTTGTGCTCTCTCTCTCTCTCAAATAAACAAATAAAATCTTTAAAAAATAAAGGATTAGATGATATAATATCATAAAGCTATCTTCGGGATGCCTGGGTGGCTCATCGGTTAAGCGTCTGCCTGCCTTTGGCTCAGGTCATGATCCCAGGGTCCAGGGAAAGAGTCCCACATCGGGCTCCTTGCTCAGCAGGGAGCCTGTTTCTCCCTCTGCCTGCCACTCCCCCTGCTTGTGCTCTCTCTCTCTGATAAATAAATAAATAAAATCTTTAAAAATAAATAAATAACGATATCTTCTCCCCCAAGTGACTTCTAGCAATCAATCTCCATCAAAAGACAATCTCAATCAAAGCCTCATAATAGCTTTCTGGAACTTGACAAATTAATTATTTTTTTAAAAGATTTTATTTATTTATTTGAGAGAGAGAGAGTGAAGAGGGTCAGAGAGAGAAGCAGACTCCCTGCCAAGCAGGGAGCCCAATGTGGGACTTGATCCCAGGACTCTGGGATCATGACCTGAGCTGAAGGCAGTCACTTAACCACTGAGCCACCCAGGTGGCCCAACAAATTAATTCTAAAATGTGTTTGGAAATACAAAAGGCCAGACATAAGACACTTTTTTTTTTTTAAGATTTATTTATTTATTTTAGATAGAGAGCGAGCATGAGTGGGAGAGGCAGAAGGAGAGGGAGAGAAAATCTCAAGCAGACTCCAGGCTGAGTGTGGAGCCCAACATGGGGCTCAATCTCACAACCCTGAGATCACAACCTGAGCCGAAACCAAAAGTCAGATGTTCAACCAACTGCACCACCCAGGTGCCTCCAGAAATGACACTCTTGAAGATAAAGTACAATGCTGGAAGATGTGGTATGTAGTCTACCAGGTATAGAGCTGTAACAATCAAGAGGATGATAGTAGCACAAAGACCAAAGAAATAAAACACAGAGCCCAGACATATATGTACACCTGATTTATGACAAAGATACCAGACAAAGGACTGTCTTTTTGACAAATGGTACTGGGATATAGATAAATAACCATACAGGAAAAGAACAAATTATGACCCCCTACACAACACATCATATACAAAATAAAGACTGGTAGATTGTAGATTTAAATGTTAAGAGCAAGACTATAAATTTCTGGAAGATAATATAAAAGAATATTTTTATGACCCAGGGCAGGGAAACATTTTTGATAAAGGATACAGAAAGCACTAAACAATAAAGGGGGAAAACTGAGATTACATTAAAATTAAGAAATTTTAGTCATGAAGAAAGAAGAAAGAAAAAGAGACAGAAAGAAAACTATCAGGACAATTATAAGGCAAGCTACAGAATGGGAAAATATATTTACAATAGATATATTCTAAGGGTTTATACCCAGAATACATAAAGAATTTTAAAAAAAATGTCAAATAACTCAAAATAATGAGTAGGATGTTTGAACATGTACCTCACAAAGGAGGACACCGATAAATACGTGAAAAGATATTCAATCTCACAATTGAATCATCAGAGAAATTCAAATGAAAATCACAATGAGATAGGACTACAAGCCCACCAGAAAAACTGACAATATAATGTGTTGGCAGGAATATGGAGCAATCGTATCACTCCTACGCTGCTATAGGAGTGTAAACTGATAAAATCCACCCCAAATGCTCACCCTAACCATTCAATGTGAACATACACATACCTCAAGATCAACAATTCCACTCCAAGGTACACAGCCAACATAAATGTGCGTCATGCACACCAAAGACATATTAAAGAATGTCCATAGCAGCAATATTCACAATAGCCCCAAACAGGAAACAATACAAAAATCCATCAATGGTAGAATAGATAAGTGAATTGTAGTATATTTATACAGTAGATCCACCAGTGAAAATGAACAAAGTTCTGCCACATGCAACAATGTGTATGATTCTAACAAATGTAAGGTTAAACAAAATAAGCCAGACACACAAAAAATACATAGTGTGTGGTAGCATTTATACAATGTTTAAAAAAATAGGCAGGTATCAACTAGTGGCTAGAGATCCTGCTTAGGAAATTTTCATGAAAGTCAAGTGATTAGCTCTAAGGGAATGAGGGGCAGTGATTGGGAGGGGTCACAAAGAGGGCTTCTGGGACAGGGCAGTGCTACACGTCTTACAGGTGACAATTACATTTGAAGATAAATAATTCGAAGATAAATCATTAAGCTGCACATTTTTGTTTTGCATACTCTTCTGAATGTATGTTAAATTGGGTCATTAGACAAGTAAAGGAGGAGAGCATGAGCAACTAACCAACGTATTATAGAATGCTGCCACAAGGTTCAGGAGGATGAGGACTGATATGTGGAGGTCATTAATGACCCTGAAAAGAACAAGTGTAGGTCAATATAAGGTCTAAGCTCAACTGAAGTATGTTAAAGAGAGAAGGGGAGGTGAGAAATGCAATTGTGAATGTGGACAACTGTTTGGGAAGGTTTTGGTATAAAGGGGAGCAATACGGTTGGGTGATAGTTTAAAGGGAATGTACGGTCAAAAGAATATATTTTGTACTTGTTTGCTTTAAGATGGGAACTATAGATCATAATCTCAGGATCGTGAGACTGAACCCCGTGTTGGGCTCTGCGCTGAGCATGAAGCCTGCTTAAGATTCTCTCTCCCTCTTTCTCTGCCCCTCCCCATTCCCCACT
Organism: Eumetopias jubatus; assembly: GCF_037043125.1. Classification (NCBI taxonomy): domain Eukaryota; kingdom Metazoa; phylum Chordata; class Mammalia; order Carnivora; family Otariidae; genus Eumetopias; species Eumetopias jubatus. The sequence continues at coordinate 62,512,323 of NW_028274818.1, read as the reverse complement.
CGAGCACTCTATTTTTCTCTCTCTTAAAAAAAAAAAAAAAGATGGGAGATAGTAAAGCTCATATTCTGGTGAGAATAACCCAGTCAAGAGGGAGGAAAGACATAAGAGCAAGAGGAGGTAAGTCCAAGAGTGAAACCCTTGGAAACAGTGGGGAAGATCTGGGACACAGGGCACACAGATGCAGGGACTGACCTTAGACACAAACTGCATACAAATGAATCTCTAACAGTTATAAACACAACATTGAGAGGAGACATAAGAGAGAAATTAATTCTAATGTGGGTAAAGGAGAAGTGGAAACATGTAATTGGGGAAGGTGGAATGGGAGGGGGTGTCTGAATGAAGCCTTGCAGGCTGGAAACATTTTGGTAGGTAGAAGATAAGGAAACATTTTAGGTCAGGAGGTCTGCATAAACCACAGCCAGGAATGCAAAAAGAAACAGAGGTGGGTAATAAGTTTATGAAATAACTAAGGAGTGAGTGGTCTGTGTGCCTGCAGTAATACTTGAAAGACTGACAGAAAACAGAAAAAAACTATAACACCTAGAGATGATAATGAAACTGAATTATAATGCATCCTATTTTCCCATGGCACCCTCCATCTACAGTGTCATTTTTACATTTCCATCAATGTTGATCAATTCTGCCATGTCAAATTTAATGCAAAGAAAACTTCAAACCAGAGGAAGAAGAAAGGCCTGTTACAGAGATCAAAGGATTGGAAAGTATCATTTGAGCAGAAAATACATTAATTTTCAACTCTGGGAAGTAAGACATTCAAGACCAGCTGTGTATATGAGGGAATTCAGAAAGCCACAAGCATGCCCAGGAAAGACACATGCTCAGTTCCGAGAGGACCTTAAGCTTTCACCTCAAGCTGATCTCTAGGCTCAGAGCAAGCCCAACTACATGGTGAAGGAATGCCCCAGCACAGAGGCAATCAGCAAAGACTGGCAGAGATGGCTATTCTTTTTTGTTTTTTTCTTTTTTGTGAAGGTGTTTTTTTGGTGGTTGTTTACTTATTTTAGCTCCTGGCATTCAAGGAAATTCTGTCAAAATTAGCTGAACATGAGCTAATGAAACAGAGACTTCAGTGATCACACACAATAAGGAATAATCTACAAAAATAATTGGGAAAAGTCTCAAAACGAAAGGACAACATAGCCTTCAACAATACAAGAGATAAAACCCATGGGGAACTGGGCTATTGGATTTCCAGAGTTACCACAGTATGATAGTTCATTCCAATGCCTACTTTTCAACCAAAAAAAAGAAAAAAGAAAAAAGAAAATCACAAAACCTACAAAGAACCAGGAAAATATGGCCATTTAGAGGTACAGAATAAATCCAGAAACCACCCTTAAAAAATCTATAGACACATGGGGCGCCTAGCTCAGTTGTTAAGTGTCTGCCTTCAGCTCAGGTCATGGTCCCAGGGTCCTGGGATCGAGCCCTGCATCAGGCTCCCTGCTTAGCGGGAAGCCTACTTCTCCCTCTCCCACTCCCCCTGCTTGTGTTCCCTCTCTCGCTGTCTCTCTGTCAAATAAGTAAATAAAAATCTTTTTGTAAAAAATCTATAGACCCAGGCCTACTAGACAAACAGTTTAAAACAATAGTCTTAAATATGCTCAAAGAGCTAAGAGAAAACATGGCCAAAGAACTAAAAGAAATAAGGAAAACAACTGTACACCTGAAACTAATATAATCTATGCTAACTAGAATTAAAATAAAAACTTAAATAAAGAAAATAAATTATAAAAGGAACTAAACACAAATCTGGAGCTGAAAAGTACAACTGAGATGAAAAATTCCTAAAGGCACAGAAGAGCATATGTGAGCAGCAGAACAAAGGATCAGCAGACTTGAAGATAGGACAGTTAAAATAACTGAGTCTGAGGAGCAGAAAAAGAAAAGAATGAATTACCATATGATCCAACCATTCCCTTTCTGGTTATATGCCCAAGGGAAGTGAAAGTAGGGATGAAAACAGATACTTGTGCATTGATGTTCATGGTAGCTTTATTCACAAGAGCCAAAGGGTGGTAACAAACTAAAAGTTCATGAGCAAATGAATGGATAAACAGAGTGTGATATATATGTAAATGGAATATTACTCACCCTTAAAAGGCATGATATTTTGACATGTACTACACCACAGATGCACCTTGAAAACATTATGCTAGATGAAACATGCCAGACACAAAAGGAAAAATATTATTTGTTTCCACGTGTGTCAGGTACCTAGACTAGGCAAATTTATAGAGACGGAAAGTAGAAGAGGTTGTCAGGGGTTGGGAGAGAGGGGAATGGAAGTTATTATTTCATGGCTATGGAGTTGCTGTTTGGGATGATAAAAATTCTGGAAATGGATAGTGTTGTGCACTGTGATTGTATTTAATGCAATTGAGCTGTACACTTACAATGGTTAAATGGTAAATTTTAAAATGGCAAAAACGCTAAATTTAATAGTACGTATATCTACCACAATAGAAAAAGTACAAAAAAAGTAGATGCGTAAGAGAAAAGCAGCCAAACTCTCACCAGTTCTAGCTTCCATTTCTCAGCCTCACCAGCCGACGGACCTTTGACAGTATCTGCACTGTCCTGGGAGTATTGCCTCTTGGCAGCTTCATCCACCCCAGAGTCTTCACCTGTTGTAATCCAAGAATTCTGCAGGTTTCCCTAAAATAAAATGTACGAGTAATTATAACTGGCATTTAACTTTAAATCAACATACATGCTTTACAAATGGAACACTGATTCTCATCTGTGATGAAAGGAAGACAAGAGCAGATGCTTCTAAACTACACATCAAGAATGATTTTACATTTTCATGCTAATGGGTCATATTCCCCAAGTGTTACAAAGTCAGATTCCTACAGGCACAGGTAATAATGTAAATGAGCAAAGAGGGCTGGCTGACAGTGTTTCAACAAATGAACTTCTCTCTTACTTCTCTGGAGACATATATTCTTAAACCACACAACACTCTCTTAGTTTCATTTTCTACCTTTCATAAAGGCATGACTAATAATAATGTTAATACATATGGTGTTTACTATGTGCCAGACACTGTTTATGTGCTTCACATATATTAACTTATTTAATCACTATAAGAATACTATGAGATAAGTTTCATTGTTATCTCCATTTTATAGAAGAGGAAATTGGAGTGCCTGGGTGGCTCAGTCAGTTAAGTGTCTGACTCTTGATTTTGATTCAGGTTATGATCTCAGGGTCATGAGATCAAGCCCCTGGGCTCTGCACTCAGCGGGGAGTTTGAGATTCTCTCTCCTTGTCCCTCTGCCCCCCCACACCATCCTTGTTCACTCTCTCTCTCTCAAATAAATAAATAAATCTTAAAAAAAGAAGAGGAAACTGAGTCACACTGAGTAACTTGTAAGAGTCACAGAGGTAGGAAGTAGCTAATAAGCAGCAGAGCTAGGATCTGAACGCTGGCAATCTAGTTCCCCAGGCCATGCCCCAAACCACTATGCTCTCCTGTCTTTCCAGAAAAATATTTATCTTCAATAAGAAAAACAGTGCATGGAGATAAACAGAACTGACATATAGCCTGCACGTTAAGGACTCACAAAGGAGTGGTAGGGACCATGACAAATGATCTGAAAGTTGCAGCCATTACTCAGTTCCAGGCACTTGCTGCCATGTGTGAATGCAAACTCATGTTACAAAAAAAATCTTCTCATTTTTTTAGAAGATAAGCCAGATATCTGGCTTTTCATCTGAAACACTGTTAAATACTGGTTCATTGTTCATCAAACAAAACATGCCTATAGACCACATCTGGTGTATACCCATTGTGTTTGCACCTCCGGTACCCTCTCAACATTCAGCGAAATATGCAGCCCGAAGATCTGGGTAATTGGTGTGTACAAGGGCTGAAATATTAATTTAATTCAACAAATAATTACTGAACTCTTGCTAAGGGCTAAAGGATATGGTAGTACTCACAAGAGAGGACAGGTCCCAAACACAGAACTACACCGCAGCGCCATATCATGCTAGAATGAACTAAACTGCTCATTCATCCCAAGTAGTATTCTGAGGGCCTATTCCATATTCTTCTGGAAGTTCAGTTTAATGCCAACATTTGTGTATGATAGCTCCTATGTTCAGGCACTGTGCTAAGAGCTTGGGGGGTAAAAACGAACAAGACCAATCTTATCCTCAAGACAAACTCCTAAGCAGATAATTTCAATTTAATAAGGTAAGTGTTAGGCCAGAGGTGTGCATGGGGAACTATAGGAAAACAAAGGAGGGGCACTAAGAACAACTAGAGATTCAAGGAAGGTTTTCTGGGGAAGTGTTGACATTGGTGTGATATCTTGGATGAGAAAGAGCAAGCTAGATGAGAAGAGCATGCCAAGAAGAAAACATTATGGGGAAAGTCACAGAGGTGTGAAAAAGTCTGGTGCCTACAGGGGACTCATGCAATTCAGAATTACTAGAGATTGAAGCACAAAACAACAGACATCAAAATGTCAAGCTAGAGAGTCAAATAAGGATCTCGAAAATATGGTATAACAAGCTTGAACTTGATTTTCTAGTAAGGACAAATGTCTCAAGATCTTAGTGCAGTCAAAGTTGCCTTAGAGAATTGTGAAGAATGGCAGCACTAATTTCCTATAGAGAAATTGGAAAAAGTACATACACCATACATCGCTGACTTATGAAATAAAATATTGTCATTCTTTGGAAAGAAGTGCTAGTCTAATTGACACTTTGTGTTTCACAGATAACATTTAAGAACTTCAATGGTATTTGACCAAAATTTAAAAAATCTAATTACATTTACATCCCTGGAGATCACTGAAAACCTTTGATTTCTTAATTGAGGGGAGGGGTGGTAGTGAGAGGATGAAAGTAGACATGAAAGATATGACTCAGAAACATTCTGCTTTTAGAAAAATCTCTGAGATCTTTGAATGAGAACATATGCCAAAATTTTTTTTTAAGATGTATTTATTTATCTGAGGGCAGGGAGGGGCAGAGTGAGTCCCATGCAGACTCCATGCAGAACACAGAGCCCGACTCAGAGCTGGATCTCACAACCCCGAGATTATGACCTGAGCCAAAACCAAGAGTTTCGCTCAGCTGACTGCACCACCCAGTTGCCCCCAAAATTTCTAATAAATAGCATATTTTAATATTATTATAATTTTTTGAACTCCGGAGAAAAGCTCTCCATGAAGAGAAATTTCACTTAAAAAATGTTGAAAAATGAAGATGGAAATGGTTGTAGTTTTGAAAAAATAACCCGCTTGTTTCTTCAACCACTGGGTCATAAAGTAGTTAAAGCACTAAACATCCTGTAGGCTACCATCCAAGTCCAAGGCTAAAACTCAGGAACAATAAAGAGGATGTTCCTCTCTTGTGGGGAGAATCGTCTACCCCATGGCAAACAAAGGTAGTTTGGTTAAATACTGACAAGCTATTCCTAACTTGTGCAGAAAGTCTAACTCAAGGCTAGGCGGATGGATATGGGGAGTCACACAGTCCCATGTTTGAGTCCTAGCTTTGCCATTTCCTAGCTTTGTGACAGTAGTAGTGTTGCTTTGTTTACTTAACTGCCCTGTACCTTAATTTACTCATCTGAAAACAGGCATAACACTCGCCTTCCTTTGCTACTATAAACCTAAAATAATTGAATGTAAATAAAGTGCTTGATATAGTGCCTGCCACACCGTAACATGTAGTCATCAATAAGTATTAGTCATTACTGTATAATTATTTTAATTATTTTTCAAAAGAAGGCATTAAGAAATACTGAAAAATCTATACTCAAATCCGCCAATAGTTTTGGCAAGATCTACCATCAGCATGGTAACAGACTCAGTAAAAAGAGTTCAGAAAAAAAAAAAAAAAGATAATGTCTCTTGATGTGTTTATATTTAAGATACTCTAAAAAGTTTCATTTACATTAAAACTGAACACAGCACTGAGCATACACTGCTGAAATGCCTCAATTCACCTACACAAGCAAAAAGCAGTAGGGTTAGTAATTTTTTTTTTAATTTTATTTTATTATGTTATGTTAGTCACCATACAATACATCATTAGTTTTTGATGTGGTGTTCCACGATTCATTATTTTCGTATAACACCCAGTGCTCCATGCAGTACGTGCCCTCCTTAATACCCATCACTGGGCTAACCCATCCCCCCCACCCCCATCCCCTCTAAAACCCTCAGTTTGTTTCTCAGAGTCCATAGTCTCTCATGGTTCATTTCTCCCTCCAATTTTCCCCACTTCATTTTTCCCTTCCTTCTCCTAATGTCCTCCATGTTATTCCTTATGTTCCACAAATAAGTGAAACCATATGATAATTGACTTCCTCTGCTTGACTTGTTTCACTTAGCATAATCTCCTCCAGTCCCATCCATGTTGATGTAAAAGTTGGGTATTCATTCTTTCTGATGGCTGAGTAATATTCCATTGTATATATGGACCACATCTTTATCCATTCATCTGTTGAAGGGCATCTCGGCTCTTTCCACAGTTTGGCTACTGCGGACATTGCTGCTTTGAACATTGGGGTGCATATGGCCCTTCTTTTCACTACATCTGTGTCTTTGGGGTAAATACCCAGGAGTGCAATTGCTGGGTCATAGGGTAGCTCTATTTTTAATTTTTTGAGGCACCTCCACACTGTTTTCCAAAGTGGCTGTACCAACTTGCATTCCCACCAACAGTGTAAGAGGGTTCCCCTTTCTCCACAACCTCTCCAACATTTGTTGTTTCTTGCCCTGTCCATTTTTGCCATTCTAACTGGTGTAAGGTGGTATCTCAATGTGGTTTTGATTTGAATTTCCCTGATGGCTAATGATGATGAACATTTTTTCATGTGTCTATTAGCCATTTGTATGTCTTCTTTGGAGAAGTGTCTGTTCATGTCTTCTGCCCATTTTTTGACTTGATTATTTGTTTTTTGGGTGTTGAGTTTGATAAGTTCTTTATAGATCTTGGATACCAGCCCTTTATCTGTAGTGTCATTTGCAAATATCTTCTCCCATTCTGTGGGTTGCCTCCTTGTTTTGTTGACTGTTTCCTTTGCTGTGCAGAAGCTTTTTATCTTGATGAAGTCCCAAAAGTTCATTTTTACTTTTGTTTCACTAGCTTTTGGAGATGTATCTTGAAAGAAGTTGCTGTGGCCGATGTCAAAGAGGTTATTGCCTATGTTCTCCTCTAGGATTTTGATGGATTCCTGTCTCACATTGAGGTCTTTCATCCATTTTGAATTTATCTTTGTGTGTGGTGTTAGAGAATGGTCGAGTTTCATTCTTCTGCATGTGGCTGTCCAATTTTCCCAGCACCATTTATTGAAGAGACTTTTTTCCATTGCATATTTTTTCCTGCTTTGTCGAAGATTATTTGACCATAGAGTTGAGGGTCCATGTCTGGGCTCTCTATTCTGTTCTATTGGTCTATATGTCTGTTTTTGTGCCAGTACCATGCTGTCTTGGTGATCACTGTTTTGTAATATAGATTGAAATTGGGCAACAGGATGCCCCCAGCTTTGTTTTTCTTTTTCAACATTTCCTTGGCGATTCGGGGTCTTTTCTGATTCCATACAAATTTTAGGATTGTTTGTTCCAGTACTTTCAAAAATGTCATTGGAATTTTGATCGGGATGGCATTGAAGGTATAGATTGCTCTGGGTAGCATAGACATTTTAACAATGTTTATTCTTCTGATCCATGAGCATGGAATGTTTTTCCATCTTTTTGTGTCTTCTTCAATTTCTTTCATGAGTGTTCTGTAGTTCCTAGAGTATAGATCCTTTACCTCTTTGGTTAGGTTTATTCCGAGGTATTTTATGGTTTTTGGTGCTATTCTAAATGGAATCATTTCTCTAATTTCTCTTTGTACAATTGCATTGTTAGTGTATAAGAAAGCAACTGATTTCTGTGCATTGATTTTGTATCCTGAAGCTGTTTCAAAAAATAGAAACAGAAGGAAAACTTCCAGATTCATTCTATGAGGCCAGCATTACCTTAATCCCCAAACCAGGCAAAGACCCATCAAAAAGGAGAATTTCAGACCGATATCCCTGATGAATATGGATTCCAAAATCCTCAACAAAATCCTAGCTAATAGGATCCAACAATACATTAAAAGGATCATCTACCATGACTAAGTGGGATTTATCCCTGGGATGCAAGGCTGGTTCAACATTCGCAAATCAATCAGTGTGATAGAACACATTAATAAGAGGAGAGAGAAGAACCATATGGTCCTCTCAATTGATGCCGAAAAAGCATTTGACAAAATACAACATCCTTTCCTGATTAAAACTCTTCAGAGTATAGGGATAGAGGGAACATTCCTCAAGTTCATAAAATCCATCTATGAAAAACCCACAGCAAATATCATCCTCAATGGGGAAAAGCTGAGAACGTTTTCCTTAAGATCAGGAACACGTAAAGGATGCCCACTCTCACCACTATTGTTCAACATAGTACTAGAAGTCCTAGGAACAGCAATCGGACAACAAAAAGAAATAAAAGGTATTCAAATTGGCAAAGAAGTCAAACTCTTTTCATAGACGACATGATACTTAATGTGGAAAACCCAAAAGACTCCACTCCCAAATTACTAGATCTCATACAGCAATTCAGTAATGTGGCAGGGTTAGTAATTCTATAGCAACAAAATAACAAAGACTGACATTAAAATAGGTATCAAGGTCTCCTGACACGTGCAACAATCATTGTTTGCATTATATTTTAGTTCACGTGAATGTTTTTTTAAAAAAGAAACACTCTACAACTTTGTTTTTTCCATAACTATGGCTGTAATTTTCTTCAGCAAGTTTCCTTTGTTCCTATAGCAAAGCATGTGTGTTGGTACATTGTTTCCTTCCCCTTCTGTATTACTCACTTCTCTTGCCCTCTGGTTCACTTGTCTGCCTAATTTCCTTTCTCACTTCACTTCCCCTTCTTCCACTTCTTTGTCATTGTACAAATACCGAAGTCTATGAATAATCGAGTCACTGCTAAGTGACTACATATTTGGAAGAAAAGCAAAAGAATATATTCTTAAAACGAGCTACTTCGAAGTACTTTTTATATGGCTCTATCATCTTCAAATTGACATTAAAATAATAAGCAACTAAAATGGAATTTTTAACTTGTACTAACATTGATAATAAATAACATCATAATATAAATATTCAAAAACCTCTTCTGGTGAAGGGAAAACAGCTGGACACAAACTGAAATAAACTTCAGAAAAATAAACTGAAATACTGATCAGCCCACTTTGCCATTCAGATTTAACACAATCAGCTACTTCTAAATAGGAAATTCTAACACAGAACTCAAGGATTACAAATGAGATATCAGGTCAGGTCAACAAAAAAACACTTCAAAATAAAAAATTAGAGGACACCTAGGTAAAACATTAAGACACGCATATTTTTTCTTCATCAGAATGGATTTACCAATGACAACTAAGTCAAAATCACCAAAATCCATTGTAAAGTAAAGCTGCAACAGGCAAATATTAACACTTCCCCATGGAAATCTGAATTTGTTTCAAAAAGCAGAACAAGCTGTGATTAACTGTGTCCTATAGCAAAGGAGTAAATAACATTTTTAAGGCAACAGTATCTCTGACAAGTCATAAGGAGACATTAAGTTTAAACACTACTTAAATATCATCACAAGAATTTTGTGTTGTACAATTAAAGACATCATCGAATCCACTGTTCTTCAAAATGTAGTGCATTGATACTAGAATCACTTAGGTAACTTGTTAAAAATTCATATTTTTAACTCAAGGACTTAACCCAAACCCACTGAATCAGACTCTCAGGGAAGGGAGCTCAGGAATCTGCACTATCAACAAGTATCCCAAGTGATTGTTACTCATGCTAAAGAGTAAGAACAGCTAATATGGGTGAATCTTCTCAAATTGCCAATAAACAGAGGACACGTGAGGTTAAGCTACTTTTGCAAGGCCCATAACATTACTTGTGAAACACCCCACTTGTTAGGGACGATGGGAAACTAACATGCTGATCCTCGTACCCTCAGGCCAGTGCTCTCTATGCCTCCCCATGCTGCTGATTAGACTTATTAGGATTCAGAGTGCAAGGACAATTTAGAGGAAGACAACAGAAATCTAAGCTACAGTTAGAAAGTTTCTGGATTTATCAAGGGTTTCCTATTTGATCTGCTTCCTGCTTTGGACCGGCTCTTTCCATATGGAAAAAACATAAATGGTATGTATGCTCAGAGAGGAAATTAGCACAGATATTCGGCAATGCTACATCATTGCATTTGAGGATTCATTCCACCACGGTGAATCTTAAGTTTTGAGGCCCCAAGTGAGTAACAGCACAGTACATTTGCCAAACTTCAAATCAAGAATTTCAGCAGTTCAGAAGGCTGGGGGAGAGGGTAGGAAGAAACATTCAAACTAAAATATAATTTATGGTTTGAAAAAATGCTCACAGATGCATTCAGAAGTGTTTGTTCCCTCATTGCTTCCTCTTGTCTCTGAGATTTCATCTCTTGCTGGAGCCTTTCATTTTCAAGTACAACTACTTGTACCCTATTTTTCATTCCAGAGAGTTCCTCCTGTAAAAAGCAGAAACAAAAATACCAACTACATTAAGCATTTTTAAGCAGTGCTAATCACTGATTACTAGATGACCTAACATGATACAAAGCATGGAAAACATGGTCTCTATTCATTTTTTGAAATATTGTAATTTTACCTAGACAAATGAAGCAACTCAAACATTAGCTAACAAAAAGAAGCATGGGGAATATAGTAAAGAGCCTACTGATGGCCACATCACAGAAATGTATGGTTTCTGACAGTTTTTTTGTAGGCTTCCAGAAAGACTTTAATTAAAGGGGTTATCTAAAAAACTTTTAAGAATAAGGTAGACTTTTAAACAATAAGGTGAGATATATTATTACTCCTGCTCAAATGCTGACAACTTGTTGAACCTAACAGAGGATTAAAGGGATAATAGAGGACTCTGAGATAGGCATAGAAAGTTAGAATAGTTATCCACTGACTGGTAGCCAGATGGAGGGAAATTATGAGTGAGATAGTTTGGTGGAGAGTTCTCAAAGAGTGCTTGTCTGTCCTTGCAGGCGTAAGATAAGGGATTACAATAAATAGCTATTGGGTGGTGTCTCACTCTCTGAAAAAAGGTAAAAAATATCAATACATTGACAGCACAATACTTCATTACCGGTGTAATAAGAAACTATTAAGCAATACATGCAAGTTCCATTTCAATTATTTCATTCAAAGAAAAGCCAAAACCCAAGTCTATAATTGAAAGCTTTAACTAAAAAAAATATTGCAGGCTTCCAATTTTTGGTCTGGAATATAATGAGCTTGGAAGACAACTTCACAACAAGAGAAAAGCTGGACACACCAAAAAACCAACCACTCTTCTTAAATCCAAAAGAGAACTGAGGTCACAGGAAAACTGTCATCCCTCAAATTGGACAGACAGAGAGGTGTTCCTGAGAATCACAACCTACCTGAGCAGAAACTTCCAGGGGAACCAGTCCTGGGAAGGAAAAGGTAAAGTACAATTGGCAGCTCACGGCAGACAAGTTTGAGGGTTAAAAAAACTCCAGAAGAACCATCTTAAAGAGATTCCTATATTTTGTGAATTTTATCTCTAGGACACTACCAGGTTCTTAGAGCAAAGACTACAGAAAAATTCCTTCCAGCTTCCTCTAGTACAAGAGGAAAGGTGGCCACTTTGAAATACGCCCAAAGCATTTCTGTTCTTAAAAAGGCCTACCTCAAGAGAAAGTATTTTACCAGAGCCTAAATAGCTGGGGTTTTCCACAACCTAACTGCCCTGCCCTCAAGCGAAATATTCAACCCTAGCTCCCTCTAGGCTTCCCACCTCACTTACGGTGACAGGGTGACTGAGAAGCACTTGTGAAGGTAAAAGCTAAGGGGCACAGACTCGCTAAAAGACTGAGACCTAATCATAGGACTATAAAATGCTTCCCCTGCTCTCACACCCACCACCACATCAAAAGGGCGCCTAAAAAATAACAAGGGAATACACTAAAATGACTGCATATCTCAGACTATAGTTAAGAAGAATTTTCAAGGGAAGCCCAAAGACAGCAGGGGGGACATAAAGCAGGACACTAGTGGAAATTTTAGCCTCCGACAACTGTAGTAACACCAAACAGTAAACACAGCCTAACTCCTACCACAATAAACATAATGTCTCACTCTAAACAGTTTTTACCCACTACCTTGTGGCCAGCACTCAACAAAAAATTAGAAAGCACACTAAAAGACTTAAAGTACAGTTTAAAGAGATGAAGAAAGCACAGAACCAGACTTGAATATGGCAGCAATGTTAGAATTATCAGATTGGGAGTTTAAAATAATTATGATTAATATGTTAAAGTATCTAATGGAAAAAGTGGACCACATGAAAGGACAGATGGGAAATATAAACAGAGATGGAAACTCCAAGAAAGATTCAGTGCTGGAAATCAAAAACACCATACTAGAAATGATGAATGCCTTTGATGGGCTCATTAATAGATTGGACACAACCAAGAAAAGAATCGGGGAACTTGAAGAACTGCCAATAGAAATTTCCCAAACTAAAATGCAAGGAGAAAAAAGAATGAAAAAGAACAGAATATCCAAGAAATGTGGGACAATTATAAAAGGTGACAAAGAGAGAAAGGACAAGAAGAAATATTTGAAGCAATAATGACCAAGAATTTTCCAAAATGATAACCACCAAACACCACAGATCCAGGAAGCTCAGAGAACATCAAGCAGTATAAAATAAACAAAAAAAAATCTATACCTAGGCATATCATATTCAAACTGCAGAAAATCAAAGACAAATCTTTAAGGAAATCAGAAATCAGGGTTTTCTTCAGAAACCCTGCAAGCAAGAAGACAATGGAATGAAATATTTAAAGTATTGAAAAGAAAAAAACTCACCAACCTAGAATTCTGTATTCAGGCAAATTAACTTTCAAAGGTAAGGGGAAAATAAAGACTTTCTCAGATAAAAAAAAAAAAAGGTGAGGAAGTTTGTCTCCAGTAGACCTGCCTTGCAAGAAATGTTAAATGTTCTTCAGAAAGGAGGAAAATGATACAGGTTATAAGCTCAGAAGTACACAAAAAAGAAAGAGCATTAGAAAAGGAATATATGGTGATAAAACAAAATACTTTGTTTTTCTTTTTAATCTTAACTGATATAACATATAACAGTTTGTTCAAGATCACTGTAGCAGCACTATATATAGTGAGTATAGCTTATGAATAATTGAAATGAATGACAGCAATGTTATAGAGGACAGGAGGGAGGGATTGGAAACACTCTCTCATAAGGGACTTGCCCTACCCATGTGGTGGTATAGAGCTATTTGAATGCAGACTTAGATTACTGATCAATATAATTGCAAACTCAAGGACAATCACTTACAAAAGTAAAAAAAAAGTTCAACTGCTATGCTAAGAGAGGAGAAAAACTGCAATCAAATAACAGGATCACTTAAAGCCAGAAAAAGAGTAGAAGACTGCAGAGAGAGAGAGAGAGAGAAAGAAAGAAAGAAACAAACAAACGAACAAGGGCAATGAATAGAAAACAGTAACAAACATGGTAAGTATTATCCAACTATATTGATATCCAAGCATATCAATAATAACTTTAAGTGTCCATGGTCTGAATACACCAATAAAAAGAAAGAGACTATAAAAGTGAATGACAAACATGACACAAATATATGTTGTCTATAAGAAGCCCACTTTAAATATAAAGACAGATAAATGAAAGGTAAATGGATAGAGAGACATACCATGCTAACATAAATCAAAAGAAAGCTGGTGTAGCTGTATTAATTTCAGACAAAGCAGACTTCATACCAAACAAAAATATACGGGATAAAAAGACGCATCACATAATGATAAAAGGGTCAATTCTCCTGGCACATAATGATCCTTAATGTGTATGTGCCTAACCACAGAAGATCAAAATACATGATACAAAAACTGACAGAACTGTACAAAGAAACAGATGAATCCACTATTTCAGCTGGAGATTTCAAAACCCCTGTCAGTAATTGACAGATCCAACAGATCTTACAGATTGGCAAAACATTGGTAGGTACATAGTTGAACTGAACAGCATCAGCCATCGACTGGAACTAAATGGCATTTATAGAATATTTTATCCAACAAGAGAATACACATTCTTCTTAAGCTAAAACAGAACATTCACCAAAACATACCACATCCTGGGCCTAAAAACACACCTTAACAAATCAAAAAGAATAGAAATCATAAAAAGTATGTTCTCAGACCACAGTAGAATTAAACTAGATATCAATAACAGAAAGATGGCTGGAACACTCCCAATATACTTGGTGATTAAACAACAGTTCTAAATAACATACAGGTCAAGGACAAAGTCTCAAGAAAAATTTGAAAATATTTTGAACTAAATAAAAATGAAAATACAACTTACCAACATTTGTGAGATACACAAAATTAGGAAAAACATCAGAAAAGAGGAAAGATTCCAAATCAATAATCTAAGCTTGTCTTAGGAAACTTAAAAACAAATGGGGAATAAGTTAAATCCAAAGTAAGCAGAAGATACAATAAAAATTAGAGTAGAGATCAAAGAAATTAAAAATAGAAAATCAATAGAGAAAAGCAACAAAACCAAAAGCTGGGTCCTTGAAATGATCAATAAAACTGTAAGACTCTAGACTCTAGCCTGGCTAACTAAGAAAAAAATGGGAGAAGACACAAATTACTAACATCAGAAATCAAACCAGAGTCATCATTACAGATCCCATGGACATTAAAAGGATAACAAAGGAATACCATGAACAACTCTATGCCCATAAATTTTGTAATTTAGATAAAACGGACCAATTCCTTGAAAGACACAATCTATCAAAACTCACAGAAGGAGAAATAGTTTGAACAAGGCCTACATCTATAAAAGGAATTGAATCAATTGTTAATAACCTTTAAAACAGAAAGCACCAGGCCTGCCATTAGTTCACTTGTGAATTACACCAAAAATTTAAGTAACAAATTATACCATTTTTTTACAACGTCTTCCATAAAATATCCAAGGGAATACTTCCTAACTCATTTTTGAGACCAGCATCACCCTAATACCCAAACGACGTGAAGACACTACAGAAATGGAAAACTAGAGACCAATAATATATCTCATGAAGATAAATACAAAAGTCCTCATCGAAATACCAGCAAGTTAAACGCAATGATGTATAAAAAGAACTATACAACAGGACCAAATGGAATTTATTCTAGGTATACAAGGTTGGTTCAATATTTGAAAAGGCATTAATGTAATCCATCACACCAACAAGCTAGAAAAATAATTTATGTTCATACCAATAGATAGAAAAAGCAAGTGACAAATTCCAGTAGCCATTCAAGATAAAAATTCTCAGCAGATGAGAAATAGAGGAAAACATCCTCAAATTCATAAACAGCATCTATAAGTAACATATAGCTAATGTCATACTCAATGGTGAGACTATAGATAGTTTCCCATTAAGAATAAGAACAAGGCCAGGATGTCCCTTCTCATCACTCCTATTCAACATCATACAAAAAATCCTAGCTAATGCAACAAGATAGGAAAAAGAAATAAAAACCATATATACTGGAAAGGAAGAAATAATTTTTTAAAAAGACATCTGGTTTTGTTTAAAGTTGGCATGATTCTCTACAAAGAAAATCTCAAAGAATCAAAAAACAGCTAGAATAAGTGATTCTAGCAAGGTTGCAGATTACAAGATTAATATACTGAAATTGATTGTTTTCTTTTATATTAGCAATAAATAATTGGAATTTGAAATAAGAACACATTACCAGTTACATTAACACTAAAAAAATGAAATACTGACATATAAATCTCACAAAATATGTACTAGATCTATATGAGTAAAACTGCAAAACTCTGAAAAAGAAATCAAGGAATACCTAAATAAACGGAAAGACATTCCATGTACATGCATAGGAAGACTCAGTAATGTTGACATGTCAGTTCCCAACCTTCTCTATAGATTCAACAAAATCCCAATCAAATTCCCAGCATGTTATTTTGTGGATATTTACCAACTGATTTTAATTCATATAAAGGGGCAAAAGACCCAAATAGCTAACACCATAACGAGGAGAAGAACAATATCAGAAGATTGACACTACCCAACTTCAAGATTTACTATAAAGTTCCAATAATCAAGACAGTATGGTATTTGCAAAAGAACAGACCAATAGATCAATGGAACAGAAAAGTGAGCCCAGAAGTAGATTCAAACAGATATAGTCAACTGATCTTTATAAAGAAGCAAAGGCAATTCAATGAAAACAGTCTTTTCAACAAATGGTGCTGAAACAACTGGATATCCACATGCAGAAAAAAAAAGAAAAGAAAAGAAAAAAAAACAATCTAGACAGAGATCTTACACCTTACACAAAAATTAACTCAAAATGGAGCATAGATCTAAATGTAAAACACAAAATTATAGAAGAATGGGGAAAATACTGATGACCTTGGGTTTGGCAATGATCTTTAGATAGAATACCAAAAGCAAAATCTATGAAAGAAAAAATTGGTAAGTTAGACTTTACTGAAATTAAAACCTTCTGCTCTATGAAAGACACTGGTAAGAGAATCAAAGACTAGCCACACACTAGGAGAAAGGAACTGCAAAAGACAGAGCTGATAAATGACCAGTATTCAAAATATATAAGGAACTCTTAAAACTCAATAATAAGAAAACAAACAACCCAATTTAAAAAAGAAAGTCTATAAGTGGAAAATAAGTACAGGAAAATCATATCCAATATTATATGTCATTAGGGAATTTAAATTAAAACACACCTCAAGTACATTAAAATCCAAAACACCAATGACACCAAATGCTGGCAAGGATGTGGAGCATCAAGAACTCTCATTCATTGCTGGTGAAAAAGCAAAATGGTATAGCCACTTAGGAAGACAGTTTGACAGCTTCTTACAAAACTAAAAATACTCTTATCAAGTGAGCCAGCAATTGAGCTTCTTGGTATTTACTCAAATGAGTTAAAAATTTATATCCACAAAAACCTGAACATGAATATTTATAGCAGTATTGTTCATAGTTGCCAAAACTTGGAAGCAAGCAAGATGTCCTTCAAGGATGAATGGATAAACAAACTATGTTATACCCATACAATAGAATATTGCCCAGTGATTAAAAAAAGGCTATTGAGCCATGAAAAGACATGGAGGAAACTTAAATGCCTATTCCTAAGTCAGTGAAGCCAGTCTGAAAAGGCTACAAACTATATGATTCCAACTACATGACATTCTGAAAAAGCAAAACTGTGCAGACAGTAAAGAGATCAGTAATTGCCGGGATTTGGAGGCTAAGAAAGGAGGGATGAGTAAATGGAGCACAGATGATCTTTACCGCAGTGGAACTATTCTCTTTGCTACTGTAACGATAGATACACATCATTATACATTTTTCAAAAGCTATAGAATGTATGACACAACGAGTGAGCACTAACATAAATGTGGAATTTAGCAAATAATAATGTGGTAATATTGGCTCATCAATTGAAACAAATGTGCCACATTGATACATGCTGTTAATAACAGCAGAAACTGCTGAGGAGGCATGGAAGGGAAGTACATGGGAACTCTAGGTACTTTCCACTCAATGTTTCTGTAAACCTGAAACTGATCTAAAAAATAAAGTCTATAAATTTAAAAAAAAACTAATAAAATATTTCTACCAAACATTTAAAGAAGAGTTAATACCTATAAATGATTCCCAAAAAATAGAAAAGGAAGGAAAACTTCCAAATTCATTCTATGAGGCCAGCATTACCCTGATGCCAAAACCAGATAAAGAGACCATTAGAAAAGAGAACTATAGGCCAATATCCTTGATAAACATAGATGCAAAAATTCTCAATAACATACTTGCAAACTAAATCCAACAATACATTAAAAAAATCATTCACCACAATCAAGTGGGATTTATTCCTGGGTTGCAAGGGTAGTTCAACATTTGCAAATCAGTCAACATGATACACCACATTAATACAAGAGAGAATAAAAACCATATGATCACTTCAATAGATGTAGAAAAAGCATTTGACAAAGTACAACATCCATTCATGACAAAAACCCTCAACAAAGTAGGTTTAGAGGGAACATGACTCAACATAATAAAGGCCATAGGTCAAAAGCCCACAACTAATATCCTCAATGGGGAAAAACTGAGAGCTTTTCCTCTACGGTCAAGAACAAGACGGGGATGTCCACTTTTGCCACTTTTATGCAACATAATACTGGAAGTCCTAGCCACAACAATCAGACAACAAAAAGAAATAAAGAACATCCCAATTGGCAAGGAAGAAGTAAAACCTTCACTATTTGCAGATGATATGATACTCTATATGGAAAACCTGAAAAACCACCAAAAAACTGCTAGAACTTATACATGAATTCAGTAAGGTCACAGAATACAAAATCAACATATAGAAACCTGTTGCATTTCTATGCACCAGGAATGAAGCAGCAGAAAGAGAAATTAAGGAATCTATCCCATTTACAACTGCACCAAAAACAGTAAGATACCTAGGACTAAACCTAACCAAAGAGCTGAAAGACCTGTACTCTGAAAACTATAAAACACTGATGAAAGAAATTGAAGATGACACAAAGAAATGGAAAGACATTCCATGCCCATGGATTAGAAGAACATTGTCAAAATGTCCATACTACCCAAAGCAATCTACACATTTAATGCAATCCCTATCAAAATACCAACAGCATTTTTCACAGAGCTAGAACAAACAATTCTATAATTTGTATGGAACCACAGAGGACCCCCAAATATCCAAAGCATCCTTGAAAAAGAAAAGCAAAGCTGGATGGGGAGGAAACGATGGCGGAGGAGCAGGGATCCTATTCCAACCGGTCTCAGAATTGAGCTGGGTATCTACCAGATCACTCTGAACACCCACGAATTCAGCCTTAGATGTAAGAAGATATGTCTGGATCTCTACAAACAGAATATCGCAGGCGGTTGGTTTCAAGGTATGAAGTGATTTCGCGGGCAGATATCGGAAGATAAATGGAAGGAGGAGGGAGCCATGGGGATCCTGCACTGACAGAGCGTGAAAGCCTCCCGCCCTGGGGATGGGGCATGGACTCGCAGACTGGTAGCGGTGGGTAAAGGACTTTAGGGCAGCCCCACCCCGGACTGAAACCTGGAGCGGTGGGGCCACGTGTGTGAACTGGGAGTGGCTGGTGGTTTGTTTTTCTTTTTAAGATTTTATTTATTTATTTGACAGAGAGAGAGAGAGACAGCAAGAGAGGGAACACAAGCAGGGGGAGTGGGAGATGGAGAAGCAGGTTTCCCACTGAGCAGGGAGCCCGATGCGGGGCTGGATCCCAGGACCCAGGGATCATGACCTGAGCCGAAGGCAGACGCTTAATGACAGCCACCCAGGCACCCCAAAAAATACTAATTCAAAGGGACACATGTATTCCAATGTTTATAGCAACATTATCTACAATAATCAAATTATGGAAAGACCCCAAGTGTCCATCAAAGCATGAATAGGTAAAAAAGAAGTGGTATATATATATATACAATGGAATATTACTCAGCCATAAAAGAGAAAGAAATCTTGTCATTTGCAAAGACATGCTAAGGGAAATAAGTCAGGCTGAGAAAGACAAATACCATATGAGTTCACTCATATGTGGAATTTAAGAAACAAAACAAATGAGCAAAGGGAAAAAAAAGAGAGAGAGAGAGAGGCAAACCAAGAAACAGACTCTTAACTATAGTGAACAAACGATGGTTACCAGACAGGAGGTTGGTGGGAGGATGGGTGAAATAGGTGATGGGGATTAAGGAGTGCACCTGTTAATGATGAGCACTGGGTGTTGTACGGAAGCGCTGAATCACTATGTTGTATTCCTGAAACTAACACACTGTATGTTAACGAACTGGAATTTAAATAAAAACTTAGGGGCGCCTGGCTGGGTCAGTTGGTAGAGCATGTGACTCTTGATCTCCAGGTTGTGAGTTCGAACCCACATGTGGCAGGGAGTTTACTTAAAATAAAAAAATAAAATAAAATTGGGGGTGCCTGGGTGGCTCAGTAGGTTAAGCGTCTGCCTTTGGCTCAGGTCACGATCTCAGGGTCCTAGGATCTCAGGATCATGGGTCCCTGCATCAGGCTCCCTGCTCAGCGGGGAGTCTGTTTTTCCCTCTGCCCCTCCCCTCACTTGCTCGCTTTCTCTCTCTCTTGAATAAATAAAATCTCAAAAAATAAATAAATAAAAATTTAATAAGAAAATAAACAAAAACTTTTAAAAATAAAAAATAAATTTAAAAAGGATATAAAAAATTAAAAAGTTTTTAAAATTAAATAAATTTTTAAAAAACTAATAAGCTCTTTCTAAACCCTTAAATGTTACTTTTATTCTATTATTCCCTTATTTTTTTATTTTTTATTTTTTTAAGATTTTATTTATTTATTTGACAGAGAGAGACACAGTGAGAGAGGGAACAGAAGCAGGGGAAGTGGGAGAAGGAGAAGGAGGTTTCCCGCCAAGCAGGGAGCCTGATGCGGGGCTCGATCCCAGGACCCTGGGATCATGACCTGAGCCGAAGACAGACACTTAACGACTGAGCCACCCAGGCGCCCTATTATTCCCTTGTTAAAATGTATCAAATACATATTCTGTCTATCTTTCAAGGCTTTTATAATCTTCCATTTTCCTAGTTCAGCATCCTTTTAATAATTTTTTTAAAGATTTTATTTATTTATTTGATAGAGAGAGAGAGAGCCCAAAGAGGCAGAGTGGCAGGCAGAGGGAAAGGGAGAAGCAGGCTTCCCGCTGAGCAAGAAGCCCGATGCAGGGCTTGATCCCAGGACCCTGAGACCATGACCTGAGCCGAAGGCAGACGCTTAACCAGCTGAGCCACCCAGGTGCCCTTAATAATTTCTAACAGACATCCTCTACTGCAGGAATTTAGAATAGATGCTCCGTGGCTCCCATAAATAAAACATTCATCCTGAATATGTCCTTTCAGTGTTGCTGTTTTCTCTATGGAACTCTTTCAATCTCCTTCTGCTGATCTAAACAATCCTGCTCCTTTAAGATTTTCCTCTCCCAGAAAAACATCCCCCAAAACTCCAGCACTTAGTACCCTTCTACTCTTATTATAATTTTAGTTAATACTACAGAACGCAGACTACATCATATTCTCTATAGTGTTACTGTGGTGCTCATAGGCATTAATACTCTCTGCTCAACTAGATGGTAAGTTTATTTTATTTTTTTAAAAGATTTTATTTATTTATTTGTCTCAGAGAGAGAGAGAGAGAGCACAGGCAGGGGAGCAACAGGAAGAGGGAGAAGCAGGCTCCCTGCTGAGCAAGGAGCTCGATGTGGGACTGGATCCCAGGACCCTGGGATCACGACCTGAGCCAAAGGCAGACGCTTAACCGACTGAGCCACCCAGCCATCCACAACTAAATAGTAAGTTTATTACAATTTATATTGTGGTAGAATCTGCCACCCCAAAATATGCCACTTTGAATAAGAATTATTTTGAGCTAAAAGCACTTAAAAAACAGCAGATACAAAAAGAGTGACCTTCCCTTTCTTCCTGGAAGCAGGAAATAAAACTCCCATGTGAAAGATGTCCTCCCCATATGAGGAGGAAAGAAAACATTCTTATCACCAGAGATAGGAAGTGAGGCTGAGAGGAATCTGTGCAAACAGACCTCATTAAAATAACTCATTTTCCTTTAGCCTCCCCATATATTTTAGTTATGTTTCCACATCGCCTCTCTTTGCTCAACATAGTATAAAAGCATTTCAGTTTTGCCATTTCTTTGAGTCATTATTTCCTTATGAGAGTTCCTATGTTACATAAAACTTGTATTAAAACAATCCCATTTACAATGCACCAAAAGCAATAAAATACCTAGGAATAAACCTAAACAAGGAGGTGAAAGACCTATAGTCTGAAAACTATAGAACACTGATGAAAGAAAAAGACACAAATTCAATGCAATCTCTGTCAAAATACTAATAGCATTTTCCACAGAACTAGAATAAATAATCTTAGTATTTGTATAGAACCACAAAAGACCCTAAATAGTCGAAGTAATATTAAAGAACAAAGCTAGGGGTATCACAACCCCAGATTTTAAGATGTACTATACAGCTGTAGTAATCAAGACAGTGCGGTGCTGGCTCAAAAACAGACACAGATCAGTGGAACAGAATAGGAAGCCCAGAATAGATACACCTATAATGGTCAGTTAATCTATGAAAAGGAGGCAAGAATATCCAATAGGGAAAAGACAGTCTTTTCAATAAAAAATGGTGCTGGGAAAACTGGACAGCAACATGTAAAAGAATGAAACTGGACCACTTTCTCACACCATACACAAAAATATACTCCAAATGGATTAAACAGCTAAATGTGAGACCATAAAACTTCTAAAAGAAAAAAACATAGGCAGTAATCTCTTGGATCAGCAACATGTTTATGGATATGTCTCTTCAGGCAAGGGAAACCAAAATAGAAAGTTTTTGCACAGCAAAGGAAATCACCAACAAAAAAAAAAAGGCAACCTCATGAATGGGAGAAGAGATTTGCATATGATATATCTGATAAGGGGTTAATATCCAAAGTATATAAAAAACTTGTACTACTCAACACCAAAAAAAAGTAAATAATCTGATTTAAAAATAGGCAGAGGAAAGAACTTATCAAACTCAACACTCAAAGAACAAATAATCCAATCAAGAAATGGGCAGAAGACACGAACAGACATTTTTCCAGAGAAGACATCCAAATGGCCAACAGACACATAAAAAAGTGCTCAACATCACTCGGCATCAGGGAAATCCAAATCAAAACCTCAATGAAATACCACCTCACACCAGTCAGAATGACTAAAATTAAGTCAGGAAACGACAGATGTTGGTGAGGATGCGGAGAAAGGGGAACCCTCCTACACTGTTGGTGGGAATGCAAGCGGGTACAGCCACTCTGGAAAACAGTATGGAGGTTCCTCAAAAAGTTGAAAATAGAGCTACTGTACAACACAGCAATTGCACTACTGGGTATTTACCCCAAAGATACAAATGTAGGGATCCGAAGGGGTATGTGCACCCCAATGTTTATAGCAGCAATATCCACAACAGCCAAACTGTGGAAAGAGCCAAGATGTCCAACAACGGATGAATGGAAAAAGAAGATATGGTATATATATATATATATATATATATATATATATATACACACAATGGAATATTATGTAGCCATCAAAAAAATGAAATCTTGCCATTTGCAATGACATGGATGGAAGTAGAGGGTATTAGGCTAAGCAAAATAAGTCAATCAGAGAAAGACATGTATCATATGATCTCACTGATAAGAGGAATTCTTAATCTCAGGAAACAAACTGAGGGTTGCTGGAGTGCTGCGGGGTGGGAGGGATGGGGTGGCTGGGTGATAGACACCAGGGAGGGTATGTGCAATGGTGAGTGCTGTGAATTGTGTAAGACTGTTGAATCACAGACCTGTACCTCTGAAACAAATAATACATTATATGTTTTAAAAAAAAAAGGAAATAGTAGGAAGGGAAAAGTGAAGGGGGGAAATCAGAGGGGGAGACAAACCATGAGAGACTATGGACTCTGAGAAACAAACTGGGGGTTCTAGAGGGGAGGAGGGTGGGGGGATGGGTTAGCCTGGTGATGGGTATTAAAGAAGATACGTGTTGAATGGAGCACTGGGTGTTATACGCAAACAGTGAATCATGGAACACTACATCAAAAACTAATGATGTAATGTATGGTGATTAACATAATAAAATTAAAAAAAAATAGGCAGAGGACCTGAACAGACATTTTTCCAAAGAAGACATACACATGGCCAACAGACACATGAAATGATGCTCAACATTAGTAACCATCAGGGGGAAAAAAATAAAAACTACAATGAGATATCACCTCACACCAGTTAGAATGGCTAGTATCAAAAAGATAAGCATTAACAAGTGTTGATGAGGATGGGGTAAAAAGGCAATCCTCATGCACTGTTGGTGGGAATATAAATTGGTGCAGCTACTGTGGAAAACAGTATGGAGATTCCTCAAAAAATTTAAAAACAGAAATACCATATGATCCAGTAATTTCACTATTGGGTATCTACCCTCCAAACTGACACAAATCCAAAAAGATCTATGCACCTCTCCGTTTACTGCAGCAGTATTTACGGATTTACAGATATGGAAGCAACCAAATATGCACTATTTGAATGGATAAAGAAGATGTGTGTGTGTGTGTGTGTGTGTGTGTGTGTGTACATATACATATATACATATATATATATGGAATAGAGTATTACTCACCCATAAAAAAGAATGAGATCTTGCATTTGTGACAACATGGGTGGACCTAAAGGGTACCATGCTAAGTGAAACAAATCAGATAGAGGGAGACAAACACCATATGATTTCACTTATATGTGGAGTCTAACAAACAAAATAAAAGAACAAGGACTCAAATATGGAGAACTAGTGGTTGTCAGAGGGGAGGTGGGGAGGGAGATGGGTGGACTAGATAAAGGGGATTAAGGGGTACAAACTTTCAGTTATAAAGTGAATAAATCACAAAGATGAAAAGTACAGACAGGTAATATAGTCAATAATATTGCAATAACATGTATTCTGACAGATGGTAACTACACTTATGGTGGTGAGCACTGAATAATATATAGAATTGTTCAATCAATATGTTGTACACCTAAAATTAATATAATATTATCAATTATACTTCAGTAATAACATAACCAAATAAATGTGTATATTTTCATCCTGTTCATCTGTGTTATGTTAATTTTTTTTAAAGATTTTATTTATTTATTTGACGGAGAGATAGAGAGAGAGCACAAGCAGGCACAGCGGCAGGCAGAGGGGGAGGGAGAAGCAGGCTCCCCACGGAGCAGGGAGCCCGACGCGGGGCTCGATCCCAGGACCCTGGGACCATGACCTGAACCGAAGGCAGAGACGTTCAACGACTGAGCCACCCAGGCGCCCCTGTTTTATGTTAATTTAATTACAAGTCACAGCCAAAAACCCTAAGAGGGTAGAGGTAAAACTCCCCTACAAGGTCTTTTAAGTTTTAGCCATAGCATCTTAGAGATTAACAGGAGCTTGTTAAGGAAATCAATCCTAGGATATTATTTCAGCCTTTTTGGTAATCCAAGAAAACTTGTGCAATAATGATTGTATCCTCCAAGAACAAAGACAAAGCGACATGCTAAGATCGGGAACTTCTTGGAAACATCAAAACCATGAAATGTCTAAAAGTTTCTGAAGTCTTGCACCTTCAAAGAGGAACCAAAATGTAAAAAATATGATACATTGATATTGGATAAAAAAAGGAAGGAAAACTAAAGCACATAGTTGGGAGAGGCATAAAGGCCCCAATGGCATTAAGGACCTTACTAAACTGCATACAGTTGAACATTATGAGCCTCTGGTGTTACAAGCTGCAGAAGACACATTTGGTTTCTTGATCATTGTTATCAGTACCCCCATGCACCATTCTCATTCAAAGCTAAGGTAAGAACCTTCGCTGACAATGGAGTGGATTTCATCAGCAGTTTAGAATCGCTGGTTGCTATAGGAGAGCTTCACTAGGTTGACAAGTGTGGGAGAGTGACTGGTATTACTATTCCAAAGCATTCCCCATCAGCAGGGCTAAAGAACATGTGGTGGAAAGCAAAAACTCTGAAACAAGAGAGCATATTATCGAAATAGACACAGTTATGGTCCACTGGGAAATGAAGCAATCAGACATGGCAAGGTCAGGAGTATCATTCCCCAGCCTGGGAAGCCCCTGTAACATATCAGTCTTTTCAAAGATGTAAACATGACAATTGTCAATGTATCGTAATACACATGAAGACTAATAATAGTAAGTTTTCATATAAGGTATCATTAATAGAAACTTTAATTTAGTTATGGTTAAATTTTTAATGAGAAACTTACTTTGCAGAACTTGACTTCTGCCTCTAAATGATGAATGTATTGAGACTGGTCATTGATGATAGGAACGAGATTGTATACAGTAGGCATATTGGCTTCCTCATACTCTGATGACCTCTAGGGCAAAAAACAAAAACAAAAACAAATTAAGCATGTTTGGATTTAGCAAAGAATCAGGTAATACTACCATACCACCTCCATACTTAATTTAGTACTGATGTCATATAAACATAGGGTAGATCACATTGTGGCCAACAGTGTTTATTTCTCTATCCTATAAATTCCACAGATAGATAAGATTCAGGGATATGAGTATCTTTTTTTTAAAGATGGAAAGTGAAAGTGGTTATAAAGTTTGTGGCTAATGGAAAAATGCTGGGGTAGTCTCACTGGCTTGGGATGAACTGCCTATCAGAGCCATCTGGAAATGTGACACCCCAGTCAGCAATGGGGAGATAAATGGACAACTTTCTTCAAGAAACCATCATGCAGGAGCACTGCTAGCTAAAATTGCAGAACAGCTGCCTACTGAAGGGTTTATTTAGACAAGGGTTTGCTGCCAGGTGTGTCCACGAGGTAAAATTCTATCCACAAAGGAGTACGTTAGCAAAGTGTGGTTTTTGATTTTTGACCCTAGGCAATTTGAGACTATGCTTGTCTGGAGCACGGAACCGCCAAGCCTAGGGTGCTAAAGCAGGCCCCTCAGGAAACTGGCTGCTATCCTGCACCAGGAGTCGGTGAATAGACCTCAGAAAAAGTGTTAATTCTCGATACCTCTGCAGCATTCCTGCATTGACTCTAATGTATACCCTACTTTCTCCTCAAATGATTATAACGTGGTTTCTAGAATCATTTATCATTCCATGATATTTTTTAAGGAAAAGAGGAAATCAGGAAGGGAGAATGAGTGTCAACCAGTGAAATAAACCCAGAGAAAGCTCGAGATGAGACACCTGATCACTGTTTCTCAGTCTGCTAGAAATTCCTAACAAAGGACCAGCGATCGTGGCAGAATAATTAAGTAGAGTTTTGTTTTTTGGCATATTTAAGAAATTTAAAAACCAAAGTAACTTTAAATACAATGGATTTTCTCCAGTGAATAGAAAGCAATTAATTATAATAATTTTATATTAATAGAAATGGGTCCAGAATATAGGCAAATAAGAATAAAATATTACTGTGGGTATATACAGGACAGTCTATGTAAAAAAAAAAAAAAAACACAAGCTAATACTGAGTGGAAAATGAAATCACCTGTATATATTTTGAAGGGTTTATTATAGTCCGGATAGCCACATTTCAAAAACATAAGTAATAAGATGTGGATATATTCTACATCTCAACAGTGCCTCAGTTTCACTGTCAATAGAGCCACATGCTTCTGGTATGTCATATGGCTATGAAAGTGCAAACAAGGGGCGTCTGGGTGGTTCAGTCAGTTGAGCGTCTGACTCTTGGTTTCAGCTCAGGTCATGATCTCAGGGTTGTGAGATTGAGCCCCAAGCTGGCTCTATGCTGAATGCAGAGCCTGCTTCAGATTCTTTCCCCCCTCCCTCTCCATCCCCAACTGCTCTTCCTCCTGCTCACATGCTCACTCTCTCTCTCTCAAGTAAGTATATAAAATCTTAAAAAAAAAGAGAAGAAAGTGCATCTAAAGTGTTTCTAAACTGTGAAACACTGCTTATTATCATTATGGCTTGTAATCATTCCATGTGGGCTATATACATTCAGAGTCTAAGTTGCATCCCTCCATATAGCTCCATATAAACAGACCTGTAGGGGATTTGTAAAGTATGTACTGCGTATACTGAACTGATGATGCTCTTGGTAAGCCTCCTCCTGCTACCCAGATTCAACCACCTCTGTAGTATCACTGCTTGGTTGTATCTTTAAAATGCTAATGAGCATGTCTGAGCGTTCAACAGATACAGCAACTTCATCTACTAGTCTTGAAAGTACTCTACCCACTGTGTGCCAAAAAGCATTCTAGAAACCAGGTCTCAACAGGAATATATTCACTGAATGGTGAAATGTTGTATTAAAATTATAATTGATAGCCATAAATATTGAATATGGGTTTGCAGTACATGTCTCTAAAGTGGGAATTAAGCATGAAGGTATGCGTCAGGCTGGAGTGAAGTGTTAATATGGGGGTTACGGTTACGACATTTCAGCTGTGAGTAAAGTGACATGTCTCCACAGTTTCTACAATGGAGCCTTGGCATCCAACTGTCGCACACATTGAAAATGCAAGGTAGTTACTGCTACTCTGACACATTAGATTTGTGTCAGATTGCATAGTTTCTAAAGAATTTTAAGTATATACTCTTATCTTATTATTACAGAAACATTGTGAGGCATAATATCCTTCTAGAAAGTAAGTAACAGGCCCAGATAGACCTCAGGCCTAGACCATTATTTTGATCATTTAAACCTGGCCAAATCCTTCCCTCATACCTATCCCCCCTCACATCTATCTCAGGCTTTAGCATACCACATCGCTTCAATTGGGCAAATTCACTCTGTCAAAGCAATGGCAATAAAAAACAACTTCAGAAGAAAATAAAGTATAGCTTCCCACATTGTTCATTTTTGTAACCATGTATTTTAAAATGCAGAACAAGATTATATACTTTGGCTTTGATATTCAAAATAAATATTACAAAGGACAGCTAGAAATATAATTAAGTAAATTCTAAAAATGATAGGATATCGATGTGACCCCGTAAAAAAGAAACAGCTATTCTTTTCCATGAAATGCTCCTTTTCTATTTGCTAACAGTTGCAAAGTAAATTCTCCAAACTGTTTCCTCACTTGCATTTTTCAAGTGAACGATAAATTTAAAACTCAGGATTCCCTCTGCCATGGAAGTCTGTCTTCTTCAGCCAAAATAATCAGACGGGAGATCATTTCTTTTAACGCTTTATGCTATTAGAATGTCCTGCTCAGAATCTGTCGAGAACACATACTACTAAAATGACACTGTAGAGTTAAACCATACTTAGAGGGGTGCCTGGGTGGCTCAGTCAGTTAAGCGTCCAACTCTTGATTTCAGCTCAGGTCATGATCTCAGGGTTGTGAGATCAAGTCCCGTGTCAGACTCTGCACTGAGCGTGGAGTCTGCTTGAGATTCTCTCTCCTTCTCCCTTTCCCCCTCCGCCCATTCATGCTTTTTCTCTCTAAATAAAATCTTTAAAAAAAAAACATAGAAAGACAATGCTCTTTTCAGGTTGCAAATGTTGATACACACCAGAGGGGACACATTTTGTCTTCTTGATGGAGACACCTCACTTTCCTTAGTTGCCTGTTGGCGCAACAAAGCTTCGAGTTGATTGACTGCAGAGCAAACACAATGGGTTTCATTAGCCTTCCCATGGATCCATGGCTTATCATCACCCATCCATGCTTCTATCCATCTAACAAACATAGTGTAAACATGTTTTATGCATCAACAACTGTGCAATGGACTGGGGATCCAAAGGCAAACAAGAGCTTTTCAGCTCTACCACTTAAAAGCCAAGAGAGATACACTAACAGATATAAAACTATGTAATAAGTTCCCATCTAGATCTACAGGTATCCACGGTGCTATAAGAAGAGGAAGCACCTAATCATGCTGTTTTTACATTACAGAGGAGTTAACACTGGGAAGGATGAACAGAAGATTACCAAGCAAAAAAAAGGATGAGAAAAATCCCAGTTAGAAGGGATGGCATAAGCATAGAAGCCGGGCGAGTAGGTTGCTATGACTAGAATGTGGCTTGCAAGATGGATAGTGGGGAGGAAGACAGAAAGATGAGGCTGGAGAGGTAGCTTGGAGCCATCTTAAGAAGAAAATATTGCTATGACATACAGAGGATTTTGGACTTCAGCCTGTAGGCACCACGAAGTCAAAGGAAAAACATTCAGCAAGGGAACTGTACCAGCTGATTTGTTTCAGGAAGAAAATCCCACCTGCAGAGCAGCGGCCAGCCTGGAGTCCTTACTCTACGGAGGAGCTTAAAATAGTCACAGTGTGTCATTCAGACTGACATCCATTCACACTCACCAGCATGGCTGTGTTGCAGTTCATGCCAAGCCATCCCAGAGTCCTCATTTTCTACACCGGTACTACACGTGGCATCCGGGGCACCTTCTCCAACGCTGACATCACCGTCTCTCAGTGCACACTGCAGTTGGTGAATGCTTCTGTTCGCACGTTCTGCAACAACAATGTGATGAAAATCAGGGCCTGTGAAGTCTGAACGGCTACGTGGACACTTACTCCAAAGGGCAGTGCCTAAAGGAGAACCAAATGTGTCTTATACTTTATGGAAAAAAGCAGAGATTTGTTTCTAGCTTGCTGAGGACAGTGCGAGGAAGAGAGAGATGAAGTTCGTGGGTCAGAGGTGAGACCTGATGATCTCTAAGTTCCCTGACACGTCAGTGGGGGATATTCATCATCTACAGCTCTCCTGCCAAGGAGGATAGAATAGGATAGCTCCTCCCCACCCCACCCTCCAAACACTAACCCCACCCCAGAAAGGGCTCCCTTTCCCCTCCTTGAGATCCTGGGGTGGTGCGCAGAACTAGCAAGAGGGACTCCACCACACCAAGTTCCTGCCCAGGGAAGCCTACTTGCCCCTGTGAGCCAGATGTCCCTCCTCAACTGAGAGACAGCCGACCGCCTGGCCTAGTTTTGATCAAGACTGGAAGGGCTGAATGAAGTGCTTATAGCGCCTGCCTCTGCAGTGTAGTCCTTCCTATGTCCTGCCGGCTGACTACACACTTGTAGAGATTCTTGGTTAGGGGACCTCACCACCCCTAGAATTGAAGCTTAAACTCACTAGTACATACTTAACACTACAGCCTAAAATGAAGTATCTTAAGGTATATTATACTATAGTAGTTCATGTCTCCAAATAGTGCCCCCCCAAAACCCCCCCGGCCTCTACCCTTGTCCCCTCCTAAGTTGAAACTAAGTTGGGTAACTTGCAAAGAGAATGCAGGAGAAGTTACACCATGCCAGACCAGGTTTCTTTTTTTTTTTTTACATTTATTTATTTATCTAGAGAGAGAGCGCAAGCGTGCGCGCGAGGACACGTGCTCATAAGTGCCCACCGTGCACACGTGAAGGGGGAGGGGCAGCAGGGGAAGGAGAGGAACAAGCAGACTTCCCGCTGAGTGTGGAGCCCACCCGGGGCTCAATTCCATGACCCCAGATCATGACCTGAGGAAACCAAGAGTAGGGAGCTTAACTGACTGACCACCCAGGCGCCCCCAGGCTTCATTTTTTAAATGTCTGGTAGCTTCTGCTTCCTCCCTCCTGGAATGCTTGTTTTTATGATCCCTAAGCCACTAAGTAGGAAGCCTGCCTACACTGCTGGGGAGATCATGGAGGGGCCATGTGGCAAGGAGAGGCCCTGAGAGCACATGGGGAAGGAGAGAAGCCCAGCATCGCTGACAGCCCAGAGGAGCGTCCAGATGGCCCGAGGCCATCTCACCACAAAGGCATGAAAGAGACAGGAAGAACTGTCCTGCTGCGTCCAGTCAACCCAAATGCCTTTAGCTGTTGCTGTCAGCCACCAGGCTTTACAGTGGTTTGTTATGCAGCAACAGAGAACTGAAATAATTATCCAGTGAAATACCCAAAAACGTTTTCAGCAAAGGATCCAAGTCTTACATTAAAAACAGAACTATACTAATGACACTGGTGATAGCATTACTGAGAATTCTATCCTACTTTATGGATATTTTTACATGTCTAACAATCGGAGAGCCCGGCAATCAATCAGTAATTTCATTAATTAAGGTCCATTTATTTTTTTCCATTTAAACTTGTTGTTTCTGCTAATCTCTTAGGATTAAATTTACTGGTTCCGATTTAGAAAACATTAACTAACTATAACAAAAACTGTTCCTTGCACGTTAGAGCGGGGACCCAGATTTCAGTCATGCTGTTCAAATTTTGACATCTGTATTTGAAAGTTATTTTTTAATTCACTCATTAATTTACCAAGCACCTACATATATCTAAGATGGAAATATATGTTAGAAAAAGATGAATTCCCATGCAAATTCATCTACATCTATTATCTATTTATTTTTTTAATTTCTTTTTTTTTAAAGATTTTATATATTTATCTGAGAGACAGAGAGAGAGAGAGACAGAGTGCTTGAGCAGGGGGAGGGGCAGAGGGA
This sequence comes from Eumetopias jubatus, assembly GCF_037043125.1. Classification (NCBI taxonomy): domain Eukaryota; kingdom Metazoa; phylum Chordata; class Mammalia; order Carnivora; family Otariidae; genus Eumetopias; species Eumetopias jubatus. The sequence continues at coordinate 62,480,015 of NW_028274818.1, read as the reverse complement.
GAAGCAGACTCCCTGCTGGGCAGGGAGCCCCATGCAGGACTAGATCCCAGGACCCTGGTATCATGACCTGAGCTGAAGGCAGATGCTTAACCAAATGAGTCACCCAGGTGCCCCTATTTCTTTTCCTTTTCAAGATTTTATTTACATATTTGAGAGAGAGAGAATGTGCACACGCACAAGTGGAGGGGGGTACAGGGGTAGAGGGAGAAGCAGACTCCCCACTGAGCAGGGAGTCTGACACAGGGCTAGATCCCAGAACCCTGAGATCACTACCTAAGCCGAAGGCAGACACCTAAGTGACTGAGACACCCAGGTGCCCTATTATCTATTTCAAAATGGACTCCACTGAAACAATACTTAAGATCTTCGAGGGGAGGAAATGGTACTTTCCCTAAGAAGAACAATTCAAAACAATGATGGCCAATGACATTCTTGCTCTTCTTGCTCTTCTTTGACAACTTAGGTCTATTTCTTCTTGTGTCCTCAGGAGAAAAGCTCCTCATCTTTGCTACCTATATGGGAACCCTAAGAAAGCTACAAAACAACGATCTTTTCATTACCAGTCATGGATGAAAATATATTTACAAACATATATTCTACAGGACCTTGAGAAACAGATTTTATTTTCTCCAAGCTCATTAATTTCAAAGTTTAGAACAGAAAAAGTAACTGTAACTCAGTAGAAAAAAATATACTACTCTATGCTACAAAATATCTGACATAGGTTGTTCACTTAGAGCAACTCCTTTTATTTCTTGATTAAACTAAAGAAAACAAGTCTTTCAGGTCAGGGTTCAACAGTGAAATTTTTTTACTAACTACACAAGAGACTCACTGAATTTTTATCGCTACATTTCTTTCTACACAACACCCCTATTTCCACACAGACCTTTATCTGACAGGCATTTGGAGCTGGGTACTAACCAGGCGTGGCCTCCTCTTACTCATCATGAGTTTTGTTTTTTCGGGTGGTTTGGTGTTTTTTTGTTTTGTTTTGTTTTTACTCATCATGAGTTTAAGAAAAACCCAGATAAGACACATTCCGGGTTTTAGCAAAATAAGAAGTAGCAGTAGTTTTCCAACAACTTAGTATTTTCTAAAGAGATTTGTTAATGGAAAAGGAAAATCAAAGTGTTACATGGTAAGAAATTTAGTTCACAGAGCTTTAGATTTACACCCATAAATCTACGAATAAAGCACTTATCTTTATTACATCCATTAAAAAGGAAATAGAGGGCTTGACTAACATTAAAAGTATGCTCTGTGGAGCTACAAAATGATTTTACTTCTAAGATAAAGGATAATTATTTATTTAAAACCCAATTTGACTAAAAGCTAATAAGCTATATTAGGAAAAAGAAAGGAAATCTGGAAAAAATTCACAGTTGAAGATCTCTATATGTAGAGTTCTTTTATCAGATTACAATGATGGTAGAGTTTCATGAGCCCATTTAACCCCTTTTTCAGTATTCTTCTTTACTCTTTTAGAATTTATGACATTCAAAGACTACGTGTTAAAATTACACTATGAAAACAGTTATGTGAAATAGTGAGATACTGAAACCAACAACTATCCCGAGGAAAAGTGATACCCAAGATATGGGCGTTTTTTGCAATCACTGACTTCAGTTAACTAGGATCAGAAAGGAAGACAGGGAATTTGCAAGAACTGTGTCCTAAAACTAAAACTAAGGAGGTAAGTGGTATTTTTAAGTCATTTCAATAGTATATTTCAAAACACTCTAAATGCTCTTCAGGTGTATACATAGCAACATAATTATACACTGTAACAAACAGTTAATCCTGAGGAATAATAACTTAGGTGGTTCAAAACATATGAAACCTTATTGCTCTTCAGCTGGAACCACTGTAACTGAAGGCCTTACAGTCCTTACAGAGAACACTACACCCCACATGCCATTATCTGCTACAAACCGGATTAGACAGGAGGTTTCTAGTTATCACTTCCTATCCCACTGCGAGTGGGCAAACTTTTATCTATCCATAGCCAAGAGACGGAAAGAATACTCATTTCCCCTATCTCTCCAGAGAGCACACTAAGAGTAGTTCACAATGCATCCTGATTTCTTCTCCCCAGCACCAACCACGGCCTAAAAATAAACTTAATTATCATTACAAACCCAAATAGGACCTCTGAGTCCCAAAGCATCACAGGAACATAAAGGTAAGTAAATAATATTTCTGGAGGTCCACTATCCGAACATCAATCAGTACAATGAGCACGAAAAGTGAGCAAGCTGCTGACTGTTGGCCCATTTCAGTCTGTCTTAATCATTTTTGTAGTCCAGTTCTCCCCCTTCCCCATTCTCTCTCCCAGGTCACCATCAGGCCTCTCTTCACCAAGGGTTTTTGAACAAAAGACAAATATGTCCCAGTCTAGGTAGGATCATCACTTATATACGGACCGTGAATTATTCATGTCTCCATTCTCCATCTGCATGGGAGATGTGAACAAGAATTACCCCGGTGTCTGGGTGGGGGAAACACTCCCCAGGCAGCGCCCAGCTGTCTCTGAGAAACCATGCAATACCACGCTAGGCTGAGACGAGAGAGGCACTGCAGTTCTTAAAACAAGCTGAGACCCGGGCAAACAAGCAGGAAAATGAAACCACAGCAAGATAAGAGATATGTCTGTCCACACTTGACTGGGCCTCAGCTAGTTCAGAAGATTGCTGTCGCTGTTTACTAGGGGACTGACAGCCAGGACGACCAAGATAAAAACAGTCTAATCTGAAGTCAGACAAAGCCAGCCTTGGAAATGACAACTACAACAGCAAAAGGGATTAAAAGTAATGTGCAGAAACGAAAAAATCTAAACAAAAATTCTATCATAAAAGAAAAGACTCTAATAGCCAAAAAATGTGCTAAAGAGGTTGGCGCCAGGAGTGAAAGATAATCTGAACAAGAATGTCAACCTCTTAAGAAAGCAGTGGCCGGAAGGTCATTGAGGATGTGTGGATGCTGGCAAATCAAAGAGATGGGCTATATACATTATGAAGGATACACCAGGTATGTTTTGGGCACCAACTGGAAGGCTTTATGCACCTGTCACTTTCCACTGATAAAGAAGTAATCCTAGCCAGACTGGCAGAACATGGGTAAAATCACCAGTCAGGACAATCAGTATCCGTAACTGTAATTACTCTCAAGTATGATTCTTGTAGAACAAAGGTGATGAGCAAGGCCTTGCTACTTCTAGATCGCGGTTTCCCAACCTAGCACTCTTGACATTTGCACCCAAGAGTTCTTTATTGTAAGCTGTGTTGTGCATGTTTAGCAGCTTTCCTCGCTAGATGCCAGGAGAAACCAACCCCCCCGCCCACCACCAGTTGTGACAACTGAAAATGTCTCTGTACATTACCAAATGTCCCCTGGGTGGAAAAATCAACCCTGGTTGAGAACCAGTGATTTAGATAAATAAAACAGGATATCTAGTGTTCAGGTTTGGATGTTTTTTTTTTTTTTTCCAAATTTTTATTTAATTTCTAGTTAGTTAACGTACAGTGCAATACTGGTTTCAGGAGTACAATTCAGTGATTCATCACTTACATACAACATCCAGTGCTCATCATGACAGAGTGTCCTCCCTAATACTCATCACCTCTCTAGTCCATCCCCCACCCACCTCCCTCCATCAACCCTCAGTTTGTTCTCTACCTTTAATTATGGCAATTGCACTACTTGGTATTTACCCAGAGGATACAAAAATACAGATTTGAAGGGGTACATGCTCCCCGATGTTTACAGCAGCATTATCGACCATGTTCAGAATTGAGGAGAGGTTTCCCGCATTACTACACTGTTAACTACAGCCACCTTTTAATGAAAAATGGGCAGGACAGGGAGCTGGTCAGCCACAGCACACAAACCAAGACCATCACTGCCATGAGGGGGCACTTCTGATCCAGGTGTTAGGAGAAAGTGTTCTTACCTGCTATAATCAAGAACTTGAAATTCATATTTAGCTTCATCTTGTTTCAAGGCCGAACACATGAAGCAATAGTTACCCTTCAAAGCCCATCTTTCAGAGCCACCTTAGGTGATCGTCCCTATAAATATTCTAGTGGGTCTTGATGAAGAACACCCCCTGCTCCCCCACCCCGCCCATCAAAATTGCTTTGGCCAAGTGCACGAGCCCATTTCAAGCTACTTTCTGTACCTTTTGACCCTGAGAGGAGTATCACTAAGTGAAAAGGTGGAAAACCTCAGCATGTACTGGGGAAGTGATCAGAGCATACATTTATAAACATCCCAAGAGAAAATATAATTATTCTCAGTATCTCAATAGCTTGGAATTAACTAATCCCTTTTTCTGCCCAAGAACATGTGAAAATGCCCTTACAGTTTCATAACACTGAACCACTGTTTTGGTTCTAAATTATTCTAAGGATGACTATTTACTTATAAAATCAGTTTTTACTGGCTTTTCTTTTCTGGCTGCTAAGTCTGGTCCTTTGCCTATTTTACCTCATCAGTAGTGGGGAAGGAAAAATGGGAATCTACTAGCGTTTGTTATTCTGGTTAAAAAATGGTCATAATAGTTAAAACTACTAAAAAAAGCCATTTCAGTGGATAAAACAAAAAAAATGAATATATGTAATCTAAATTTTATTAACAAAAAAATAAAACTCAGCTGTTTACAAATTTCATTTGCATTCCCAATCCTTATTTATTAATAGCCAAACCATTCCATTTCTTTAATTCTGAGAATATAGTTGTTGCAGTCTGCACTGAGATACCAAAATAATTTTCTCATTTCATAATGAATGCTTCCAGGGGCTTTATTACATTGTTGCCTGTCTTGGTCACAGTAAGGCTGATAGTAAAACCAACCAATAAGCAAACACTAGCTGTGGAGTATGTGTGTGCACACACATGCATGTGTTTATGCACATATAGTGTACATGGCAAAGAATATAAAAACATTCAGAAAACACACAAGAAAAGCAAAAACAAAAAGAAGAAATAGAAGTTTGATAAGTAAAACTGAGAAAAAGAACTTTACTTAAATGCACACATGTTCTCTTGTTTATGAAAGGTCCAGATGATATCACTGCTGGCTAGCTCAGTGACTAAAGTATTGGCAAGGAAGATTAACGCAGGCCTTCTACAGATGTGAGCCCTTCCCTGGAAGGGAAAAAAAACAAAAACCAAAACACAAAAACACTCTGTAGGATTTGGATAGATGTGTCAATCACATATAAGTAAAATATATCAATATTATCTTTGGTTTTCTCAAACTAGGTCAATTTACAAAGAAACAATCACCCCTCAAAGTATATGTTTTTTTCCCTCATATTCAAGCTTTCACTTTCTATGGACCTAGTTCCACTCTTTTCTCTCATTTTTATAAGATAGAAACATAACTTTTAGCATTCACATGGTCCAATCAGCGCTGGTGGAAGGGATATTAGAGACACAGGAGTCTGAGAGAAATGCCTGCAGGGGGAACCACGTTCTCAGGTGTATTTTGCTAACAAAGTGTGTGAGAAAGGGAGAAGAAAAAGAAAGAAATTGGAATGTTTTTATTTTTTTTATTTTTTTAAAGATTTATTTTATTTGTTTATTTGAGAGAGAGAGAGAGAACACGTGCGTGGGGGGGGCACAGGGAGAGGGAGAGAGAGGATCTCAAGCCGACTCTGAGCTGAGCGTGGAGCCCAACACAGGGCTCAATCTCATACCCCTGAGATCATGACCTGAGTCGAAACCAACAGTTGGACACTTAACTGACTGAGCCACCCAGGTACCCGAGAAATTGGAATGTTTTTAAAGAAAGCATAAACTGCTCAGTTTGGCCATAAGCCTCACCATTCCCTAGTGTCTTCCATAGACTCCATCACAGATTTTGTCACCTGCTTGGGTCCTAAAGGCAGTAATTCTGTCACCTCCCCCAAACTTTTCCTTTTACAGACAAGGGAACAAGAATCTAAGAATAGTTTACTGACTTGCCTAAGGTGACACGGATGGTTATCAGTAAAGCTACAGTCAGATTTTAGTGGCCTGGCTCCTAGTTCTACATTCTCCGCTCTGACTCCACCATACTCTTATGCTCTAGATAGAGCCCAGAATACCAAAATGTTGAAAGAAAAAGAGGAACTAGCGTTCAAAATGCATATGGAAAATAATGATGTATTCTTGTCATAGTCTATGTTTGTTCCATCTTTCTTTATGCCGCCCCCAAAGGTGGTTAGGACCTAGGTGAACAGGCGAGTCACATACACAGTGTTGTTGATGCAACTGTACCTATTGCTAACACTGCAGCAATAAACTAGACATGATTCTGTTACTAAGAATGGGACACTGCTTTTCTAACAGGTTCTCTCCTTTCTATTATCATATTCCTACATTCAGGGCACAGAACTTAAAACAGCCTGGATTCCCTGTTACATTGGTTTTTCTGGCCCTTTCTTGGCTACATACTAGTTCATTTTATACCTTGTGGCCTTTGTACAATGATGTGTTGGATTTAAATGAGAGGAGGGGTATGTGCTACTCTCCCCAGTTCCCAATATAGTTCTCAACCATTTTGTGGGTCTTGAATGCCAGCTGCCTACATTCACTATAAAGAGAACGAACACCTAGCCATCCTGCCAGGAGACCTCCCAAGTCTCTTCCACTTCTAGATTCAACTCCGTGATTCCCAGGGTACCTGTTTTCCCCACACTGGAATCTTTCAGATCATCTACTGTGAAGCAATAATATTATAGATTTGTGGGGCAATGAAGCCTTCTTATTTTTCTGTCAGAATGCTTACTCTGAAGGAGAGTCACTAAATCTCTCTAATTTCTTAGAATGAGGGCACAAACAATTCAAAACAAGAGATACCCTTAGAGGGGATAAAGAGTGAATACATCTGGAAAGTGTAAGGAAGGAAAGGAAAAGAGGGGAGTGTGAAGTCTGCCAATGAGCTCCCTCTTTCCATGGCTGCTCTAGGATCATGAGTCAAGGAGAGACAAGAATTCCACTCAGGTTTTAAAAGAAAGAAAGCATGGGTGCCTGGATGGTGCAGTTGGTTAAGCCTCCACCTCTTGGTTTCAGCTCAGGTCATGATCTCAGGGTGGTGAGATCGAGCCCCTTGTTGGGCTCTGCACTCAGCACAGTCTGCTTGAGATTCTCTCTGCCCCTCTCCCTCTGCCCCTCCTCAACCTCTCAAATAAATAAATCTTTAAAAAATAAAAATAAAAGAAAGCACCTCTGACTCTGCCTTTCAAATCAGAACTTCAAATTCTTGGGACACCTGGATGGCTCTGTTGGTTAAGTGTCTGCTTCAGCTCAGGCCCTGATCCTGAGATCCTGGGATTTAGTCCCACATCAGGATCCTTGCTCCTTGGCGCTCCCCCTGCTTGTGCGCTCACTCTCTCTCTCTTTCACAAATAAATAAAAGTAAAATAAAATAAAATAAAATAAATAAAATAAATAAAAATAAGAAAAAAACCCCTTCAAATTCTTAATATACTATAACAGTACTTAAAATTACATTTAAAGTAACGAGGAAAAGCTATAAAAATGAGGAATTAGCTTAGAAAACTGTGAAAGCATTTTGCATTTTTATGTGGCTCCTTCCTGGCTGAATATAAATGAAGGGATATTAATAATAATTACACATACAGTTATTTAGGAACCAGAGGAATAACATGTGAGGAAAGACCAAGAATACTTATTAGCCTTTGTTGAAACATGAACTAGGCAAAACATTTTGGGGAAGTAATGGAGGATAGACAAAACCAAACAAAGCAACAAAACCAAAACAAGATAAAACAAAAGAACTTCAAATTACATTTTATCTGATTGTACAGTTACACAATTTTCAAGACATTAGGCACAAACACTTAAAATAATGAAGTTCCACATGTAAAATAATGCCACCATACTTTGTTTATTCAGAAACACAAATTTTGACTTCAAAGGGAATTACCCTATTCAAAAGGGCTAATGTATATGTGTGAAGCAAAGAACTTCTGATTGTGCTTTAACTCAGGATTAGCTGTTTCCTTCCATAAGCTGTTATATAAACTAAGTAAACATAAAAGTTAAGATGCTACTAAATAAATAATAAAATAAGTCCTGAAAACCCACGAAAAATGTCAGGTTCCATTTCCTGATTCATTGTTAAAGCCATCACTTAAAAAAAAAGTTAACTTTTTTCTCTGCTTCATGTTTGCTTTTGATTATGTTTTTACTATCTTATATTGTTGTCACACTAAACTTAAAATTTATTTTAAAATGTATCTGTGAATGAAAACTCTCCACTCTATACATAAATTACTGAAAGCAGCAGTTGTTTGAAACTAACCACCTTACTGCATTAAAAAGCCCAATATTAAGCTCCCACTGCTTACATAAGGTTCAAAATAAGATAAAAGGAGGCGAAGTATTAGCAGAAACTTATAACGGAAAACAAAATTTTACCAGCCTCCAAAAATCACTCATTATCATTGTGCACAGTGCACGTCTTGCTTTCAAATGAAAAGTCAGAAGTAAAAAAAAAAAAAAGTCAGAAGTGGTTATTTCTGTATCTAACAGCTCTTGAAACATCAGTAGGTTGATGAAAGTATTCATCAAGACCAATTATTTTACTCTTGCAGTTTGAGTATTGAGAATGTTGACAGTTTATAACACTGTTGACAGATGGAAACAATACACAGTAACGCTTACAAAATCTAGAGTCACTAGAAGATAAACTTTCTAATCTCCTCGAAAATCTTCACCTTGCTGCAAGTACCAATTATAAACAGCAGCTAACATTTAAGGAGTGCTTCTTATGTGCCAAGCACTGATCTTTACCCTTATTCTCTATCATAGTAATCTGTAATTATTTTGTTTATTTTCTTTCTCCCCCCTAATCCAGAGGCTCCATGGTCACAGGGACTCTGTCTACTTCTGTCAGCACCTAGCACGCCTTACACATAGTAGGCGACATTTTTAAAGGACTCATTGTTCTAAACATTTATTTTTTTAAAAGATTTTATTTATTTATTAGAGAGAGAGAAAGCACAGCAGGGGGAGTGGCAGGCAGAGGGAGAGAAAGAAGCAGGCTCCCCACTGAGCAGAGAGCCCCATGTGGGGCTCGATCCCAGGACCCCAGGATCATGACCTGAGCCGAAGACTGACGCTTAACTGTCTGAGCCACCCCGGCGCCCCTGTTCTAAACACTTTAAATAATCTTTTAAAACTGTTGGTCATGGGTGCCTGGGTGGCTCAGGTCATGATCCCAGGGTACTGGGATCGAGTTCCATGTCAGGCTCCTTGCTCAGCGGAGAGTCTGCTTCTCCCTCTCCCTCTGCCCCTACCCCTGCTCATGCTTGCAGGCTCTCTCTCTCAAATAAATAAACAAAATCCTTAAAAAAAAAATAAAAAAAATAAAACTGTTGGTCATGATCTAGAGGGTTAAGAAAATGCAAAAGAATAGAGCATATTATTCAGTAGAATATTCTCCAATGAAACTTTTCTATGTCCCATATAAAATGTATTTACCAATGGGTAACAGTAAAAAAAAAGGCTTAAAATCACTGCTTTACGTGGATTATTTCATTTGCTCCTCACAATAACCCTGTAGACAATACCACAACTTCCTCTTTAAAATAACAGTACTGAGGTTTCCAGATAGTATGTATGATGTCCAAGATGACAGAGCTATCTATAAGTACAAACATCACTTCTATAAAGTCTCACTGATAGGGAACCACACTAAAAAAATCTGAATTAACCAAATAAGGTTTCAGTAATAGTAATTGTGACATGGTTAGTGAAGAAGAAAATAGGCTTTTAAGGCAGTCAGTCCTAACTAAATTTAATACCTGGTTCTGCCACTAACCTGCTGTGTGGACTCAACCTCTTTGCAACTTTATTTCTCCATGTGTAAAAGAGGAATATTCATAACGTTGCTATAAGTTTTAAATGATTTGATGTATGTAAATAGGCTAGGTGACTAAATGGAAGCTTTTGTGATTAAAATAATTAGTATTTTCTTTTTCCTGGTCCGATAAATCTTCAGCCCATCACACCACTATCTGAATGTGTAAAAAGCGTGAATCAGGAACCTACTGGATTAAAGAGCAAATTATGGGAAGTGGGCAAGAGTAGACTAGAGCCACCCAAGAGTTTCTGCTGGCCGTGGGTGAGAAAGATGCCTAAGTCAAGCTCAGGGAGTTGGTTCAGGTAACTACGGGAATCAAGGGAAACAACTCTGCTTAACCGTAAATACAAACACAAACTATTTCATCTTGCTCAAGGATCACAGCACCATCCATCTTCCTCCTCTGTGTCCTGGCTGGGGCCGAACCAAGGAAACGCACCTGGTCAGCTCCCGCCCACTAGGCCCTGGTACACAGGGGCTAGGGCGCAGAGCTTCGGTGCAACTCACCCCGGAGACTCCGTTGATACTGCCCCAGAATCTCCTCCAGGGTAGAGTTCTCCGGGGACTTCGCCATGCACAGAGCCGGGGCCCAGAGATGGGAGTCACGTGGGGAAGTGTCCAGTGTCGCCCTTTGGGGAACAGGAGGCCTTGGCGCCGGAGAAGGGCCCGCCTGCTTCCAGCCGCTGCTGTCATTGGGGAGCATGGAACCCGGGACGGAGCTCGCATGGGGCCCTTCCCACCCAGGGGCCCTCATGCTGGACGTCGGGAGTTGTAGTCCGCAGGCTGCGGGCCTGCAGTCACGAAACTCCTAAAAGGCCCTTCCAACTATACTACAATTCCCAGAGGACATCGCGCTACAAGCTTTGGCGGTTTGGCGGCCAGATCCGGTTGCCAAGAGACTGCTTGGAGGCTCCGCCCTTTTTCTGTAGCCCAGGCTGGCTCAGTCCTGCCTTTATCCCATCCTGCTGTTTGGACCACCCAACCGACATAAAGAGCTCACTGAAGGCCTTGACTCTCCTAAGTTTGCTAGTTGAGTCTTCTCAGGGACACAAATAACAAGTTCTTCACCCTTCAGCCGCAACATTTGCCAAAACGACCAAATAAATTCTCAAGAAAAAGAAGCTCTAAATCTCCCAAACAGCCAAGGTTTTGAAGGCATCCGACACTACAAATCCTAGCATGCCCAGCAACCAGACCGCCACTTGGAGTTGGCGCACTGCCCTCTGGGAACTGTAGTCCTTTTTAGTTGCGGTCCCAGCTAACGCCAGAGTCCTCCTCATTGTTCAAGCCGGTCTTTGGAGCACGCCTGCGCAATAGGCAGCTGGCGAAGCCTTTGGGTGAGACCCTCGGCACAGCCCCTTTTCATTGTTTGCGTTTGGCGCCTGCGCAGTAAGAGATCGTTGGGACTGGGCCGGCGGAGCGGATAGGGCCGGGTTCCTCGCCCTTTCTTCAGGCGCCTGCGCACTGGGCGGCCGCTCTTTGCCGTTACCGCTATGTGCGGGGCGTGTGTGGAATAACGTTATTGCCCAGCGGAGCTCGGGGCCGGGAGCTCGACCGTAGCGGCAGCGACGACGACAACAGCGCCGACGAGGACGACGGGGTGGGGGGAGGACGGCGTGCGAGAGACTCACGGGACGCGACGCGCCCCGCCTCCCCCGTCCGGTCCCTCTCTCAGCGGTGAGGGGTAAGTGATGCGCTCAGCTGCTCGGGTAGGCGCTGTCTCTGCCGCCGCCGCTACTTCCCCACATCCTTCTGGGTTTGCAGCGGGGGCTCGGGGCGCGGCCGGGGTGCTGGGCCGGGCGGCGAAGGGGGCGCTTCCCCGCTGCTCCGCGCGGCGCCGCCACCACCTCCCCCCACCCCCCGGCACCGGACCCGGGGCTTCGTCGGGGCCGCCCCTCCCCCACCCTACCCCCAGCCCCACCCGCCGTCCCTCCGGGCGGGTGGCCGCCGCCTTTTCCCGAGAAGGTCTTGAATCATTTCAGCCTTCTCTCGGCTTTGTGCAGCCCTCCCCCCTGCGCCGTAGCAGCTTGTTAGGGGTGCGGGCGGAGCACTGGAGGGAATGGCTGCGTTGCCACTGGGAAAGGGATTTTTTTCCCCCATCCGAGCAGCTAACAGTATGGGGCCTTTTTGTGAGGTTGGTTGGGGATGTGGGGCGGTTTGGAGGAGGTGAGGCCCTCTGGACGCGGTTGGAGGGCGTGGAAGACGTGGTGTCACGCACCCTGCCAGGCGACTGCACCCGCGCTCGCTCTGGCTCCGTAGTAAACCCGGGGGAGGAGACAGCGGCTTCCTGTCGGCTTCATTGTCCTAAGATTCAAATGTGGGGTTTTGGTATGCTTCCCTTCGTTTTATGCCTGACACAGGGCGGGAAGACGTGGGAATCGTGTCCTAAGTTATGGAATCTCTGGGTTTTTTTTTGGGGGGGGTGGTCGTGTTTAGTAGGGCTTTGGGGATTTATTTGAAGAATGTAAGCCCCTGGAAGACAGGGACGGTGTCTGTCCAAGCATTGCCAAGGTGATCATCGATATGAAATTACTAGATGGCGATGAAGACTGGACTTAGAAAGAGCCCGACGACGAGGCTGTTGTGTAGCAGGGAAATGAACCAGCAGAATTGTTTTTTCATTGGGTGGGTAAGGCATTCGCGTTCCTAAGGGAATAGATGAGGCCACATCTTTCCGTTTTGTTTTTTGAGCAGTCAAAACAAAAAACAGGCCCAGTACATTTCTGTTTCTGATTTTGTTTATTCATACTTCCATTCTCTTAATGAAAATTCACTCATTTGGGAGAAATGTGGTGGGGCAGACGATCGTTGATTCAAAATGCATCTTTTAAAATGATTTCATCTTAAGCTTTCAGTGGTTACAACCGTTTGCTGGCGTTAAAACAAGCGGAAGAAAGAATGAAGCAGGATGGGGAGGAGCAGGTGGAGGGATAATGGGAGAGGAGAGAGTTACGTTGTAAATACTGTATCTAGATCTTCACTGATACAACCCTAGCTGGATAGGCTTCAAAAATTTAGTAATTCAGTTCTGGAAATACTACATTGCAAGGTACAAATAATTTTGTATTTTTCTACCGTTATTTTTTTTACGATTTTATTTATTTGACAGAGAGAGACACAGCAAGAGAGGGAACACAAGCAGGGGGAGTGGGAGAGGGAGAAGCAGGCTTCCCGCGGAGCAGGGAGCCCAATGCGGGGCTCGATCCTAGGACCCTGGGACCATGACCTGAGCTGAAGGCAGATGCTTAACCGACTGAGCTACCCGGTGCCCCTTTCTACCATTATTTTTTAAAAAGTGAAACCCAAGTTTGTTTTTCGTCCTTCCTAACTTTGTAGATATCGTAGGATTTTGGTGTTTTAAAACTCAAGAATCTAAGTGCACTTGACATAGAGGAAGACACTGAAACTTGGAAAGTTAACTGAATTGTACAAGTGTCACTGCTAATGAAAGGCAGAGCCAAATAAAACCAAGATATGTTCCTGCAGTGGGCTCTTTTGGTGTGTCCCTTATTCCCCCTACCCTGTGAAAATTTATGGAAAGCTTCTCCACATGCTCCTTGAGTTGTTTTTAACAATCAAGTTCATTGATACCCTTGTTGTATTAATCTAGTCCTTTTCCTTGTGATGCAAAAATAATTCTACTGAAGTGGAGCTTTAGTTTTATAAATTACCTTACAATATAAGGAAAGATGCTCTAACACGGGCTTTTCACAAAAAAAAAAAAAAAAACTCTTGGAAGTTTTTCCCTACTACTTCTTAGTAACCATATTTTAATATTATTTCCTGATACTCAGTAGTATTTTATGGTATGATGAACTCTATAAGCTCTGTTAAAAATAAAATTGCCATGTAACAAGAATGTGGAGAAGATTGTCTCCATTTTATATTTAATTCTGTAATTATGGCCTGAATGTAGTGTAGTGAAATTATCCCTTTCCTTAATTCAGTATGAAGTTCATTTTTTTCAATTAATGAGTTATATTATTTTCAACTTAACTCACCTTGAGAAAAATATCGAACTTTTTATCAAAATTAAATGTATGTTTTTTCATTGAGTTGCTTTTGACAAAGTGCTGTTTTTTCTTTATAATCTTACCCTTTAATTCTACAATGCATTTTAGTAGACTTTTTTAAAAGAATTTATTAGCATGCCCTTTTAAATTTTAGCTTACTTAGAGATAATCTAGTTAAATTCAACATGTGGAATTATATTAAATCAAACTTTAAATGTATTTCATCGGTAAATTTCATTGTTCTCAATTTGGAAATAACCATCTTCATGTTTTCTGTCTTAGCATTAGAATAATGAAATTTAGGCTGTAAACTTATCATACATTATGCCCATTAATGCAGATATCAGTGTTTTTAAAAATTCTATGCTTTTAGTGATTTGTTTTATTTATTCCTAGTATCAGTTTTTTCTTTTTGATAAAAAGAACTAGTTTTATTGTTGCATCTGATAGTAATCAGATATCACTCATCTAGTACTAAATACTGCCTGTGTTTAAACTTAACATTTTTTATTCAACAAAATTATACTCCCATAAAATAATTTTTAGTATTTTAATTTGTAATGATTGATTTTGTTCTCTATCATGAACATTGGGGTTTTAAGCAGTGTCCTAGTCTAATAAATATCTAACAGACAGCAGTGTACTAAATTGCCAACTAAAATATCTGTACAGATGCAAATTATTACAGAAGTATAACAAAAGAGCAATTAGATACCATCTGAAAAATCCTTGATGGTTATATAATAATGGAGGAGAACATTGAGTGTTGCTATATTTCAGTAAGAAATGAATTCTTATGGGGAGAAATCTCAGACCATCTTTATTTCATAAACTTTTGTTAATAACCAAGATTTCCAATAATCAACTACACTTGGTGAAATGGGATTTAATTTATTTACTTAAATATTTTTTGAGGGAAGTGCTCAGCAATGAGTTAGCCAGTGTGGGCAATACAAAAGAATAAGACATCTGTCTGGTAGTAGAGTCTAGTTTAATTGAATGATTATGCAACAGTATATCTATATTATACCTTTTTTTTGGCCAGAATGAATGACATCGTCAATATATACTGAAGGTAAAGGCCTCTTTTATGTCAAACAAAGGTAGAAAGGAAACGAACAAAAGCAAGGTTAAAATTACAAAATTTACAAAATTTACTTACAAAAATTACTTACATACAAATAGGGATTATACAAAACATGGAAGTGGAAAAGAATCTCAAGTATGCATTGCTTAGGTTTGAGAAACAATATGAGACATAGCAGAGAATAAATCATTATTTGAGTATATCAATAAGCAGTAGGTAATATAGAACATATTACCCTTTGGGACATGATATTTATTGAATAAATAATATCTACCACGTATTGAAACCTACTATGTATCAGGCAGCTTGTGTGTGTCTGTGTGTGTGTAATTCATGCAACAGTCTTGTATATAAGATATAAGTTTACACATTTAAATTTGAGAATATTTGAAGCCTAGAGTTAGTGAATAATTTTGCCTCTGTGTCATGGCTCTAAGTGGTAGAGTCTGTAACTGAACCTTTGTCTTTTTGACAGAGGCCCAAATTCTTTCCATTCATCCTTTTTGGTAAATTGAGAAAGCAAACTGTACTCTTTTCTGATTCACAAAATTTTAGAATTAGAGGAGACTTTAGAGTCATCTGGTATAGTGTGCCTTCTACTACTCATATCCTTGAGATCTTACTGAGTCCAACTTCTCCAAGAACAACACTTTCATGAACAGAGGCATAGGATGTCTCATTTAGCTTTTGGAAAGTATAATAGGAAGATTTTAATTAAATGGGGCTGGTATTTGCTTTACTATATAACTTCTCCCCATTGGTTGTAGTTCTGTTGTAAGAGTAAGATACAGTAAGGTATTTCTTTGCTCGGTTTTCTCTTTTCTAAATTAAATATTATAACCCTTACAACTTCATATGATATTGATGTTGTTCCCTTTACCTTTCTCATCTCTTGTCAACTAGATTCAGTTTTGTCAGTGCTGTTCTTTTTGTTCTGATCTAGTTTTTATATTTAATTCTGTAATTATGGCCTGAATGTAGTGTAGTGAAATTATTGTTTCCTTAATTCAAGCTATACATTTGTGTTTACAGTCTAAAATTTTGTTAACTCTTTAATAATAGTAATATCTTGGAAATGCGAGAACAATGTTATATGGCTTTTCAAGTTATTGTCATGCAATTTAAGGGATTTGAGTTTCTGTATTTCTACTTTTCTAATGTTAAAATGACCTCTCTTTATGAAATGATAGTTTTAGTCTGTGGTAAGTTTCTTTCAATATTTGCCTTGGGTTTTTTTGTATTGGTTTGGTTCTTAAATGAACAAAAAGTTGGCAAGCGTATGTTGTTTTTCATTTTGTTTTCTGAAAATTTGGAAACCACTGATGTAGTCAACATAAGCCAGTGTTTTTTTTATTTTAAGATTTTTCCCATTCTGTATGTATACATAGATGATTTTTTGAAACATTGTTAAGCTGTAACCCTTTCAGATACCATCTCCTTGAATATAGCTATAGTTAAAACTTGTTGAGATCTTCTCGAATCATGATTCTGTCATCCAAGGGATTAGCTTCCCTTCCTGGCTTTTAGACATTTATAAATTTAACAAGCCAGCCCTCTTATGTCTTCATCCTGGCCATGTACTGGATATAGCCAAGGACAAAGCCATGCAGATTTATAAATAGAGTAAATGTAACATAAATAAAATATGCTTGAGAAGAGAGGGGACACAAAGAGAATGAAAACCATTTGAATGTTTTTTTGTTTTTAATTAAGGAGAAAACCATTATAATCTCCAGTATTGAAGGAGTTGGTTAAAGTTTACAGTCTGTTGGGTGATACGGATAATTACACAATAATGAGTCAAGTAAGCATAAGCGCTATGAAGAAAATGTGGAGTAATGGGATAGACTGTGATGGAGGACTGCTATTTTTCATTTGTTTTTAAGTAGTCCCTCAGAATATTCAAACGGTTCAAAAAAATCAAACTATTTTAAAAACAACTATTGTGAAAAATCCTCTTACCCCTCACCTTGTTTGCCAAGTTAGCACTTTCCCTAATCCAATAGGTAACGTTTTATTATTTCTTCTGTATCATTCCAGTGAATTTTTTTTCAAGTTAAGCAGATATATATACTTAGCCCACTGCCCCTCTTTTACACAAAAGATAACCTCTTTTTTTTTTTTAAGATTTTATTTATTTGACAGAGAAAGACACAGCAAGAGAGGGAACACAAGCAGGGGGAGTGGGAGAGGGAGAAGCAGGCTTCCCACTGAGCAGGGAGCCCAAGGCGGGGCTCAATCCCAGGACCCTGGGATCATGACCTGAGCCGAAGGCAGACGCTTAATGACTGAGCCACCCAGGCACCCCAAAAGATAACCTCTTAAGACAATATGCTGCACCTTGAGAGTTACCGTTTTAGGAACAGTTAGGGAATACTGCTCTGTGAAGAGGTGATGTTTAGCAGAGACTTGTGTTAGGTGAGGAAGTAAGCCATGTAGGTGTGTGGTTGGACTGTGCAGTGGTCCTGAGACAGGAATGGGATGTGTGAATTCGGAGAATAAGGAGAGCACTGGCTGGAGATGAGAGAGCAAGAAGAAAGAGTAGAAGGAAATGAGGTTGGATAGAAATTGGAGGGTTAATTCTGTGTTTTGAGAGTTCATTGGAGGGTTTTGAGGGGAATGACAAAAGAATTGTATTATATTTTGTAAAATATAGTTCTGACTTTTGTGGAGAACAGACTGGACGGGAAAAGGGGAACAGGGAGATGAGCTAAGAGTGATCTGTACTAAGTTGTTAATGGTTTCGACTAGAGTGATAATGGTGGAGGTAAAGTTACAAGGTCTGGTTTTAAAAAATCAGGAGTTTTGGATATGTGAAGTTTGAAATGTCTGTCACACATCTGAGTGGAACTATCAAGTAGGCAGTGGAATATACAAGTCCGCAATTCAGAGAGGTTCAGGCCTGAACATACTTAAA